>NC_043015.1:39233067-39325567 GCF_006345805.1 Octopus sinensis
ATTTGACACTAATATCCCGCTTACAATCAACAAATGTGCTTCTGTTCGTCACAATATCCTATTTACTATTTACCGTCTTCACCTTTTCCCCGCACTTCGATTTAAAGCTTAGAATTTCATTGATTTTTCCCATCCAAACCAAATTCTTCCTGAATGATTGTGATTAAACCGTCAACGAAATGTTCAAAGTTGACATATTTCCACAAATATCTCCATTTACTCAACAACATTCTTCAACTCTCTTCTGTCGATTTACAAACGAGAAACAGATCTTCCTCTGACGAGGCCACAAGACGGCTCTTCATTCTTTATCTGCCGTTAGGTCGCTGCCGAAAACTTTGCCTTTGGGTTACTGACAAATACTAGCAATAAATAGAATGGAATGGTTCCATTTGCCTTCAAACCATTATTGTAAACTGGCTGCGAGCTTCAACCATCGTTCAACAACGTCTGACATATTTCTGTGTTGACCAGAGGCGGGAAAACTTTTTATTGTTGACGATGACAACATGGCGTAAAGTAATAAGGCGATATTCTTGTAATCTCTCTATATATAAAGCTGAAGTTGTCTGTGTATGGCAAGTTTGGTAGCCTTCAACTAACACTATCTCCTCCGAGACCCTGCGGTGCAAGTTGACCAAAATTGAGAGTATGATAGAAGGAGGCTTGCTCTTCCTTCCGTAGAAGAAAAAATTCAAATTGGACCATGTTAACACCAGAAATTATTTACATCAAAAAGGTGCTTTTTTTCTATGAAAATCCCTATTTTTAAACGATTTTTTTTTTACTACTGTGTCGCCATTTTTCGGTGTATTTCAACCAGAAAAATGTTCACTTAAAGAGAATAAACAAGCTACATAATGCAAAATTTTTACTTTTCAAAAATTCCAATTCTAAAGGGTCGAAACAAACCCGAGCAACGCCGGGCGATACTGCTGGTATTTTATTAAATATACACAAAAAGTTGTCATTATAGTTATTGTGAAAACGTTATTGTCAACAGTAAAGAAAATAAAAATGTAAACAAACTTTTTAATAGTTTATTTTTTAAATAATTTAAGAAGATTAAAATAAATATTTCATTGTAGAATCACCAGAACGGTATTTCCTTATGTAGAATCCAGTCACCTTTTCAAGACTCCACTTAAGAACCACAAAAGACAGCAGATTCGTCTTGTTTAACATAATTGACATTATGCGATGCCTTGTCCATATTTTGTGGTGACCCGGGCATTTTGAAAAGCTGCGAGGAATATTTTTTTGTTCCATTTCAATGTCTTTGGAAATCTTTCAAAATGTCGACTCCAGTAAAGTGTAAAGACGGAATCGAGAAATAGCCTTATGTCAATCATTAATCATCATTACATCACTCCTCCACTCGACATTGCATCACTCACTACACAAAAATGCATCATCACACATTACTCAACATAAATACATGGGAACATAAAAACAGATGTACACATATATAGACATACGCAGACACAGACACCTATTTATACACAGACATATGTGTGTGTACGTGTGTGTGAATGTGTGCATACATACATACATACATACACACGCACACATGCAGACATACACAAGCACGCACACACACATATATGTAAACATATACATGTGTGTGTGCGTGTATATATATATATATATATATATATATATATATATATATATATATATATATATATATATATATATATATATATATATATATATATACATACAAATACATACATGTATATACATACATACATACATACATACACATACATATACATACATACATATACCTGCACAAACATGCATGAACATCACACACACACACACACACACACACACTATACAGCTTGATGTATCGGTCAAAGGCGTTGGAAAGCTTTGAGATAAAAGCTAAAGCTGAGAAAAGAAAATGTTTGGTCACATGGAGGGCGAGAAGCCATCAGTATATTCGCTCGAAAGTTTGGCAAAAGACGAGCAATTCTGAATAGTACCAGAAACCCCAACATTGCCATCATCATACGGGACTGGATACTGTCCCAGTTTGGCCTACAAGGGCCCAAAGATCATCAACATCCTCCCGCAAAGCCTGAGAGGTAAAGGCGTCTTCAAAACACAACTCGATCTCCTCCTCCAGTCAAGAGTTCCAGATGAACCGACCTCGAGGCAAGAAACACAGATGAAGGCAGCAACGTTAAACTCCTTCATTTACCAAATGTCACTCATCAGATGAGGTTTAGTGAAAGAGTAGCAAAGTAAACGGCGGTCCCCAGCAAGGCTGCAGCCCTCCGATGGAAACTAGAAAAAAATCAGGAGTGGCTGTGTAGTAAGTAGCTTGCTTCCCAACCACATGGTTCCAGGTTCAGTCCCACTGCGTGGCACCTTGGGCAAGATCTTCGGGCCGACCAAAGCCTTGTCAGTGGATTTGGTTGGACCCCGCCCACCATCACTTGACAACGGACGTTGGTGTATTTACGTTCCCGTCACTTAGCGGTTTGGCACAAAGATTCCGATAGAATAAGTACTAGGCTTACAAAGAATAAGTCCTGGGGTCGATTTGCTCGACTAAAGGTGGTGCTCCAGCATGGCCGCAGTCAAATGACTGAAACAAGTAAAAGAGTAAAAGAATATACGTATATATATATATATATATATAGGAGTGGCTGTGTGGTAAGTAGCTTGCTTACCAATCACATGGTTCCAGGTTCAGTCCCACTGCGTGGCATCTTGGGCAAGTGTCTTCTACTTTAGCCTCGGGTTGACCAAAGCCTTTTTCGGTAGACGGAAACTGAAAGAAACCCGTAGTTTATACATATATGTGTATGTGTGTATACATTTATATATGTATATATGTATATATATATATATATGCTTGTGTGTCTGTGTTTGTCTCCCCCACCCCCTCAACATCGCTTGACAACTGATGCTGGTGTGTTTACGTCCCCGTAACTTAGCGGTTCTGCAAAAAGAGACCGATAGAATAAGTACTAGGCTTACAAAGAATAAGTCCTGGGGTCGATTTGTTCGACTAAAGGCGGTGCTCCAGCATAGCCACAGTCAAATGACTGAAACAGATAAAAGGATAGAGACAGACACACACACACACATACACACTCAAATAAATACATATACACACAAGTATGTGATGCGAGTGCATATATATGTACTACACATAAGCACACACACCACACATATCAATAGATAAACATATATATATATATATATATGTGTGTGTGTGTATATGTATGTATGTATGTATGTGTGTGTGTATGCGTGTGTGTGTATGTATGTACGTGTGTGTGTGCGTATGTATGTATCTATGTATGTATGTGTGTGTATGCGTGTCTGTGTATGTATGTATGTATGTATGTATGTATGTGTGTGTGTATGCGTGTGTGTGTATGTATGTACGTGTGTGTGTGCGTATGTATGTATGTATGTATGTATGTGTGTGTATGCGTGTGTATGTATGTATGTATGTATGTGTGTGTATGTATGTATGTATGTATGTGTATGTATGTATGTATGTATGTATGCGTGTGTGTGTGTATGCGTGTGTGTGTGTGTATGTATGTATGTATGTATACTCGCGTTACAATTAAGCAGTCTCTCAGTATGTATGTTTGCCCGTATTGTATATATATATATGTATAAGTACGTATGTATATTTACGTGTTTATGTAGACACAAAAGAAAAAGATAATCAGAGAGAGGGGGAGAGAGAGAGGGAGAGAGAGAGGGAGAGAGAGAGGGAGAGAGAGAGGGAGAGAGAGAGGTAGCAGTGGAGAGTGAATAGAGAAAGGAGTGAGTGAGAGAGAGAGAGAGAAAGAGAGAAGCAGGTGTGAGCCTCGGTCGAGCTTTCGCAGGCAGAGTCGCACACACAGACACAAAACACATGTTTACACACACATTCCAAATGGTAAGCCTTACAAAGCACACACCCCGCCACACACACACACACACAAGTGCACTCTCACACACACACACGTGTAATCACACATGTACACATGCACTCACAAATGCACCCAAACGCGCGCGCGCACACACATACACACACACATGCACACGTACTCACATGTACATATACACAACACACACACACTCAAGCACACACATTTCTGCACATTTACTCACACCCACGCGCACACTCACAAATGCTCACTCATAAGCGCACGCGCACACACCCGTACACTCACCGTACGCACGTATATATATACATACAGAAACACACACAAGTATACACACACATACAAACATATACTCACACATGCGTAGGAGTGGGTGTGTGGTAAGTAGCTTGCTTACCAACCACATGGTTCCAGGTTCAGTCCCACTGCGTAGCACCTTGGGCAAGTGTCTTCTACTATAGCCTCAGGCCGACCAAAGTTTTATAATTAAAGAAAGAAAGCAGCATTTAAAAAAAAAAAATTCGAAAAACTCAAAAATTGAAAAGTTCCAATGGTAGAATTTTTAAAAATTAAAACTGAATTGTTTTTGCATATACCGTAAATCCTCGAGTATAGTCCGCCCCTGAGTATAATACGCAGGGGATTTTTAGCGGGCTGTATCTCTGAAAAACCCAAACCTTGTGTATAATACGCACCCCTTCTCTAACTTGAGTCAAGGAGGTCTATATAACATCCTTTGTTTGTAAAATGTATACGGTAACGTCCTTTATTATTATTGTATATATAACATAATGCAAACGTGTAGCTTTTTTGTGCATTTTGTTTGCAGAAAATAAAGAAATAACAGTAATAATGTTTAATAAATGTTGCTTACTGCAAGTTATGGATGATTCTTTTATGGCTTCATTGCTTTCAGGCTTAGCTTAAGATATTTTCGCGTCCGACATCACAAAATGCGTCTGAATAAACATTGCCGGACAGCAAATAGAGACTCGGACATTGCTTAGAAAATATTTTTCATTTTTAACCTCGTATATAGTACGCACTAGGGATTTTGACCTTTAAATTTGGGAGGGAAAATGCGGGTTCTACTCGAGGATTTACGGTACGTATATATATATATATATATATTTTATCGTAAATCTTCAAGTTCCTAAAACCTAAAACCGGACAAACGAAGTTATGAAGTGGATAAGGGGCTCAATAAGCAGTTAAGCCCTTCAGAAATTGAAACTGGGTTGTTATACGAAAAGCAAGCGAAGAGATGAGTGTATAGTATTAATGAGTGATGAGGGTGGGGCAGCCTAAAACGGCAGATCCACCAATTTTATTTTTGCAAATTTCAATGTGTTTATTTTATTGACAAGAATCTCTTTCGACAGAAAACCATTTGCTGTCAAATTCTGGGTTTTTACGGCAGACATTAATGGATGGGAGGTAACTCTTATTTACTTATCTCTCCCGCCCTGATTTAGAACCAGAAATATTCCAACTGTGGCCATCCTGTCTTTATATGAATAGGACCATATTTTTTTAAAACACATTTGGATAGGAATTTAAAGACATTTGGCTGCTATTTCTTTTTGATATTTCTCAGTTTCGTCGGCTTCTTTATATCCTATTTCTACCTGCTATTAAAGATAGTTGCAGAAAAGCACAGAAAATACAAAGACCCAGTATTCGGTAATGGTATTATGTAATTGTAGGGGAAAGAGAGGAGGAGGAGAAGAGGAGGAGAAGGAAGAGAAGTTTCCAATCTTTATGAAGCATTAATTAACTGCTTTGTTTATCCCTCAGGGTCTTCTGTTTAAAAGGCCAAAGGTGAAAGGCTAAAGGTCACTGGTAATAATTCAGACAGCCTTGAGTCAAGCCAGTCACGGAAGCAGTTTTTGCGTGGTTGCTAGATCTGCTAGAAATAGCAACCAAACCTTCCTCAAATGGTGCCCAACTACTTCAGAAAAGGACACGTTGGATGATGAGACACTTGCTTTCCTCTACAGGGAGAATATATATAATGGGATGGTCAGCGGCTGGAATTTTCTTGGTTATTGGTTTAATGGTTCAAGGCTGAGCTGGAGCTAAACAGCAACAACAACAGCAACAAGTTTGAATCCATAAATATCAATAACTCTTAACTGTATCGATAAAGAACCAATCCAGATTACAGGGCGTTAATCTGTTAATCCCGGCTCAATATTTTCGTTTCACGTGGAAGTCCATGTGGTGTTTCTATTAAACACACGTTGTTGTTTAGCTCAAGGTTGGTTCAGGGCCTGCACCCTACTATCAAAGGCGTCTCAGCCGTGACCACCCCGATCGTCTTGTTTATTTACTCAGCTCTAAAAAGGCCTTGAGATGTGAAGATAGCTTTCTGGGAATGGCAAGTGGATTCTAATAATAACGGTTATAGTTGCAGCAGTGATAATAATAATAATAATAATAATAATATAATAATAATAATAATAATAATAATAATAATAATAATAATAATAATAATAATAATAACAATAACAATAATAATAATGATAATAATAATAGTAATGATAATGATAATAATAATAATAATAATAATAATAATAACAATAATAATAATAATAATGATAATAATAATAGTAATGATAATGATAATAATAATAATAATAATAATGATAATAATAATAATAATAATAATAATGATAATAATAATAATGATAACAATAACAATAATAATAATAATGATATTAATAATAGTAATGATAATGATAATAATAATAATATGGCAGAGCAAGTAAAAAAAAAAAAAATAGAAATTGTAATTGACATGAGGACCGAGCAGACCCCAAAAAAACTTGTATTGGGGACAGCTAGGATTTTGAGATTGATGCTTGGGTGTTGAGTGTTCCCCATGATAGGTTAACATCCAGATCCCAAAGCTTATAATTTGCAGAAAGAGACCCTGTGAGACCCCCTGATTACAGGTTGCTGTCCACTCTCACAGAATTAACCAGAGAAAATATGCCCGACAGCTCTGAGAAGTGAAATAATGATAATAAAAATCTTCTTAAATCGAAATTTAAAAAGCAAACAATGTCTGGGAGACCAAGAGGCAAAAGCTAAAGACATTTACTTTTCAAAAGCAAAATATAATATTTTTTTTACAAAGAATTCCAAAAGAAGAAGAAAATATTTAACATTTTTGTTTTAATACAAGATTCCATATTATGATTCTTGTGTTCTTATATTGGTCGGAACTTATTTTAGAGCACTCATAGAAGCTTGTTCAAGATTCCCTTGTTACCAAAACAGACAGAACAAACAATTTATGTTGAAAAGAACAAACACAACAATATGATATGATGATCAGATCAATATATTATACAAATATATATTTACAGTGAAATAATTTCAGATAGAAAGAAAATTATGATTTATCATATTTAAGTTACATATTATTTTTTTAAAAAATAAACTCCCCCTACATACCACATCTATATCAGAGTGAAGAAAGGAAGTTTATAAAGATTTTGGTCTCCATTAGATGACTTTTATAAGGTGTCTAGGGAGGATGGAGACCTTTTGTGTCCAAGAAGGCACCGCATATAAAATAGTGAGGAGAGAAAGTCGGTAATAGATACAAGGGATGTTCAATAGCCCCAGTTGGAAATCGAAAGTGAACCAAGGGCTCCATTAGAAGCTAACCCTTGAAACACTCGACAACACAAAATTATTTTAATTTAAATAATTTTTGGGCTCGCATTTTCTTGACAGAGGATTTGATGTCAGTCAATAAATCGTGAAATATTACTTCGTCTTCGCGTTGTTTCAGAGAATTACCTAAAGAATGGTCGAAATGAGAACTAAGTTCGAATTCAGCTGAATTATCCGATTCGTGGGAACCGAGATCGATTCCGGAAAGGGAATTCTCTGAATTCGCTTCCAAGGTTTCTGAATTGTCCGAAATATGAGCGAATAATGCCTCAAAATATACAATGGCTATCATCTTCTGTAAGGTGAACTGTATGTCTCTTTCGACGTCGGAATGGGTCGAACGTAAATAATTGTAAACTTTCTGAGTGTCTTTCACGGCATCGAAACTGCTCAACCCTTTCTTTCGTTTTCTCCATTCATCTTCATGAACGATTCTTAAACTTAGCTTCAAGATGTGAATACATTCCGAAGTGAAACCTAAAATATCTAAGACGTCTGCCATCAGTTTCTGGGTTTTGGCATCGTTTCGCAAAGTAAAGAGAGAATATTCTTGGTTCATAGTCTCATCCTTTTCTTTCATCTGGTTGCTGATGGCTGTGAAAAATATTAGCAGATAATCCATTAATTGTAGCGATTCCTCATTACCACCTTTCAAGATGATTAAAAGACTTGTTAATTGATTTAATTCCCGTATTTTGTCAATGTATAAGTCCATATATTCTCCAATATCCAAAACACGTTCTTCAATTTTTTCAAATTTCCGTTTGAGTTTACTGATTATATATTCCAGTTGGTCGAGTCTTTGAGGTACTTTGGAATGACCGAAGTAGCAGCAAGTATTGGCCATTCTTTGAAAAATGTATCCATTGCAAGCATCATCAAAGAAATAAGTCAGTGAAATATATTTCGGTTGGTTTTAACAGGACTTAAAACAAACAAACAGACATCTTTTTAGGAAATGGTTTCATGGCGAAAATGTTTGTCTTAAATATTTCAGATATTTTTTTACTTTATGTGTTCAGAATCTGGATTTAAATATTCCACGTCGGTAAAATATACTTTATCTTCCACAAATACTGTAAAAAAATTTGGAATAAATATCTTTTGTTTCATAAACGAAATGTTTAGCAATTTTTTCTAAAGTAAAGAAACTTTGTTTGAAAAGTCTCTCAACCAACAACTGGTGTCATTTATGACTGAATTTGTTACGTAAAACAAATCTATATAAATGTTTGAAATATTCCAAAAAGCGAGAGATTACAGGTGTAATGTCCAGTCATGAGATATTCTGGATTTGCCGAGTTAGCTTAAAATGCGAGTTATTTTTGACAGATAATGTTTTCCCCATTTTCTGTTTATGCTGTGTGTCAGCCTTACTCACAAAACTCAAATAATCCCGTCATGCATTAACCTTCGTTAAGCGGATTAAGGAATAAATAAATAGATAAATAAGAACGTGCTTTATTAAATATTTATGTTTGTGAATTGTGAATTGTGAAATTTAATTCATGATTTCTGCTCCACAGGCCACAACTACTATTCTGGTCTCGGTCTCCGGGGATTTCAGTTCAATATCAACCTGTCCCCTTTTATCCTTTAGCTACTCAGACTTCAGTTAGCAAAGACATACAACAACCAGTTTTTGATTCCCGGACCTGAATGACCATCGCAACATCACCCTTCTATAAAGTTAAATAAGTTCTGCACCCGTTAGCGGGGGAACTATATCGGGTAACGATGTGATGCTACGATGTGAAATGGTAATTCTTATCTCCCTGGCCAGAACGTTCACCTCCGTCCAAGGACAGCATTACATCATCTACCTGCGTGTCATCTCTCCCTCCAAGGACATCATTACATCATCTTCTCATTAAACCAGGGAGATTTAAAAGAAAGTCTAGTGTCTTAGATACACAATAAAACACCTACAAATGGTGATGGCGGCGGGTACAAAAGTAGTTTCATTTCTACATCAACCCAAAGAGCGACCTGTTCATAGTTTTGTTATGGCGGTTATAAGTTGAGACGAAGAAGGACCAAGTTTCGTTTTGGAGTTGCTGCTGCTGCTGTTGGTGATGATGGTGATGACGATGACGATGAATGTTTTAACAATAATGATGGCAGTATTCCTTCTTTCAATGCGGCGAGCTGGCAGAAACATTAGCACGCCGGGCGAAATGCGTAGCCGTATTTCGTCAGCCGTTACGTTCTGGGTTCAAATTCCGCCAAGGTCGACTTTGCCTTTCATCCTTTCGGGGTCGATAAATTAAGTACCAGTTATGCACTGGGGTCGATATAATCGACTTAATCCCTTTGTCTGTCCTTGTTTGTCCCCTCTGTGTTTAGCCCCTTGTGGGTAGTAAAGAAATAGGTATTTCGTCTGCTGCTACGTTCTGAGTTCAAATTCCGCCAAGGTCGATTTTGCCTTTCATCCTTTCGGGGTCGATTAAATAAGTACCAGTTACTCACTAGGGTCGATATAAACGACTTAATCCGTTTGTCTCCTCTGTGTTTAGCCCCTTGTGGGTAGTAAAGAAATAGGTATTCCTTCTTTCACGGTAATAATAAAACCCTTCCATATAAAATCAACTCCTTCATTCAGTCTATGGTGGGGGTCATTCAGATACTACCACACACTACACCTGGATAAAAAGATAAGTAATACCATATATATTTAAAAGTAGATCAAATTTGGGATTAAAACCTCTTTATACCTTTCTTATCATGATGGGAACAACAGCATTATACCAAGTAATAATAATAATAATCCTTTCTATTATAGGCACAATTTTGGGAGAGGGAGCCAGTCAATTAAGTTTGACCCCAATGTTGAACTTGTACTTATTTCATTGACCTCAAAAAAATGAAAGGTAAAAACCACCATAATAATTGTTTAAAAAAAAAATGAACACAAAGCCTGAAATCTGACCTCAATACATAACTGGTACTTTCTTTTTATTGACACCTCCAAAATATAGAATAAGAAGGCTTAGGTATGATTTGAACTCAGAGAGCTGGAGGTAAACAGAACCAGCCACAGTGTCTGGTGTTCTTGTGATTCTTCCGGTTCATCACCGATATTAGATCTAATCCTAATAATTAGGAAATTTTTGTCTCTCAGGCATTAGCTGTGTCAACGTTCGTTCTGAGAAATAGGAGATTAACACAAAATATTACTATCGCCAGTGGAAGCACATGGCCTAGTGGTTAGAGCAGTGGACTCGCGGTTGAGGGATCGCAGGTTCTAATCACAGACCGGGCGATGTGTGTGTTTATGAGCGAAACAGCTAAGCTCCACACGACTCCGGCAGAAGGTAATGGCGAACTTCTGCTGACTCTTTCGCCAAAACTTTCTCTCACTCTTTCCTCCTGCATCTTGCAGCTCACTTGCAACAGACCGGCATCCCATCCAGGTGGGGAACCTATACGCCATGGAAACCGGGAAACTGGCCCTTATGAACCAGGCATGGCTTGAGAAGGAACAATCATTACTATCACCACACACACACACAATCCCTAGCATTTATAATAAATAACATTGTGAGATTCTGTGGTGTTCATGCTTATCTGTAGAGATATTAGTGTTTCAGTTGGAAGACAATTTTAATGTACAACAATAATTACACCTGTTGCTGTTTAGCCTCAGGTAAGAATTAACCTAACAGACCTCTATTCTACAGAAGGATCAAGGAAATAGTTGATAAAGCTTTCTCCTCATTCAAGACAGTAGAAAGTGATATGTAAGAGAGTTAGCTACTATTTCTAGCAGCTAGAAGCCTTCCCCTGGTTATTGTTGTTGTTGTTGTTGTTGGTGGTGGTGGTGGTGATGGTGGTGTTCGTGTTGGTGGTAGTGGTTGTAGGATGCGGGGGTTACCAGCTGTAAGCTTCAGGCTAATCCATATATTTAACAAACTGGTATTTTAGCCAGGGAAGTCCTAATATTTATTGCTACATTAATCTCTAAGAAGATTATCTATGAATTATCTCAGCATAATTATAAATGCCTATCAAACAGATTAGACCAGAATATTGGTAAAAAAACATGCAAAGATACGCACACAGTACGCATTTATGTATATATTTAGACACACACATACACATATGTATACATATATACATACACATAGATACATATAAACATATACATACATATATATATGTATGTATGCATCACTCTCTCTCATGTGTGTGTGTGTGTGTGTGTGTGTGTGTGTGTGTGTGTATTCATATAATCCAGCATGAAAAATTGTCAAAATACAGATAACATACAAATAACACGCACCAACACACATGCACTCACTCACACACACAGAGTAACACTAACGCATACAACCTTTGTGTTTATTTCAGTAAGAAACCCAGTTGACACTTCTCTCTAACAAACAAAACTCCATTGCTGAAACTTAGACAACAAAAACATCAAAGAAATAGAAAAAATTGGTTTGAAATTTTGGAACAAAACCAGCAACTTTGGTGAGAGGCTAAGTCGATTCCCTTAACCCCAGGGCACAACTTGTATTATACTGGTTCCATGGCATGGAGTGGACGTTTTGACCAAAGCTGACAAACAGGAGGGCCACACCAGATTTCGGTTTGTTTTCTACAGCTGGATGCCCTTCCTAATGCCAACCCCTCCACAGAGTGTCCAGGGTTATTTTCCCTCTCTCTGTAGTTCTTGTTCTCCTTCCAATGTCTTTCTTTCTTTGACCATTCATTCGGACACCTTCTTGTGGTTCTATTCGTCTACATTTTCGGTTTTTCTGTAAATCTCAAAATATCCAAATTTACGTTCCTCTTTCTATTATTTCCTGCCCTGCAGAATCTTGTCTTTTTCCATCCTTTTTTGATTTTCAGCAAAACACTAAATATTCCTTTCACTCTTGTATTTGGTTTTCAAGATTCTTTATGTGAATTTATGTGTTGAAGCATATTTTATTGTATCTGGGAAGAGCCATTCTCTTTTAGTGCCTTATTATTTAACACACTCACCAGTTCATTCAAACTGGTGAGTGTGTTAAATAATAAGGCACTAAAAGACAATGACTCTCCCCAGACACAATAAAACGAAATATTAGCAATATCAAAATCAAATCAAATGGAAATTGTAGTTGCGAGCCCCATGCCAGTAGCACATAAAAAGCACCGTCTGAACGTGGCCGATGCCAGTGCTGCCTTGACTGGCTTCCATGCCGGTGGCACATAAAAGCACCATTTTGTTGATGTAAGCTCCTCTGGCCCCTTGTGCCGGTGGCACGTAAAAAGCACCCACTACACTCTCAGAGTGGTTGGCGTTAGGAAGGGCAACCAGCTGTGAAAAACACTGCCAGGGGCCTGGTGCAGCCTCCTGGCTTCCCAGACCCCAATCGAACCGTCCAGCCCATGCCAGCATGGAAAACGGACGTTAAACGATGATGATGATGATGATGATCCCAGTTTTCTTTTCTGTCTTTCTATTTGCAGTCAGTTTTTTTTTCTCTCTGCAAATGTTCAAATTTTGTGTCTCCGTGTCCCAGCGGCTTCTAGGGTGGTGACACCATCAGACTGAGAGATTCTCTTGGAAGCCGTCAAACTGCTTTTTCTGGGAGATGTTACCTCCAAAGTCAGCCAGAGCAGCATTCTTGTGAAAGTCTACTTGAGCAAAGCAAATGTTTTGGAAAGAATTAACTACAGAGAGATTTTGTTTTTGGATTTGGTTTGCAAGAGTCAAGACTCTTGAAAAGGTTGCAAGAAGCAACGAAAATAAAAATAAGAAAAACGCGGAAATTTCACCGGTGAGTGTGTTAAATTATAAGGCACAAAAAGAAAATGACTCTCCCCAGACACAACAGAATAAGACATTATTAAACTGATGGACCAAGTTATGAAAGTGTGTATTTGGGGAGCGTTGGGGGATGTTTCAGCAAAGTTAATCACAGACAAACCTAGTTTAGGTGAAATGCTGCGAGGTTTTTGCGTCGACGCAAAGAACTGACGAGGCTTTCTTCTAAGGGAGACAACCCAGCTTTTTTCTCTTTTTTTACTAACAAATCCTTTAAACTATTTGGAGAATTTTTCGTTTCAAGGAATCATAAGATGGACTTAGGAACAAAAGATATCAGGAGGCATGGAAGAGAATTTAGTTCTATAATATATAATCCTTATTGTAATCTACTAACGTAAAAATATTGAGTCACATCAATATAGACAAGATATATATATAAAAGTAGGGAGATGAGTCCAGGTCGATATTTCGTTTTTGGATTTGGTCTGCAAGATTCTTTATGTGAGTTCGTGTGTTGAAGCATATTCTGTTGAGTCAAGACTATTGAAATGGTTGCAAGATGCAACGAAAATTTTAGGAAAATAAAAACAAGGAATAAGTGGAAATTTTACTGGTGAGTGTGTTATATTATAAGGCACAAGAAGAAAATGGCTCTCCCCAGACACATCCAGGTCGAAATATAAGTATATATATATATGTATACACACACACCAATTTTTTTTACTAGCTTCAGTCATTTGACAGTGGCCGAGCTGGAGCACTACTTTCATGGTTTTTATTCAGAGCAACCCAGTATAGACTTTATCAAATAAATTTCTTGGTTAGTTAAGCTTTTAATTTAATGCAGGTCTCATTTTAACTTGCACACACACACACACTATCATCATTATCGATCTTTTTTCCTGCTATGCCAGCATAGATGGACAGTCTGTCAGGAACCAGCAGGTCAAATGAAGCCAACCACAAAAGTGGTTGGCTTCAGGAACGGTTTCCTGTACCCTGGGTGTTTTTTTTCTGCCAAAGTATCTGCATTACTAAGTTTGGTTTATAACTCTTTTAAGAGTCTCACGTCTGTGAAGAGAAATGGAAGAAAATGTCCTGACCACACACACACACACACATTCATGCTCAGTTTCTTTTTACCAAAAAAGACATTGGTTAATCATTCTCATCACATTACATCCACTTTCCACACTGGAATGGGTTTGATAGGTTATCACACTCCAACTAACCCTCACCCCAAAGGCCAGGTACACACAGAACTGATCAGCTTAACTCTAAAATAAAAGTTACTTGGCCCAACAAACAGTGGAGGGAGATCAAACCTGGAACCATGTGATTACACACTAAACATTCTCACCACACACCTACACTGACTAAATTTTCTGATTTTCCAAGTATGTTTGGCACTCGAGCCCCGTGCTAGTAGGGTATTAAGAGCACCATCCGAGTGTGATTGTTGCCAAAGCAGCTAACTGGCTTCCCTGCCAGTGGCACGTAAAAGACACCATTCGAGCGTGATCGTTACCAGCATCGCCTTACTGGCACCCGTGCCAGTGGCATGTGTAAAAGATTTGAGCGAGGTCGTTGCCAGTATCGTCTGACTGGCCCTGTGCCGGTGGCACGTAAAAGCACCCACTACACTCTCAGAGTGGTTGGCATTGGGAGGGGCATCTAGCTGTAGAAACTCTGTCAGATCAAGATTGAAGCCTGGTGCAGCCATCTGGTTCACCAGCCTTCAGTCATTCGTCCAACCCATGCTAGCATGGAAAGCGGACGTTAAACAATGATGATGATGATGATGATGTTTCGGCCTTATTCTTGCCTCATCACCAAAGCATATCCTTCACTGCGCTTACCAAAACAGCAAAGAAAGACTCACTAATTCTGAACATTGATTAAAGAGTTTTGAATATATTTTCATTATTCAATATTCCTTTATTGATTTTTAAACTTACAGTCATTTTCCATTTTCAAAATCGTTAACCCATGCAGACTCTGTTTCATCTTCTGTGAATCTTTAAACATTTATCAACATCTTTAATCTCTGTTTATCTTCTTACAGTTAGTCACTTATTATTTATTTACTGAAACACATTTAGAGATATTGGTAACTCTGCTGCCTCGTCAATGAAATAAACTGGTGACCTCAAGCATGTGTAATAGATTTTATTGATCAAATAAAGATCTTAACAAATAAATTTGGGATATTTTGGAAATGTGAGAGAAATTAGTCATTGAGTAATACCATCTGTATTTGCTTCTTGCAAGACTCTGGTACTTGGAACATGGGACCATGACCAGGAATGATGTGGTCGGCTATTTTTAAAATATCAGCTCTGTACTGTTCTTGGGACTCTGGCTTTTGACTCGACTGTTGCCACAAATGGGGTTTTTCAAGATCTTCCTGGCATTCAAACAGATCACCTAAAATTAAACAGAAATAGAAGATTCATTAATTCAAGAATTAATTAAGCAGAAATAGGAGATTCATTAATTAAAGTTTCCTTTAAATTCCTCCCACTCAAAACTTGACATGGTTGCCCAATAACAAAAAAAAATAAATGCGCTCTTTTTTGGGTTTCCCGGTTTCTATGGCGTATGTGTTCCCCAGCTGGATGGGACGCCAGTCCATCGCAACGTTACTCATTTTTGCCAGCTGAGTGGACTGGTGCAACGTGAAATGGAGTGTTTTGCTCAAGAACACAATGCGTCGCTCGGTCCAGGAATCGAAACCACAATCTTCGGACGTTAAACGATGATGATGATGATATATATATATATATATATATATATATATATATATACACATATATTCACGGTGAACTCTCTCATCGAATGTACAGATGATTTGTTTATTGTGACCAAATGTTCATGCCACACATTAGCTTACACTCTCTGTCAAATTGACATTGTCTGATCAGGTGCACAGTGTGCTTGTGCCACAGGTCAGGTGTCAAAGTGATTGCAGAGCAACGCGAGATGAATTTTTTTTTTTCTCAAGAACACAACACACCACCCGGTCTAGGGATTGAAATCACAATCTAGAGATTGTGAATGTAACACCTTAACCATATATATAAAAATTTAAATGAGGTCATTGATGTAAACCTTGTTAACTAAATTAGTGATAACATGTGATTTCAATAAATAAATACTTGCTGTTCATTGGGTAGGTTAAGAAGGGAAGAAGAAGTGGTGAGTCTGTGTAACTGGAGGTGAGGGTAAGGTACAGTGTGTGTGTGTGCTTGTGTGCGTGCTTGTGTGTGTACGTGTGTGCAAGTGGAAGTAGGGTAGCATTAGTTAGTGGAAGTGATGGGGGTGTGCATAGTTGTTAGGTGGGTAGTGTGAAAGTCTGGATGTAAGAAAGCTGTACAAATAGTGTGGGAATAAAAGTTTTTATGAAGCATATGAAATGGGAAGAATAAACCTGTTGGTTAAAAAATGACTATCAATGACTAAAATAAGTCTGAATCTGTAACATATCGTTTTTGTTTCGATTTAAATTGTCACAATTTACTTGAAGTCTCTGAATGAGGAACAAAATAAACCTGTTTTGAGTAAATTATTAGGAAAAAAAAATAAGATCAACAAACATGTCTACAGACAATGCATGTTGACAGCAATGAAGTTCCACGAACATGTGGCAAATTCAGATGTCAATATCCTGGGTCTCGCTCACAGACGAGTGGTGACATTTATACTGTGGACCTTTTTAAGCAATTATTTGTCACCAGGTGGTGCTCATTCAGGCCAAAATAATGGCAGTATCATTTGGTTCACACGACCATTGATATATGCCTTTCACCGACATTGACAGCCAGAGGTTCTTTCGGTAAACATTACTGCTACATGGGCTGATCCATGTGACGCTTAGAGCTACTGCTGTTGGAATAGAGGAAAGGTATACTCACCTGTGATGGCTACAACACCAAGAGGTGTGCTTTTGACAATGACCGATACGTCTTCCCCTGTGTGACCAGGAGTGGCAATTACTTCAACATAATCATCGATTTCATAAGGAATGCCCTAACGAAACAAAACAAAAAAACAATCAATACAGGTATGTAAATGGTCAAAAGTGTTAAGGACATCAGACTGTACAGTTTTATAGGGCGTACCACCAAACTGGCCCTCATGCCGGTGGCACGTAAAAGCACCCACTACACTCTCAGAGTGGTTGGCGTTAGGAAGGGCATCCAGCCATAGAAACTCTGCCAGATAAGATTGGAGCCTGGTTTGCCAGACCTCAGCCAAATCGTCCAACCCATGCTAGCATGGAAAGCAGACGTTAAATGATGATGATGATGATGATGCTACTTGCTCCAATTTGCTTGACAGATAAAATAAGTTCCACACCAGCACACACACACACACACACACATATTCTTACACAAGAATGTTGTGTAAATGTGGCTTCAAGTTTCCAGTGAGTAAGCCATTATCAGACTGCAATCAAACTGCAGTTCAAAGATGACTTAACTCACCGGAACTTCCAAATCACTGTCAACAACATTCTTGTTAAAGCATGATAAATTTGTACTCTAAAAAAGTACAGAGTAACTCATCAGATTAAAGTAAAATTATTTTTATTATAACTGAATATAAAAACAAACATTAATATATAAACACACACACACGGAAGGGCATCCAGCTGTAGAAACTCTGCCAAATCAGACTGGAACCTGGTGGCAGCTCTCTGGTTTACCTGTTCCAGACAAACTACCTAAGCCATGCCAGCATGGACAACAGACATTAAATGATGATGATGATGATGATGACAGTGACCGCCATCGCCTGGTGTCAAAACAAAGAGGCACCAACACACATATGACAGGCTTCTATCAGTTTCCACCCATCAAATCCACTCGCAAAGCCTTGTTTGGCCCAGGGATCTTCTAAAAGAAACTTTTCCCAAGGTGGGACTGAACTCAGAGCCATGTGGTTGGGAAGCAAACTTCTTAACCACACAGCTGCAGTGTTTTGTTTTATAAACAACAACGAAACCAATATATTACGGAGATGTACTTGCATAGTGAGTGACCTGATCTGAGATCGTGTGCTGGAACGAAAACAATTGCAGCGTGGAAGGTGTTTATAAGCCATTTAAGAAACACACAAAAACCGTTCGATTCACTTCAACATTTAAATTTAAATGTTGAAGTGAATCTAACGGTTTTGTGTGTTTCTTAAATGGCTTATAAACACCTTCCACACTGCAATTGAAACCAATATAATTATTTTTTTTTAAATCAATGATGTTACCTCTTTAAAGTCGTGCATCAAATATCGGTTTCGAATGCAGATGTCATAAGATACAATATAAATAGCATTGGTGAATAGGTTCAGGTTGCCAACGTGGTCCAGGTGTCCGTGCGTACACACAACGTAATCAATATCTGAAGGGAGCACAGCATGTTTGGCAAGACCTACAAAACAGGAAAGTTATTTGTCATAAACTCTGTGATAAGATTAACCCTTTCGTTACCATATTTATTTTGAGATGCTCTCTGTTTCTTTCAATTATTTCAAATATAACAAAGAATTTAGTAAAATAACTTAGTTATCATTAAGCTGGTATTAGGAACATAAATTGTGACTAAGGTTTGGTGGAAGATTTTAATTCAAAACTTATGGAAACAAGACATTTGTACCACAGAGCCAGAGCCAGTTTCAGCTGGGTTGGTAATGAAAGGGTTAAACATTATTAGGGATTGTATAAAGAATTTGTTAAAACATTTATTATATTGTGGAAGAATAAACAATTTATAGCAGATAGATTTGAACAACGAAATCTTATGTGGACCCCTTCCTCTAGGGGCCATGTGAACCCTGGTTGAGACCCTTTCATTACCGTATTTATTTTGAGAGGTGTTGTGTTTCATCATCATCATCATCATTTAGCGTCCGTTTTCCATGCTAGCATGGGTTGGACGGTTCTACTGGGGTCTGCGAAGCCAGAAGGCTTCATCAGGCCCAGTCAAATCTGGCAGTGTTTCTACGGCTGGATGCCCTTCCTAACGCCAACCACTCCATGAGTGTAGTGGGTGCTTTCCACGTGCCACCCGCACTGGTGCCAGACAGAGCTGGCAAACGGCCACGAACGGATGGTGCTTTTTATGTGCCACCGGCACGAGGGCCAGGCGAGGCTGGCAACGGACACGAAACGGGGCGGTGCTGGCAACGGTCGCGAAACGGAAAGTTCTCTTACATGCCACCGGCACTGGTAACACATCTGCAATTTCCATTGATCGATTTCCATTGATCGATTTCGATTCTGATCCTCACTTGCCTCAATGGGTCTTCACAAGCAGAGTTTCGACATGCCACCGGCACTGGTAGCACATCCGCAATTTCCATTGATCGATTTCGATTCTGATCCTCACTTGCCTCAACACGTCTTCACAAGTATCAACACGTCTTCACAATTTTATATATATATATATATATATATATATATATATATAGATTAAATTATAGTATTTAGTTTTCACTTAATGTATATTTTGTATTTTATATATATATATTTATTTATTTATTTATTTGTTTTAAATATTTTAATTAATTGTATTTTATTTCCTAATTATAATGATATACTATAGTTTAACATTTTTTCTTATATATGTTAACATTTTATTTTTATAGATATAATAAATATTTATACCTTTTTATTCTATTTTTTTATTTAAACAAAAATATCTTTATATATATAAACAGCAAAATGTCTGTCTTTGTGTGTGTATATCTTTTATACAAATCCACAATGTTTCATGGTCATTCAAAACCGTCCAAGGGTGGTCGTGTACATCTTTACATTTCCCCAGTCACCCCACAAAGCCATTAAAAAATCAATAGAAGTGACTTTTTTTGTGAATTTACTATCCCAAATCCAATAACAAAGAATTTAGTAAAATAACTTAGTTATCATTAAGCTAGTGTTAGGAACATAAATTGTGACTAAAGTTTGGTGGAAGATTTTAATTCAAAACTTATGAAAACAAGACATTTGTACTCAGAGCCAGAACCGGTTTCAGCCGGGTTGATAATGAAAGGGTTAACAAATATCAAAGGACAATGGTTGCCAGTTGGCATGAATTAGGAAAAAATTTAATGCAAAAGATATTTTGGAATATTCTTAAATGCTAATGACAACAAGTTCTACATTTTGGTCTGCATGGAACTGAATCAAAATAGATATTCCTTACCTTGAATAATATCCTCTTTATCCCATGGGTTTCCGGTGTCAACAATTATTTTATGGGGTCCATTTACAAAGGTGACTGTCCCAGAGGCATTTTCTTCACCTAGACAATAGAAATGGTAGTCTGTGTCTTTAAACAAGAAAACAACTCAAATGTTTCTAAGTGAATTTAACTATATTCTTCATATTTCTTCATTGTGTTTGTAAGGTGGACCATTGAGAAAAAAAATAACAAAAATAAAGAAGAAACAAACCAACTGTGACGTGTAACAATAAGGATGGAAGAAATGTTTGAAGCGGAACCATCTAAAGCATTTTGGGGTTAAGTTTGGCATAGAAAGGTTGGATACATAACAGATATGGCTACAACAAAATAATAATAATAATAGCTGTACAAGATCAAGCATTAAGGACTAATTGGATAAAAGCCAAGATAGACAAAAACCAATTAGATTCCCAATGTAGATTATGCAAATCAAAAGAGGAAAGCGTTACTCATATGGTAAGTGAATGTAGAGATGCTGGCAGAGAAAGAATACAAGAAAAGACACGACAATCTAGAAAGAGTAATCCACTGGGAGTTACGTAGAAAGCTATATATTATATTATATTCTGTAATGGAATAAATATTGGTAAATATTTCCAGGTATCTCAGGGTCTGATCATTAACCAACATTAGGAAAAAATCCAGAAGAAAAAATTATGGACATTGAATTGATAAAGTTTAAATTGAAGAGTTTTCAACAATTAACATTCTTTTCAGGCAAAACAGCTTTTGATGTCAACAAAATAGTTTGCCTTCGATGTAATCTAGTAAAAATGGAATCTCTTCCGTAATAGAAAATAGGAAATGATGCTAACCTCCAACTTCAGAATATTGGTAACCTTCTTTGATAACAAACACTTGGTACATTTTCGAAGCTGGAAATAGAAAAGCCAAATATGTAAATGTGTGTGTGTGGGTGTGTGGGTGTGAGAGAGAGAGAGAGAGAAGGGGCGGGGGGGGGGGTTCTGCAAGTGAGTTCGTAATTGCATCTTTTTCTTGTGTGTTTGCTGGTTTGTAAACAATGGCTCTGCGCTGATGGTGTTGTTTGCTTGCCGTCCACTGCAGAAACATGTCCAGGCCTCTTGACCAAGACTTGACCTTTTGCGATATTTCTAAACAAAAGCTTTCCTCATACAATGTTGTTTGTCTCCAGTTCTCCGTGTCAACGTGTTGAGGCTGTTTGTTCGTTTGATAAACTGTGAGATCACCACCACATTGGAAACAGGTAGGGGTTGGCTTCAGGAAAGGGGCCTAGCAATAGGAAAACTGCCCCAACGTATTGCTGCTAGACCCACAAGTGTGGCAAAAAGAAAGACATTAAAACAAAAGTTTTTACATATACACAGACATCAATGTTTGTCTTTATGTTCACTTATAATAAAGACAATTTTACATTAATCTGATGGGTCACTCCTGTACTCTTGTAGAATACATATTTATTATTCTTTTACAAGAATGAAAGTAATTTCAAAGTTTCAACCAACTAAGATATCATCAGACTGCCTCATCATCATCATCATCATTTAGCGTCCGCTTTCCATGCTAGCGTTGGTTGGACGGTTCAACTGGGATATGGGAAGCCAGAAGGCTGCACCAGGCTCCAGTCTTATCTGGCAGTGTTTCTATGGCTGGATGCCCTTCCTAACGCCAACCACTCCGTGAGTGTAGTGGGTGCTTTTTACATGCCACCGGCACAGTTGCCAGACGGGGCTAGCAAACGGCCACGGTCGGATGGTGCTTTTTACGTGCCACCGGCACGGGGGCCAGGCAAGGCTGGCAAACGGTCACAGTCAGATGGTGCATTTTACGTGCCACCGGCATGGGGGCCAGGCAAGGCTGGCAACAGCCACGATCGGATGGTGCTTTTTACGTGCCGACATACTAAGCATGTCTACCTGCTTGAAATAACAGTCAAAACTCTTATTAAATCGCCAATAAGAGTTTTGACAGTTATTTCTAGCAGGTTGACATACTTTGTATGTCCTTTGATTAATTTTAATGCTATTTTTGGGCCTGCTATCGCCTGTGTCATTGATTCTGTTATTATCATTTTTAAAATAGTTACATTGGATAATAATAGAATTAATGACACCTTCGCAAATTAATTTTTGGTGAATTATATTTATATATATATATATAATATATATATATATATATATATATATATATATTGCCAGTGTATCATATAGCCGAAAGAGAAGCACTCACTAAAACAGTGGTTCCCAAAGTGGGCAGTACTGCCCCCCCTGGGGGGGGGGGAAAGTTCCAAGGGGGCATGGAAGAAAAGTGGGTTGATAATGGGGTAGTGATTCATGTAAAGACAACAAAATAATGGGTTTGTTAGGTAAAGTTTTACTTGTGAAACTCAGTTGATGCTTTGAATTTACTTCAGAAAGATGTCTATGTTTATGACAGTTTGGGAGTGCTAGGAATGTGGCCTAGGTGTCAAGTGGGCGACCACCCAAAAAAGTTTGGGAACCACTGCTCTAAAGCTTAGAGCAGTGGTGTATTTATATGCAGTTAAGTCTATATTCGGTCATAGAGTGACCAATGGTTTTGCATCCACAAAGGGCTTAGCCCCGTGGACAATTTGTCAGACTCTACAGCCGAAGGACATACAGTTCTATGACCGGTCATAAACTTAACTGCATATAAATATATAAAATAAAATAATAAATGCGCCCTTTTAACACCTAGCCGGGCTCATGGTTTTAATGGCGTATGTGTTCCCCAGCTGGACGGGACACTAATCCATCGCAGCGTTACTCATTTTTGCCAGCTGAGTGGACTGGAGCAACGTGAAATGAAGTGTTTTGCTCAAGAACACAATGCGTTGCCCGGTCCAGGAATTGAAACCAGAATCTTACAATCATGATGCTGACACCCTAACCACTAAACCATGCGCATCCACATATAAATATATAACATCTCGTTGTTTTGTCATATCATCTCAGTAGCAATTTAAACTTTGCAAATGCTAAAATTTTAATAAGTTTCTCAACACCAATACTTACAAACGTTGATATTGTAGGGTTAAAGGGTTGTGGCTATGTTCTTAGCTGAGAAACCAATAACGAGGCCAATATGGAATGAGTTGTATACTTTAAATAAACCGACTCTTAATTAAAAGATATCATTTGTCACCACAGGCCTCAAGTATGTAAAGAATGTCACTTAGTCATCCTGTGTGTAATTATTAATTTTATGTAACGATTAATCCAATACGGAGAAACAAGACCAACAGAACCACTTGTCAATAGGAAAAGATCAATTGTTATATTTGGAACAGACAGGAAACAAATATTTGATGATAGTTTAGTGTCAGGCACGTCATGTCAATAAATGACTATAAAGGATAGGTGATCAGAGCCTTGCTAAATAAGGTATGACAGCAGTTCTGTATAGGCTGAGTGCATCTGTTTGTGTGTGTGTGTGTGTAACAAGGAGGTTGTAACAGAGCCTAAGGCTGAACAAAGGGAAATAACTACTTAAAGGTAAAGCGTTAGGGATTAAGGAAAAATCGGGTTTAATGCCATAATTTTGCATATTAGTCCAATAATAACAACACAGTCATAATATCAAATATAAATGGTTTTCTTGACAATCCTCAGAGATATTCAGAAATGTGATTAATTCTTGATTTCTGTGGTACTGTGTGGATTAAGAAATTCTCTTCACTACGACATGGTCCTGGATTTCTGGCAAAGGACAGACATACATAATCCCCTTTATATATATATACACACACGCACACACATGCATAACATCATCATCTAACATCCGGCTTCCATCCTGGAAAGCCTCTTCTGTATCCATAACTTCCACTGGGTATACCATATGGAATACATCTTTCCTACATTGATATGTAGGGAACAGGACCATTTATCTGATAGGGGTAGGGTCCTGACTGTTTTCTTGCTTACTAGAACCTTGATCTTAGCTAAGTTAACCTTAAGACCCTTTGAGTCCACGTTTTGCTTCCACACCTGGATTTTCTTTTCTATTTACACACACACACACACACACACTGCCATAGTCTCCTTTAGAGAGACTTATTAATATTAATATATATATATATTATATATATATATATATATATATATATATATATATATATAAAACCTGAAACCATGTGGTTAGGGAGCAAACTTCTCAACTATACAACCATGCCTGTGCATACACACACATGCACAAACATGGCTGTGTGGTTAATTTCGCTTCCACACTATGTGATTTGGAGAGTGAATTCAGCAGAAGGAAGCTGAAAAGCTCAGCATATATAAACAAACATGGTTGTTTGGACATTCGCAATATTCAAGGTTAGTTGTGGTTGAAACTTCTATCAAACTTGCATTTGAAGTTATGTGGAATAAGAGATCTCTCTGTAGGAAAACAAATAAGGGTTAGCATCAGGAAGGGCAACTGGCTGCAAAACAAATGGTTTAATAACATTTCTATCTAACCCATGCAAGCATGAAAATAAAACTGATGTAAAACAAGCAAACACACACACATACATATGTACAGGGTGCGGCAGAAATACCTCCCACATTTGAAAAGTAGACAAAAGGAAACAGAAAATTATGAAAAATTAATTTTTCTGTTGTTTAAACAAAGGGTCACAGTTTTTTGTTCATTAGCGAAAGGAAAACATCATTGGCACCTGCATAAGTTCATTAGCAACACATGGGTGAAAGTTTAAAATGTGGGAGGTATTTCTGCCGCACCCTTTACTTATATTTATTGGTGTTCTTTGAGCTAAGTCTACCGAGTTACAGACACTCACTCCCTTCTCACTCTCAGCCAAGAATGCAGTGAATCTAACGACGTTATAGTTCACCTGATGCCATATATAATAACTGCGGTAAATAAATGGTAGAGCAGAACGTTGTTAATCTCTCATTACTATAAGTAGCTTTATCAGATCAAATACTGCAACAGATATGGGGAAGATCTTCCATTAAAGAGTTCTGGCAGAAACAAGCGAATGAAGCGGCGGTCTTTAAATGAGAAACCATAACCATTTCATTTTGACATAAACAAAAACAGTCACCATGGAAACGATGGACGAATCACAACGCTCCAGCCAACGAGAGAGCCTCTATGTGGTCGCTTCAATTGCTAAAAATAGCTGCCAAATTCCCCTGAAATTTCACGCTGGTGTTTTAAGGAAGGGTATATTACATGAAACGAAACCAGATACACTATCAATGAAAATGAGACGAGGCGGTCATGAGAGAAAGATCTTCGATCATAGGTCAGCAGGATGAGAGCTGACCTGGGCCTAAACAACGACAAACCTGAAGTAAAAATATATTCGAGACATTTAGAAGGCACGTTAACAGGAATCAGGTGAATCATTGGCTTTGGTCCATCTTTTAAATTGAGATCATCGACAGGGTAACAGGAACGATTCTAGAAATGACTTGCTGCCAACTTTTACGAAGAAACATCGACACAATCCCAGAACTATGGTTAGAGTTTTGCGGTTGTGTCAATGTTGACTCATAAAAGTTGGCAACAGTCATTGTTTTATATCGAGTTGTTATTGTTTTTAGCCCCCGGGTCAATCCTAGTCCAGTGGACTCATGATTCAAGACAACCCAACTGTGACCATCGATCAGTTTATTTTGGATTGTGTTATCCAATGAGTCCTTATTTTTGAAAGAAACGTAAAAGACATGCAGTAGGTTTGGCTGCTATTTCTAACAGACCGATGAGCATCCCTTGTTCTATTTTTGCTGATGATGGACAGACAGGATTAGGTTTTATAGAATACGGGTTCGATTCACGATGTGGCACACGAAAACATTATTATTCTTAATTATACTAATATCTGTATTTAATTAAATAAAATACAGTCTTAATAATTATTTTAATTCCATTCAATATTTGATATCAGAGAGAAAGAAAAGAAATGCGGTTTTAAATAAAATAACCTCAATAGGTGACTCTAATTAGCGAAGCATAAATAATTAACAGCAATTAGTGGCAAATATCCAAGTATTTTAAGCAGATAAATGCTTTTATGCCGTTTTAACCATATCAAGACAAACAACAACAATTAGGGCTAACGTCTATGAAACTAAAAAATTAATTACAAATCTCTGATATGTGCGATGAGAGGAAATATATTGGCAAATAAATAAATACCAATTAATGATCTATGATCGACAAATTAAATAAATAAATGCTAAGTAATGAAAAAGTTAGAAAAGGCGAAAAAACGAAAGAGAAAAAAGTATATTTTACCGAATTTGAGAGAAAATTCCGGAAAATTCAAAGAAAGAAAAATAATGGTTATCTGTCCTTGTGTAGTGTGGAATTCTGGGAAGCAATTAATTACATCTTTAATTAAAGTTTGAAGTATATTGCTTTACAAGGCAGTCAATAATTTACTAATTAATCTTTTAACATCGTTTGTTAGTTGGACAGTGCGTTGTTTAATGTAGTTACGGTTAAGTAATTAAGCTAATAATTTATGGCTTTGCGGTATTGAGTTTAAAAACATAAAAAAAGCAAAAAAATTCAGTTTCCGAAGTAGACGAACCTTAATGATTTGCGACAAAGGCACAAAATACAAATTTAAAGTGAAAAAAATCTTGTCAGAAGAAGAAGAAGAATAATAATAATAATAATAATAATAATAATAATAATAATAATAATAATAATAATAATCTTTTCTAGGGCCGCACACAAAAGGAAAAGGGACAATACAAAACTAGGGATAAGTGGGGCTTAGCACAAAATAAAAATTCGACAGGCGCAGGAGTGGCTGTGTGGTAAGCAGCTACTTACCAACCACATGGTTCCGGGTTCAATCCCACTGCGTGGCACTTTGGCCAAGTGTCTTCTACTATAGCCGATCAAAGTGGATTTGGATGTGTGTCTACGTTCCCGTAACTTAGCGGTTCGGCAAAAAAGAACCGATAGAATAAGTACTAGGCATTCAAAGAATAAGTCCTGGGGTCGATTTGTTAGACTAAAAGGTGGTGCTCCAGCATGGCCGCAGTCAGATGACTGAAACAAATAAATGCTCCAGAGAGGGAAGGGTTCACCAAAGACACTTCAGGTACCTCTCTCTCCTCAAACTCATGTCTGTTCTGCCATCACAAAGCTCTCAGTCGCGTGTGTGTGTCATTTTATACCGATTGAGAGGCTCAGAAAGGAAGGTGTCAAAAGATGACACGATCGCTGGAGCCTATTTCAGATGAAGTCATGATCGACCAGATTCTGTTGATCATATGGGTAATATTCTTTCCAGGTGTAGTCGCGATTGGTTAGATTCTTACTATATATTTGTTTCCAGCCCTTTGAACGCTTCTTCTTTCGCCGTAGCCGCTAGATAGACGAAAACTACCTTCCCTTCTCTACACGGTTAAAAAAAAGTAGCGGGGACTTCCTCTCGATGGACTCGGCTGATAACCGGATCCATCCAACAGTTGGACAGAGTAGAACTCCCTGGTAATACTGCCGAGCTAGAGATTTATGGATATTATACATTGCCGCCCGCGCCCCGTCCGAACCCCCCCCCCCTCGGAAGACGCCATTTAATTGATCCCTCCCTACGTCCAGAGTGTCCGCGGGAACGTCGTCGCTCTTGCCCACCACTAATCCTCTTTACATAATGGCAATCAACGAAGACCCATTCCTTACAAACTGATTACGATGTCGACGTTCCCTTTTATTGTTTACAAATTAATTTCAATCGTTACAAATTGGTGGCCCAACTTTACATATCTATAAAGCCATCAAAAGCTTGTTTATTTTAAAGTTTTTTGATTTATTATTAGTGATGCTTAATATGTTTTGCTAAAATTGCTGTTTCTTTTCAGATATCATCAGAAAAAGGTAATTAAAATTCATTAAATTGACAGATCTATCGGACTTTCAAAGAGGTCAAATTGTTGGTGCTCGTATGGCAGGCGCTAGCGTGACGAAAACAGCCGAAATGTTTGGTGTATCAAGAAATACTGACTCGAAAGTAATGACAGCCTTTGTGAAAGAGGGAAAAACCTTCTCGTCGAAATAAAACTTCGGAAGAGGAGGGACCGTTGGATTCTTATGCGAATTGTTAGAAAGGATCACAAAAGTACAGATCCCAAAATTACTGCAGAGCTTAATGACCACCTC
Organism: Octopus sinensis; assembly: GCF_006345805.1. Lineage (NCBI taxonomy): Eukaryota > Metazoa > Mollusca > Cephalopoda > Octopoda > Octopodidae > Octopus > Octopus sinensis. The sequence continues at coordinate 39,261,801 of NC_043015.1, forward strand.
GAGAACCCAGTTTCCACAAAAACTGTTCGCCGGAAGCTACACAAAGCTGGATTTCATGAGAGGGCTGCAATCAGAAAACCACTACTTTCAAAAATAAACGTTGCAAAGCGTTTAGAGGGGAATAAACACATACAAAATTGATCCCGAGAGCAGTGGACGAATGTTATTTTCTTGGACGAATCATCCTTTACCTTATTTCCGACCACCAGCCGAGTATACGTGTGGAGAGAGCCAAAAGAAGCATTTGACCCAGACTGTCTTCTTCCAACTGTTAAACATGGAGGAGATCTGTGATGATCTGAGGAGCTGTATCTTGGAAATCCGCCGGCCCAATGGTTTCCCTTCATGGCAGAATTAATAGTCAAGACTATTGAAGCATTTTATCTGATCAAATTTGTAGCGTACTCTTAGTGAAATTCACCCCATCCTCTCTCTCTGATATATATAACACAAATACGGACGTAGCAGATAACAGCTAACCTTCGGTAACTTGGGCCCTGTTGTGTCCACTACTCTGATTGGTTGGTTTTGGTGCAGTTTGTCTCTTGCTTTATTTCGCGCCAATGTGCGACCCAACCAATCGCAGCCTTGTGATAAGGTCCCGTGACACAGTCTTCTAAATTCTCTTCTGGAGCCTTCTATTTGCTGTAAAAGTTTCAGCGATTTACCCTATCTCGTCTTTGGTTCTCACCACTAACCACAGAGCATTCAGCCATGTTCCAGCGACAGACAAAACCAGCAGTATTCAGGACCTCCACCACCGTCGCCTTCATCTTAACGTTGCCTTCAATCTTAACGTCGTCTCCATCTCCGTTGCCTTCATCTTATCGACGCCAACACACGCCCAGGTTTAACTTCTCACTGTTTGTGAATACTTCACCATGGTTAACAGTAAGCTCAACCTGCGAGAACCTTCTGTACCAAGTTACGCGGCACAGCATAGCAGCCACAACCGCTACACGACATGTGTTCAACCGGCTCTGCAATTGTCGCCTCAACCTCATTGTTACAGAACTACTGCTATTGCGTTCATCAGCTGTGGGCATCACTTCAGAAGTTCGATGCAAGTAATGTCCTTGTAAGGGACGTCTTTAAAAGTCTTTGATTATGTTTGAGATGTGAAATAGGTTATTAACGTTACTCATCTAAGAGCATCAACTCTCAGATCGATTGTGCCGACAAAGCTGTATCGACTCAACTATTCCCCAATTTTCACTACTGACTGTCACACTCTGCGATATATTAATTACCAACTTGCTAACATTTCTGACAAGAACCCACTTCTCTGCAGACGAAACTCCTAGTCGTACTTAATCTTCCCTCAACCACACTGGGCGAGTGAAGGTTGGGTAGGTTCAGTCAGTACATCAGTTCCGGCTTGGAGATCCAAAGGACTTCGTGAATTTCTTAAGGTGAGAAGCTCCTAGTCCCTTCCTAGGGCGAGGGGAGGCAAAGCAACTTCGGTTTAATTTGAAGCATTTCTCTCGGAGGCCCATGCACAACGTTTACATTTCTGATCCAATGCCCTGCCTTTTTAAACAGACACCTCGATAGTCATCTCCAATGATTACACGAAATTTCCAACAATTCAAAAACACAGTATTCAGATCCAAAGAAACAATCTTGTACTTAACCAACACTTTTAGTTTTTGAACAAAACAAAATTTAAATGCTTTAAAGTCTCTACAAACACCTGGCCTCATAATTAATGGTGCTACCTGGTGATCTCACATCTATAACAGCAAAAACCGTCGATTCAAGACCTGTTAATATTTCAGTTCAAAGTAGTCGCAGCTTTGTGGGTCTTGTACAAAATACAAAAAAATCTACAATGGAATTCCGTTTCAGTATCCTGGGCAGTGCTGTTGCAGCACATACAAGCAATCTAAAGCGCATCCCAACATTCTAGTTTATAGCGAATTCGCCAAAATTCATCCACCAACACATTCCTACAACTTGTCTTCTACAAACTCCTCACACTGCCTTTTCTACAACGCCTTGTGTTCTCAAGATTTCCTCAGTTGCAAAACCGTTTCCATAGAATCCCTCCTGGGATACGCCTTGCCCAGTCCGTCAATATGATTGCTCTTCTAACGATGTATATTTCTTTACTGCCCACAAGGAACTAAACATAGAGAGGACAAACAAGGACAGACAAAGGGATTTCTAGAATCCTGTTCGTATATACCCCGGATTTGGGAGTTCCGCTCTCTCAGTTAACTGGAATAGTAATAGAACAACGACAGACGAAGGGATTAAGTCGATTACATCGACCCCAGTGCTAAACTGGTACTTAATTTATCAACTCCGAAAGGATGAAAGGCAAAGTCGACCTCGGCGGAAGAAATAAACCGGATTTGTTTTGTACGTGTTAACATATTGGTGTGACACCGGTGCAGCCCGTTTCACAATGGTTCATCGTTTGATGTTCGTCTCCCAAGAAACTCCGGAGGTAAGTTCATCGATGATTACTATAACAACAATAACAATAATGATCATCATTAATATTATTGATGCCATAGAATAATCTAATATTATTAATTTATCTGAAGTTGTCGGCCTTGGTTCTTTTTATCCTGAAAGCGATGTTGTTCAATTAATTAAGGACATCCTTTAATTGCGCACGAGGAGTGAAATTTGATAAACGAGGGGGAAAATGTGATGAAAGGACGTTCGTACAATGTAATTAAATTGAAAATAGTTTAAACTAAAAATGGGAACAAGGTAGGTCTGTTTTGTAACTTTTTTTCTCATCATCGCGCTATATAAAACATTTGTAGGGTCCTGTTAGTATATCTGCCCCGGATTTGGGAGTTCCTCACTCTCAGTTAACCGGAATAGGAATAGAAAATTAATTTCGGTCTTAGAAAATGATGCATCGAAAGAAAAGAGGGAAATAGTGGCCTAAATATGTGAAGAGAATGCCCACTACATTACGGTGCCTTTACCCGGTCGCTTTATCTGCTAGAAATAGCTGCGAAATCACATATTATCGTCGTAAATAACAGAAGGACATTGGTTAATGTAGTCCTAGATAGCTATGTAACAGAAAACAAAGTTGTCCCTAGTGGAACGCCTTTAATATAGGTCCGTTTAATGCCTGTTGACCAAGAGAAAATGAAAGTTAACGCGAGCATTTGTGCCCTCGTTTGACTTGCTAGAGCTAGCAACCTAATATTTCCCAAATCCCATATTATTATCATAAATCAGAAAGGGCAGTGGGGAATATTATAAGCATGTGAGGATTACTGAAGACTGGCTGGGAATGACCGAAATCCCTAGTACTGTCCAAGTTGATCTGGTCTGTGGTTGTAAACGAGTGAAACTTGTTTGCTGTATAAACATGTTTCTTTCATTTTAATAAACGTCTCTTTTGCAGAATAACCGAGCAAAATAAAGCAATACGTAATTATTTTTAACAGCGACGACTCAATAACATAAACATATTGTTTCTTTAGGCCTGTTTGTCTGTCCGTGTTTGTCCTCTCTGTTTAACTCCTTGTGAGTAGTAAAGAAATAGGTATTTCGTCTGCCGTTACGTTCTGAGTTCAAATTCCGCCGATGTCGACTTTGCCTTTCATCCTTTCGGGGTCGATAAATTAAGTACCAGTTACGCACTGGGGTCGATGTAATCGACTTAATCCCTTTGTCTGTACTTGTTTGTCCCCTCTGTGTTTAGTTCCTTTTGGGCAATAAAGAAATAAATAACATAAACATATTGTTCCTTTTTTTTTAAAAATTTTGTATTACGGCTGGCAAAGTAATCACAGATGCAAATAAAATACATTCGGAGATGGCAGAGGCAGACGAAGTGTATATTTATCCATTTTTATTTGTTCAGCTTGATCATCATTTCAAGGTAAAACACCGAGGAAGTGTTTTTAGACAATGTTAACAAATGCCACAAAAATGTTTCTGAAAAATTTGAAATACTGTTCAGAATGTCGTTCCACGTGCAAACATAAATTTATAGAGTTACTAGCAGCTAAGCCGGCTTCACCCGGTCTGTTTGGATGAGGTGGCTGTGATCGTTTTCGGTTAGGCATAATCTATAACAGCTTTTGTCAACCTTATCATTTCGGGTTCCCTGTTTCGATTGGAACCTCCAACTGTATGAAATTTTCCTGACCCCACCCCGTCAGAAAACAGCTTCTAAGCAACTGGTTGTTTTAATGGTGGAAGAAAGAGGAAAATTCTATTAGAAAAAGGTTTACTCGATTTTCTCAGTAAGTATGGGGGTTAGGAAAAAAATACAAACTACATTCCAATCTATGCACCTGTCTCCATATGTGTGCCATTTTTCACGCGAATCCACCCAGCCGTTTGGCTGTGAACCTCAAGACAAGAAAGAATGCAATGATTGCCCATGTTCAATTTATATTATAGATTAAACAGGGGTGGTCATCTAATGAGAGAAAAACATGTGAAGAACTGAATTCACAATATGCAGATCTAACATTACTTTCATTACCGAAAGTGAAAGTAACACACACACATTTATGTATGTACATCTTTTCTATTTCAGACCGAAAATGTACCATGAAAGGAAACCTGTTGCTGACGTGAAATTTGTGTTGGGAGACGAATCAACTGTTGAATGCCTGTTGACACGATCTGTCCTATGGTTAGTGATTCTTCGTTGTAGTCTTGAAGTTAAAACGACAGATCATTGGTTCAAATACCATTGATGTCTATTCTCTTTTGTAGTGGTAATGATTAGTAAGTGTGGATGATACAAACGATTTACACTTGTGAATTCTCTGTTTAGGTGGACCCTATTTTGTATGGCAGAAGGGATACATTGTTGCTATGCAGTGTGGGGAAACTGTGTTTCCTTAGAAGTCACCCCTTTGTGTTATAATTAACTGCTTCATATTTGTTAGAGTAAAGAAGAATTTGAGTGGCACATAAAAAGCACCATTCGAGTGTGATCGTTACCAGCGTCGCTTTACTGGCACTTGTGCCCCATGCTAGTAGGGTGCTAAGAGCACCATCCGAGCGTGATCGTTGCCAGAGTGGCTAACTAGCTTCCATGCTGGTGGAACTTAAAAGGCAACATTTGAGCGTGATTGTTACCAGCATCACCTTACTGGCACCTGTGCCGGTGGCATGTGTAAAAAGATTCAAGCGAGGTCGTTGCCAGTACCGCCTGACTGGCCCCCGTGCCTGTGGCACGTAAAAAGCACCATCTGAACGTGGCCGATGCCAGCACCCCCTTGACTAGCTTCTGTGCCGGTGGCACGTAAAAAGCACCAACTGATTGTGGCCGCTGCCAGCCTCCCCTGGCACCTGTGCCGGTGGCACCTAAAAGGCACCCACTACACTCACGGAGTGGTTGGCATTAGGAAGGGCATTCAGCTGTAGAAACTCTGCCAGATCAGACTGAAGCCTCTGGTGCAGCCTCCTGGCTTCCCAGACCCCGGTCGAACCGTCCAACCCATGCTAGCACGGAAAACGGATGTTAAACGATAATGATGATGATGATGAAATCAATAAATTTTTGAAAATGTTTAAAAAGTTGTCTTGTTATTGTTGTTATCCAGTGACAGAGGATATGATGCTGCTGATGTGGATGAAGATGATAAAAGTGTGAGCTGTAATGCAGATGATGATGATGATGATGATATTTTAGATGTGGATGATACTGAAACAGAAATGATGAAAGAAATGGGTTTGCCAAGTCAGTTTGGAAATCCTCAGAGAAATCTGGATTCTGGAATTGTGAAAGTAAGTCCCTCCCTCTCTGTACAAACTTTATATTTTGAATTACTAAACATCCACACCACACACACATATATACACCTCCAGTGCATTTTTTTCACCATAAAAATGTGAGTATTAAATTTCATATATATATATATATATATATATAACTGTCACCACTACTACATGAACCTGAAGATTGCATGGTTTAATGCACGAAAGTACTAGTTCAGTCAGAATGGACATTTAATATTCTATCGTTTCATTATCTTATATTATCTTATTATAAGATTGTAAATAAAAACTGAAAATCAGATAAAGTTGGAATTTCTTTGAGTAATATATTCTTCTATACACAATCATACACACCCATGCATGTACGTGTATATATGTATGTATATATATATATATATATATATATATATATATATATATATATATATATATATACATACATATATATATATATATATACATATATATACATACACACACATACATACACACACACACATGCATATATATAAACATGGGGATGCAAAAGTAGGTGCACAGTATCACATCAATGTTATAATACTTAATTCATTAGAATTATTAGCACATTAAATTAATTAGCTGCATTGTTGATATTTTCAGTGTCATTAATCATAATAATACTTTTATCATAATTTTTTATATTTTTGAGAAAAATAAATGAGTATTGTATATAATTGTATACCTACTTCTGCACTACCCTGTATAGATATGTTTATATATATATATATATATATACATACACACATATACATACGTGTGTATGTGTATAACTTGTGACAGTGTCCATGTTTAATCTGTGTGTGACGGTGTTCATGTTTGTTGTTTCACAGAAAGAAACAAAAACAAAGACAAAGAAGAAACCAAGAAAAAAACACAGAAAAAGGAAGAAACAAAGAAATTCCTCCAAAGAATTTGAAGATGTTGAGAAAAGTCTTGGAGAATGTTCCACGTCATTGGACACCGAGATGAGTGAAGAAAGTCAGTCGTTAATCGTTCCGGTTGAACTATTTCAGTCAATAGAACAGAACAATAGTAATTTTGATGCTGTTTGGCAAGATTATTGGTCAAATTATGGGGAATATCTGGTGTGGCATGGATGGGTCAGTAAATACCCTGACCAAATTGATGCTGATAGTTATGCTGTGCCTCCAATAGCTGAAGTGGAAGTGGTCAGCACAAACGATGGCTGTGACCTGAATAATGAGCAAGAAACAAATAATTCGGTGCCAGAGAATGGTTTTCCTTCTGATGTTGGTCAGAATTTCAATGAAAATAATAGCAACATTCTTCCACAGAATGATGAGACGAATTCTCAGTCCGAATATTTACAAAGAGATTCTGATGCAAACCATTGTTTGGAAGAAGAGAAAACTTCTAATATCAGTTTATCTAACTCTGAAGATGTTTCTGGACGTCAAGACCAATGTCCAGTTTATCAACCTTGTAGTCAACAAACCACAACAGCTGAAGAACAAATAAACCAACAAAGAACTTCTGCAGATCTTCACCAAAATGGGAATCAAGTTTGTCGTGATGGAGAAGAACTGGTGCACAATAGTGACCAACCAAATATGAATGGACATCAAGGGAATTCTAAATCTGTGTATTGGTCATACAAAACCCAAGGTCGGACTTTTGATGCAGCCGTTGAAAGCACAATGGCGCGGTGTACGGAAAGTGGAATGCTGTGTGAAGAATCTTCGAAATTTTCTGAACAACAAGGAAATTGCTCCGATTCTGCTACCGGTAACAAAGAATCTAAGCTTATTGAAATGATGCATTGCTATTCAATCAGTAAAGATCATGTTGCTAACACAGATGAACACGGTGATGTTGCTAACACAGAGAAACACGACTCTGAATTATCAACAGAAAATGGTCGAAGAAGTGATTTCAACTACAATGACATGTGGGAGAGTCTTTGGACCGAGCATTACCAAGAAAGTTATTGGTTCTATTACATACAGTTTCAAGAATCCTACGAGCGCCATTTAAATCGTCATCACCAAAATGAAGACACTGTATTAGAAGAGGTTTCCTCATCAAATAATAATCCAAAAGAGTTTAATGTAGTCTCCAATGGGACATTGTCTCATTCTAACTTTGGCAGTGTGTCCAATGGATTTCAAGAAACTCAAAGTATTGAAAATGATATTGGACATTCTGTTGTGGAGAATAATGTCGATGCAATGTCAACAGAACAATCCAGAACAGATTCAGAAGACACATTTCTTTCTCTCCAACAAAATTCTGGTGAGTGTTTCGCACATTTTATAGTTCTTGTTTTCACTAATGTCTGTATGCTGTCACATTCCGGTAAGATTATTTGGAAATTTGTCTTCTGTTGGTGGAGAGAAAATCAAGTTAATATATTTCCACAATGCTTCCATCTCAACAATTGTTTAAAGACAACTTTCAAACTGAATTCTTCAGTTATAAATCTCGCTTCTATACATTTTTGCTGTGACTTTCAGAAAACCATTCTTGTCTCCAATAATTATCATTATCATCATCATCGTCGTTTAACGTCTGCTTTCCATGCTAGCATGGGTTGGACGATTTGCCTGAGGGCTGGCGAACCAGATGGCCGCACCAGGCTCCAGTCTTGATTTGGCAGAGTTTCCACAGCTGGATGCCCTTCCTAACGCCAACCACTCTGAGAGTGTAGTGGGTGCTTTTACATGCCACCGGCACGGGGGCCAGTCAGGCGGTACTGGCAACAGTCACAGAAAATCGTGTTTTTTTTTTTTTTTATTAATAGCAATTAATTATTTCACTAATTGTTTCAAATGTTTTTACTGTGTTTCTGATATCTGATCGCTTTGCAAATGCTCTGTTTCCTGTCTGCTACTATGGTTCTGCTGCAACATAATATATTCCATAGTTTTGAATTTGGTAATTCTTAAACTTTTTAACATGGTATTAGAATTAGAAGAAGGTATATTTCCTGAAGATAAAAGTATTTTTCTATAGAAAATTTACAGGAGAGCAGACATTAACTGGATCCAATGTCTACTGTCCTGGAATTAATCAGAATCGACTAATTCTGGAATGCTTCCTATTATTTATCCGATTCAGGAGCACCAGCTCAGACATGTTCGATTTTCCGAGTTAGACCCTGCTTAAAATGTCCTCTTTACTGAGGATCCAGATGGGTTGATAGCTCGTGTTGGCCGACCACATGTCACATGGTCATATCGGATGAGGAGTCTATCTTGTGGAGATGGATACTGACTGGGACTCTACTCAATGGATCTCCCAAAAGGACCTGGGAATATACCACCAACAGATGGTGGATGCTGCAACATACTCCTGTGGTATATGACCCCCCCACATTCTGACCTTACCCGACTTATTCTTCCTAAACTGAGTTCTATGATAATTATTTCTGACATTATGAGGAAATAAGATTGTAGAATGAGGCGGAATACAGTTGAGTGATTGGACATATGTCAACCGACAGGCGTCAATGGCCTGTCAGTTGACTTTGATGGACAACGTGACGAAATGTCAAGGGAGATAACCAGGACATTTCACTTTTTTTTTTAAGTCTCCATTTCCAATTATAGGAATTTCTTATAGAAACATCAGGTCCCGATTTCGCTATTTTATTTCATTGTTGTTGTTGTTCCTGGGTTACCTCAAAGCTAACCTTATTGGGATTGAACAGAGAATAGGGGATATATCTAATGACACATGGTTGTGATGCATGTGCCTGGTGTACCCTTATCAGCCGGGTAGTCATGATGGGTATATCAGGCTTTGTATATTTGTACCCCAGCATCACTTTGATGGTGTGCACAGTTCTCTCATTCAATAATAACGGTTTCAGATTTCTGCACAAGGCCTGTAATTTTGGGAGAGTGAGCTTGTTGATGTGTTCAACTGGTACTCATTTTTTGATGCCCAAAGGATGAAAGGCAGAGTGGACCACAGTGTAATTTGAACTCAAAACATAATAATAATAATGATAATAATTAGCATGTGATACAAAAACCTTTTCTCTGCCTCCACTACTTCTTATCTCTTCACTTACACTTACCCTCTCACCCATTCCCTATCCCTCACTTGGCCTCATCATCATTTAGTGTCTGTTTTCCATGCCAGCATTGGGTTAGATGGTTTCACTGGAGATGGCAAGGCTGGAGAGCTGCACCGGGCTCCATTGTCTGTTCTGGCTTGGTTTCTATGTTTAGATGCGCTTCCCAATGCCAGCCACTCCATAGAATGTTGTGGGTGCCTTTTGCATGTCTTCGGCTCTGGCCATGAGTCTGATGTCACTTGGTTTGACATGTCTTCCCAAGCACAGTAAACCTGCCAAAGGTCTTTAGTCACTTGTCATCAGCACCGAGAGACTCAACATCCAAAGATCAGGCTTCATCATCTCTTCTTATGTCTTTCTGGGTCTTGCAAATTTTACTCAACTCATGTCTTGAGAGGGCCACCCTCACACTTCTCCACCACCATTATTATCACTTTCCATTTCCACCCTGGCCCCTCTCAACCCCTCTTCTACAATGTAAGTAGCCATGGAGTCCCTTTACAGCAAGAAACCTGTTCTGTTCTGAACCCTCCTTTCATACTTTGACCCTTCGTCTCCTAGCATAAAGCTCCCGCCTTCTTTACTGTAGCCCCACTCAGTCCAAGGAGATTTTAGTCTTCCAGGCTGCATGGTGACCACACTAGTGCTGGTCAAGGTTAAATAGTGATGATGATGATGATGATGCTATAAAAATCTTTGATGTACAAGTTATTGGTTGTATATTTTATTATTGCAGATTTTTGTGAAAGTAAAGAAACCTGTTTGGAGAAGATGAATAATGAAGAGGATGAGGATAAACCACCTGAAGAATTACCAACAAAATCGGTTAAATGGTCAGTTGTTGTTGTTATTATAAGTTTGGTTTCCATTTCTTGCTGAGTGTCTTCCCGACGCCTAGGGCAAAGAAACTCTCTGTATATATTGATAGGCCACTAAAATAAAGACAGCATGTTGTTCATTTACAGAATCTAAATAAAGTCATGTAAAAAAATAAAATTCATCATCATCATCATCATCATTTAACGTCTATTTTCCCTGCTGGCATGGGTTGGACGGTTTGACAGGAACTGCCAAGGCCAAGGGCTGCTTCAGATTCCATCGTCTGTTTTGGGATGGTTTCTACTGCTGGATGCCCTTCCTAACACCAACCACTCCACATATTGTACCAGGTGCTTTTTACATGGCACCAGCATCCACACCAACACGTTTTACTTGACACCTTGGTTTTAGTATCTCAATTCTGTAGTGGTGGGCAGGTCTTCCCAAGTACAACACTGGACCACATACCTCAGTTCTCTGTCATCTCCTTTGTAAGGCTCAGCATTTTGAGATTAGCCTTTAATACTTTATTCCAAGTCTTCCTGGGTCTCCCTCTTCCACAACTTCCCTCCACATCTTTATGCAACTCTCCTTATCCATCTGCATCAAATGACCAAACCAGCTCTGTCTCTTCTCTTGCACACTGCATCGGATTCCTCTTCTACTGAACTTCTCCCTCAATTGCACAATCAGCTTCATTTCTCTCCACCCTTCTCACGTCCTCCACATTCAGGACCCACATCTCACTACCGTGCAGCATCACACTTCATACAATCTTCCCTTCACTCAGAGAGAGGAGAGAGACCTTTGGCTGCCAACAGAGGTAAAAAAAAGCTCTGAACTTTCTCCATCCTATTCTTATTCTAGCAATTACACTTTCTCTACTTCCTCCTCCACTGCTAATTAGGTCACCAAGGTCGCATAAATTATTTACGACTTCCAGAAAGCCTCCAGGACATTTAACGAAATTAGTTTCCCATGTATCTGGCGTCTTAATGGCTCCAATACATCTTCCACATATGAACACTTCTTTCTCTGTTGACCTTCCAACTATTCCACTGCTTATTATTATGTTGTTTTAGTTGTCGTTTATGTTCTGAGTTCAAATCCCACCCCGTCACCTTTATCATTCCTCCTTCCTAAGTCTATAAAATAAAGTACCAATTCTGTACAGTTTTACTTCCCACTCTTTAACAAACTAAAAATGTTAGAATTCTATATTTATATATATATATATAATAAATATTATTATTTGAGGGAATATAAATCCAAACTTACAGGGAAAAAAAATTCAATTTAGAAATACTAAATCAAATTTTGCACAATATAATATATATATATATATAAAAAATTAGAAAAAAACCCAATTTTTATCAATTCAAAATGAACAATTAAATTACACCATCTAGAAAATGACATGTAATAGAAATATTAAAATTAAAATATCAATGATTAAGTAAATTGCAAAAAAAAAAGTAAAAACGTATATAATATATATATATATATATGTATGTATCTATGTATGTCTGAGTTTGTTTTTCTCCCCTCCACTGTTTGACGATTGGTGCTGGTTTGTTTACATCCCCATAGCTTGTTGACATGACTGGGTCTTCTGCCCTACTGTATTTTGCCAAACAACCCAGTCATTTATCATCTCTTCTTTGTCCCAAGTCTTCCCCTTCCAAAGATCCTTTTCACATTGAGCAAGCACCACTTCTTTACACACTTTGGTCCCTCTCTAAATTCATCACGTATCCATAGCAACACTGTCTCCTCTCTTGTACCCCTTTATACTTACTTTTTCTCTCAGTTCCTTTTTTTTATTCTTCACAAGTCCTCCATATCCACAGCCTTACACTACATCCCTGTTTCACGACCCACACTACACCAATGGCTGTTGATCAGTAAATTTGACACCAAATTTTTACTACTTTTCAAAGAATTATTTTTAAGTGCTGAAACTATTTGTGTTCTTTCAAGACTGAATGTTGTATGATTCTATCTTTGAACCAATCAGTTCACTGGTGAAAGAGTCTGATAAACTCCACGAAGAATTCAAACTGGAACCAACAGCTGACTCACAGCTGGATTGCACAGCAGAGGGATCTTCCATGATGGAAACTTTAGACAGTCTGGGATTTAATATGTTCCAGGAAAATTCTGCTCGGTAAGGATATATCATTGTAGTTCTTCACCTCTTTATAGTGAAGGCCACATTTATGGCAAATCAGCCCCTCCCCCCCCCTGTTTTGTTTAAAAGATTTAAAATCAAATATAATCTTCAATACATTAAGGCCTTTTTTAACATTGACTCAATAATAGACTGTTGCAACATTTTGGTTTTCTCTCATTAAAAGACCCTGCAAAGAAAAAAAAAAACAAACTTTTCTCCCTTTCATCATAATTCTTCGTATTGATAGAGCTGCAAACTATTTCAAGAATTCTCCTTTAAAGGTTTCCATTCTTCCATATTTTTATGTTCTAAGAACAAAAGTGTCTGTTTTATGTGTTGTTTCCTTGGTTGAACTAATCTAAAATCTTTGTTGTATTTTATACATTTCTTTACTATTTGCAGAAAAGCTACTGTTTCCTCAATTCAGTGGCGTCTTCATCCGAATACTTTGAGGCATTATTCTAAAGTAAATACTGGAAAACAACCGGTTCACATTTACTTTGATGATGATGATGATGAGGAGGAGGAGGATGTTGATAATGGTGATGATGAAATGAGAGAAAAATTCACTGACAAAGTTGAAGAACTCGAGAAAAACAAAGTGGTTCAGAAAGTGAAAAAGTTTCTCTCTGGAATTGAACCTTTAACGGACAAAGCAGCAAATCTTGGGAATGAAGAGAAACTCCATTCTTCAGATTGTCCTGAAAATGATTCTGTTCCATCTGCTGAAACCAAAATTGAAACTCAAATTCCAGACCCCTTGGATTGTGTAAAAAATAGTGAAGGAGTCAGTGATACTCCTAGTGAGACAACACCATCTTGTGAGGATTCTGTTGCAAAACAAGGGGTACATTTTGTAGACACTGTGAAACCAAATTCATCAACTGAAGGTTCTGACGAGAAATGTCTGCAGAAATTAAAACCTTCGGCTGGCAAAAGTAAAAAACAAAAACAGAAAATGGATATTCCAGCTGAGATATTGGAAGACCAGACATTAAGAAAATATTGGTCTCAAAGATTCCGATTGTTCTCCAGATTTAATAAAGGAGTCAAATTACACAAAGGTAATTAGTTTCTGTTTTGTATATTACTGGTGTGGAATAGAAAAGCAGAAACCTAATTAAAGGTTTGTGTGTGTATGTGGTATATGTAAAGAATGGCAATTCAGGATTCCTGGAAGGATGTTGCTGTCTTGCTAATCCATCTCATCTATGTCAGTTGCAGAAGAACAGTCATATATAATGGCGAGGAAGATTTTATACAACTCTAAAATTTAACCCTTAAGTGATAAGCATTAGGTCTCTAGTCTGGGGATAACTTCTTCCCAACAAACTAAGAGTCCCTGGAATATGTTGGGGGTTGGGGGCTGGCCTCTCCCTGAAGATTGACTATAATTTTAAATCAAATTTATTTCAATTGAATTTAAACTTAATTGTAATTCGAATTTAATTGTAGCCATGAAACGTACGTAGTGTTTTTATATATTATATTATATTTTTATCATTCACTTTATACTTTTTGAGATCTAGTTATAAGTTATATATTTAAAAAAAAATCATATATATTTATTATTTGTTATTTATGTATTGGTTTATGTCTATCACTGTTTGAGTTGCCTAATAGTGGTTTTATCTCTAATTTATATTTTATATATTTATACTGTGAAATTTGATTTAATAATAAATTGAATTTTTCCCTGTAAGTTTGGAGTTATACTCCCTAATATTATATATATATATATATATATATTCCAAGAAAGTTAGAGGTTGTGAATCCAACCCACTAAGGGATAATATCTATCCAATATACTGCCGGTAGAATACCCAGTTATTAATACACAAGTGTTTTTTATTGCATTGCAATTACATTACCGAGTGTGCTAAATGGGTGAAGGTAAAGAGATATTTTACCATTAATTTAGAGAGCAATAAGAAAATGGAGGGGATCAATAGGTGGTTCATCAACTTTTAGACATTATATTATGTCAACTTATTTATTTACTAAAATGACAATTACAAGACTATACATACATGTATAACATGTTGTATGTATATTCTTATAATTATCATTTTAGTAAATAAATAAGTTGACATAATATAATGTCTAAAAGTTGATGAACCACCTATTGATCCCCTCCATTTTCTTATTGCTCTCTCTCTCTATATATATCCATTCAAATATATAAAAACACTACGCTCATTGTTATATCAGGAGATTAATTGTGATATTTCCAATGCTTTTAGACAGTTGGTTCTCGGTGACCCCAGAGAAGATTGCTGAATACGTGGCTGAGCGATGTCGTTGCGATGTTGTTGTGGATGGTTTCTGTGGTGTAGGAGGCAATGCTATTCAGTTTGCCTTCACCTGTCAATATGGTAAGAATGGCTTTATTTTATTTTACTCCCATTTCAACACTTCACGTCTAGTTTTGTTCCTGAGCTGGGAAGCAGTTGATTAGTGGTTTCAGCTGGAAATTTCTTGGGGAAAATTGTGTATCGCTTTAGGTTTTGGTTTCAAATCCTGCCTAGGTCAACTTTGCCTTTCATCTAACTTGGATTGATAAAATTTAATACCAGTCATGTACTGGGGTCAGTGCCATCAACTGTTCCCTGTGATTAAAATTTGTAGACATGTTACTTTATTAGAAATAATAGTAAATTGTCAGAATTTAGGTGTTTTCACTCAATAAACACTCACAATTCCATGCCCCACTTAAAAAAAAAAAGTTTTAGATCTCATGTCCAACCGCAAATTTCCCAAGCCCCACCTGTGGGGCATATTTGCCCCATGTTGGGAATCACTGCCCCAACCCATCCAGGGCAGTATTCTTGCTTCATTAGGAAAAAATTAATTGGCAACATTTGTTTTGGCTCTTTATGTTCTGAGTTCAAATTCAAGTGAGGTCACCTTTTGGTTTTGATAAAATAAAATACTCCTAAAGTACTGGGCTCAGTGTTATCAAGTAGCTGCTCCCTTCTACATCAAAATTACCGGCCTTGTGCTTAAACTATCATTAATTATTATTACAGTAATCCCTTGACTATCGTGGGTGTTACCTTCCAAAACCCTCCGCCATAGGTGAAATTACACAAAGTAGAAACAGTACTGCACTGTATATTTTTTAAAAATTATTTTTATAATTTGTATATATTTATTTGATTATAAATGCAAAACACCACCACGGAGGAACCAACATAAGATTAAATAATAAACCGCGTTTTGAGTTCAAATTCCCGCCGAGGACGACTTTGCCTTTCATCCTTTCGGGGTTGATTAAATAAGTACCAGTTACGTACTGGGGTCGATGTAATCGACTTAATCCCTTTGTCTGTCCCCTCTATGTTTAGCCCCCTGTGTGCAATAAATAAACCACGATAAGTGAACCGCAATATGGCGAGGGGTTACCGTATCATGAAAACACAAGATCTTGGTTGTCCTAAGGGGGTTTATCTTTTGCTTCTCTCCCCAGTCATTGCCATTGACATCGATCCAGTGAAAGTAGGATACGCACAGCACAATGCGGAATTGTATGGTGTTGCTGACCGTATTGAATTCATCGTTGGAGATTTTCTACAAGTAGTCCCTCACTTGAATGCTGTTGATGTTGTGTACCTGGACCCACCTTGGGGTGGACCAAACTATTTGACTGCCGATGTGTTTGATGTTGAGACCATGGAACTCAAAGCATATCCTTCATTTGATCTATTTATTTATTTATCGATTGTCCATGTTGAATGCTTGTGCTTTTGTTTATGTTAGTGAGGGTTGATTTGGTTTGCAAAGTCATACAATTGTTTGTATTATTATTATTATTGTTGTTTTTATTATTAAGTGCCAGTCATATACTGGGGTCAAGCTGATTGACTTCTCCCTCCCCTCGAAAATTTCTGGCCCTATACCAACATGTGAAACCATTATTGTACCAGTGGAACACTGGGGTTGATGTAATCAACAAGCCCCTTGACCCAAATTTCAAGCCTTGTGCCTATAGTAGAAAGGATTATTATTATTATTTGTCTCACCCATGCTAGCAGGGAAGACAGATGTTAAACGATGATGATGATGATGATTATGGTAGCAAGCTGGCGGAATCATTAGCATGGTGGACGAAATGCTTAGCAGTATTTCATGTCTTCACATTCTGGGTTCAAATTCTGCCGAGGTCGACTTTGCCTTTATTACATTATCAAGCATGTCCTTTGCTTTTTTAAAAAAAAGTGTAATGCGAGATTAGGCTGCTATTTCTAGCATGCTGAGTGGTTGTATAGCTGCTTTGTGTTGGGTTTGTGAGACCCAATTGTGTTTTTTTGTTGGTATCAAAAGAAAAAAAACCAGTAACATTATTTTAGGGTTAGGGTTAAAAACACCTCTTTTCTATAGAAATAAATAAAGTTTCAATATTCCTTGTTTCCATCACTTCACTTTCAGCTAAAAGTAAGAAACATCGTTTATTTCACCTTAATTCTTCAGTACTTCAGACATATTTGCTGCAGCCAGAAAGGTGACCAATAATGTTGCATTTTCTGCCCCTCGCAACACCAGTACAGAGCAGGTATAATTACTTTATCTATTTAACTCTTAATTACATGTAGATGATTATTATTATTATTTGCTGATAATTGCAATTTTGAGCTTTACGAATTGCCAAACAGGTGGGTCTAAACATCATCATAACATGTCCATTTCTCCATGTTCCTAGGGTTGGTCAAGTCTTTTTCAGGCACAGCAACTGACCACTTGTGGTCTTCATGACATTCACCTGCTATCTTGTACTTGTGATGGTGTTCACCCAGGGTGGGTTGAGCCGGCTTCTTCTCTGGTCCTGACAGCATCACGAACCATGGTGGCCCACGCTTGACGGTCCTGTGCGAGGTCACTGGAGACAGCGAGCCATTCGTGGTTCCATCTGCACAGACCGACCACCTGCGGACCGGATAGTTTGGAGAGGTCCTCCTTTACTGTCATTGCCCAGGTCTTCAGCTGCCCCCCCCCCGTGTGTTTGCACCAGTTGGGAAGTGGAGGTGGGAGGAGGACATCGCGAATCAGCTCACTCTCTGGACACTGGGCTGCATGACCGAACCACCTTAAGCGCCGTTATAGAAACACCAAAGGGAGGGGCCAGAGATGCATTCCTCTCCTGTACAATCTGCCCACATTGATTACTTTATCCACCTCAAAATATGCCATTTGCATCTTTGCTCCAGCTAGGTCTCCTCTCTCTTTCATTCCTTCACTCTAACCCAGTGACCCCTCTACAGCTTTCCAGAAAAATGCATGTCCCACCGGTGGTTGGAAACAAAGGATTTTATTTTTAATATTCTATCACAGTTATTTGATACAAAAGAATCTACCAGTAACTTTTAAGTACCGAGTACCAAAAGAAAGTACATTACTAAGAAAAAAAAAGTGAATGTCTTTGAGAACTTTGTGCCTGGCAACTCTGGCAGATTTCCTTGATTTGAGGAGACAATTTCGTTAGCATCAGCTGTAGCATTAGAACAGCGCTATACTGTAGCATTTGGCTGGAGGGACTGGTTTAGCTAGGCTGTATATAAGTGTAGTATGTTTGCTGTGATAAAACGGTTTTCACAGTTCCATCTCCCACTTAAAAGAAAAAGTTTTAGATCCCATGTCCCACCGCAAATTTTCCAAACGCCACCTATGGGGCATATTTGCCCCACGTTGGGAATCACTGCTCTAACCCGTCCAGGGGATTGTGGTGATCCCTGCTGTACTCTTTTGCCACAACTTTCTCGCACTCTTTCTTCTGTTGGCCTGCTTGCTTAGCCAGCGGGGTGGCGTCATTTGAAGGCTAATACAATGCGAAGCGCTTTGTGACCAGCGACGTGTAACAACATCTGATAGCCTGGTCGGTCACGGTGATATATATATATATATATAGCCACTAAATAGTTGTTCTGATTTGTATGACGAATGTTTTTGCTGAGAGAAGAGTCAAGTATGTGACTTGTGGAGAGACCCAGCATGATTCAGAAGTAGTTTAAGTCGGTCATTTTCTGTCTGTGGAAGAAATAATGACAAAGATTTGTTTGTATTTGTCCAAAGTCTCAGAGTATTGACTAAAACGATATCAAGATTACTTCAACAGATCTTTGAGAAAAATATCCTCAAACACTGTTTTGCATCATGATGTAAGATGTTTCAGCCAACATGCAACTCTATGAAATCTACTATAAATTCCTGTGAGGTCAAGAACCCAGATCATCAGTAACATTTCTATGGAAATCTTGTCTCCCAAAACTTGACAAAAATGTTTCCTCTCTCAAATCTTTATTCTCTTTCAGTTTATTGGATAATTTTTTTCGTTGTTGTATTTCCTGCTCTAAAAACAAAAATGATTAAATTTTACATTTTTTTCCCCCTTTTATTTCAGTTGTGTAAATTAGCAGGAGAACATGGTAAAGTGGAGATTGAACAAAATATTCTCAACAACAAAGTGAAGACAATCACTGCGTATTACGGAGAGTTGATTGTGGAAAGGAAGTGAGGAAGCATCGAGTGTTATTTCACTTCTGGCGAACTTTACCAAGACCCCCGTCCACTTGTCCCATCACCAACCCACCTGCCCCTGCTTGTGCCTCATTTCACACCTACATATTACAACTCATGACCTATTGGCTTACTGACACACTCACACACACACACATATATAAATGTATATGATTACACATCACTTGAGCATTAGACTAATTGCTGAAACCTTGTACACACAGGACATCTTTATCAATTGCTTGGTCCACCTTTCATTTCATATTCCATAATAGTTTTTCTTTCTTTCAGTTAGATTTTGTATATATTTGGGTGACAAATGTGTATGTATATATATATCATGATAAAGATAAACATCTCATAGACCTATCAGCCTTAATTACAATTCACCAACCTGAAGGGTTTCATTTGGTATTAAATGCTTTTGGTAAAACATAAACATCTCAAAGTCCCCTTTTTTGTGTGCAATAAAATAAAATAAAATAAAAGCAATAATTGTAGAAATCATTTATGTTTATGTTGAATCTCTCTTCTCCACTCACCTCCCCTCTTTCTTTCTCACTCTCTAAATATATATGATCGTTACCAGTGGCGCCTTACTGGCACTTGTGCCTGTGCTACTAGGGTGCCAAGAGCACCATCCGAGCGTGATCGTTGCCAGAGCAACCAACTGGCTCCATGCTGGTGACACGTAAAAGGGTACCATTTGAGTGTGATCGTTACCAGCGTCGCCTTACTGGCACTTGTGCCCGTGCTACTAGGGTGCCAAGAGCACCATCTGAGCGTGATCATTACCAGAGCAGCCAACTGGCTCCGTACCAGTGACACGTAAAAGGGTACCATTCGAGCGTGATCGTTACCAATGTCACCTTACTGGCACCTGTGCCGGTGGCATGTGTAAAAAGATTTGAGCTTGGTCGTTGCCAGTACCACCTGACTGGCCCCGTGCCGATGGCATGTAAAAAGCACCCACTACACTCTCGGAGTGGTTGGCGTGAGGAAGGGCATCCAGCTGTAGAAACTCTGCCAGATCAATATTGGAGCCTGGTGCAGCCATCTGGTTTGCCAGCCCTCAGTCAAAATCGTCCAACCCATGCCAGCATGGAAGGCAGACGTTAAACGATGATGATATATTTACACACAGGTTTAACCCTTTCATTACCAACCCAGCTGAAACCGGCTCTGTAGTACAAATGTCTTGTTTTCATAAAGTTTTGAATTAAAATCTTCCACCAAACCTTTGTCACAATTAATGTTCCTAACACTAGCTTAAATGATAACTAAGTTATTTTACTAAATTCTTTGTTAGATTTTAAAGTAATTGAAAAAAACACGGAGCATCTCAAAATAAATACAGTAATGAAAGGGTTAATTATCAGTTAAAGGGTTAATCATAGGTCAGGCAGAATTCATTGAGGTAGAATTTTGTTTTTTTTTACCGTTGGATGTCTTTTCAACCTCCTCCTGTTTCCAAGCAATGTAATATTTCTGCATGGCTGGACATATTTCCATAGAAGATTGGAATCAAATGATACCATGTGCTTTTGAAGTCATTGTAGGATGAACAAAAATTCCTTACTGAAAAAAACGGTCAAGGGTTGGCGACAGGAAGCGCACCCAGCTGTAAAATATTGCTTCAAATAAGTATTTATCAAATTGAAGAAGAAAAACCAGAGCAAAAGGTCGGAAACGATAAAAGATGGTGAATTAAAATTATTAACAATTTATTTCCATTAAAATTTGTATGAAAAATACAGTTTCTATCCAAACCAACAAAACAAGTCACCAGCCTACGTAACAGCGCAATACATTTTCTTACCAACAAATAAAATGAAAAGAAAACATTTTAAGATTTTTGGCAATAATAATAATAATATCCAGAATGCTTCTGTGTGAAGTTGAAGAAAGACTTTTTGCTTGTAATGCCAGCAAAAGAAACAGTGGAAGTCTGTTAGAATATTTTTGGGTTTGGTTGTTCATTTACAATTTCATCTGACATTAAGGTTCTCAAATTCTAAGGGATTATCTCTGGATAATCCAAATACCTAGGTTTGTAAGAGATTAGTCAATTGATGAACTAAATGAAATATTTGGCAATGGTTGTTATTTTAAGTTGAAAGAATTCAAATAAGAAAAACTGAAAAAAAAAAAGTCTATAAAAGTTGTATTAATCAAAAAAAATATTTAATGAAACTCCTCTTAAATAAAAAGCCTTCATCATCATTGTTCGACCGTGGTCGAGACAATGGAATTTACCATGTTACGCCAGACTTCACAGTCCATCATGGCATTACGGAGGTCCTGTTGCTGGATGCCTATATCCCTGGAGATTACATCAGGGTAGGAGAGTGTGCGCCCTCTGGTATTGCGAGTAGATGGCTTCCAGAGGAGGAGAGTAGAAATTACTTCTTTTTCAGCTCTACAACAATGTCCAGCAAACTGGACTCTCTTACCTTTCACAAGAGATGACACAGCCTTCAACTGTATAATTTCAATATCTCAAAATGGTAATTTAATACTGAACGAAGAACGGACAAAGGAAACTTAATTGATAACAGTGTTTGTATTTATGATAATATCTGAAAGCACCAAACCAATGCGTGGAGGAGTAAATTTAATACAGTGTATTACTGGTACTTACTTTTCAACTTTGATGAGACCGAAGGCAAGATTTGACCTTCCTGAATCACTTGGTATTTTATTTAGATTGCCATTCCTGATATCACCTTAATAATAATAATAATAATGATAATTCTCTCTAATAAAGGCACAAGGCCACAATCACTTTAATTGCTTATAACAAGGAGAAAGATTCAGTTCTGGCAGGATTTTTGAAGTGGTAAGCGCCATTTTGTCTGGCTTTCAGTGTAATTATTTCTCTTTCCGTTTTTGATAGTTTAGGATTTCACAAGTGACTGGAAATGAAATTACTGGTCCTTTTTTTTTTATTATTTTTTAAAACTATTTGAACTGAAAGGCAAAGCTTGGCAATAACAAGACCGAAGACATTCAACATAGATTGTGACTAAGTCCACCTTAGCACTTGGCCACTACTAAAAAATGGATTCTAAATAAAGGCAAGTAAAGAGGAGGAAATAATTCAGAAAACATCAAATAGTAAGTATTACAAGATCTGAGAGTATATAGCATTAAGACACAGCTAGTAGTAGTAGTAGCAGCAGCAGAGTCCAAGATGACCACCCAGTATGTCTGTCTTATATAAACCATATTTAAAGGTTGTCTCGGTTCTGTTTGCTTGAAGAGAGAAAATCACAGCCAACTTAGCCAGAAATGTGGTTGTTACACATACGTGCACACACACACACACACTGGCCATATCCAGGTCAATGTTGCCAAGACCACCTCAGAAACACTCATTACTGTTGGTAAAGGCATGAACATTACAACATCTATGTCTCTCTTCTTACTGATCACCAATTACAACAAAAACATCATCGACCACCTTCCTACACACCTAAAGACCCAGATTTTTTTCATAGACAATTCTGCAGTTGTAGATTTAGAAACTTGTTATAATCTTAGAGACACTTCTTTCCTTCCCTCTTTCTTCACCAATTACTTCCAAATTAATGGATTAATTAACATTAGCTGACTTATCAAGTTTATAGAAATTTGCTGAAAGTATTTCATTAAAATCCAAAACTCAGAAACGAATTTAAGCAGGGTTTACTAAGAGACAGAACAAGTAGATTACCTGTCAATATTAGTCGTTCAGGTGCAAACCTTTTTAAAAGGTCACAACTATGACCTTGGAGGTTCAAAAGACTATCTGAAGACAAATTTGAACAGACCATTTCTCAATTTTTGGTTTCTCCCATATTTAGCGATGTTTATTGGCTACAAGCCTTGTTAGATAAATTTCGGATTAACCAACGGATGAAGAAAAGAGGAGTAATTATTTATGAATGCCTTTGTAATTAAGAATGATAATAAAACGACAAAACAATGTCAAAGTAATATCATCTATGACTAAACCTGTTACGTTTGTTTCTATCACAACTGTCAGGATATCTGGTGGGGCATCAGGCAGCAGCAGCTAACTGCATCAACTACATACTGTGTCACATTGCATAGACGGCTAAATACAAATTTCTGTTAATCTTTACATAAAAAATGATAAGGAGTTGTTGAAAATTATTTGTAATTGTTTCCTTCTCATTAAAAAAAATTGTTAATAGAAAAAGAATTTATAAATAATGACAGATAGAAACTGAACTTGCACAAAGATCTGAGATGATTAAAAACAATTTTTTTTCTCTGTATTAATGAAATCCAATTAAGAAGTTCTGATGAGTCCATATTAACAAAGAACTTTAATTAAATGCCATCTGGTACATCTGCCAGATGTTAAGCAGTTTAAAAGATTTATTTTAAGCATTTAAACCTTTCTAAAATATATTAAATATTTTCCACTAAAATGCTGGTTAACTTCAATGGAAGTTATTAATTCTCAGGTGTTAGATATAACAAGATCCTGTTAAAGTGAATTCTAAGAGTCTTTGGTACCTCAGTGTTTTGTGAATTCCTCTTGGAACCTGTTCAAAGCGAGAATGGAAGCTTCACAATTCACGAAGTTCAATAACTAAAATTTCTTTTTTGCAATTCAGCGAGTTTTAATATGGAGGTAATGGTGCTTCCAACAAGCCCGTTACTTTGGTTTCCTCAAATCCATCCCCTGTAATGAAAAAAAGAAAAATATATTTTACTTCAAGAGTAGAAGAATTTGTGGTTGAAAGGTGGGAGAGAGAGAGAGAGAGAACTTGATAGCACGGTCCAATTAAGATTACAATTAGAAATGGGTGAGGTAATATGAAGAAAGCTGCAGTTATGGGCTGGACAGTCTATAAGACAGTGGTTTTCAACCAGGGTTCCGGCAGTACAGTCCAGGGGTTCCGCAAGAAGTTACAAAACTGCTAAAATTGGCAGTAATTTTTAATTTTCCTGTGCAGATATGTGTGCATAAGACTATTAAATTATTGCACAGGGGATCCCCGAGCCAGTGGAATGTTTCCTTGGGGTTCCGCTCCAGCAAAAAGTTTGAAAAGCACTGCTATAAGATGTCTGATAGATCAACTTTGGTCAAACTGCCATCATTGGATCAATGTTCTCGTGGTTACCATTCTTCAGGGTAGGTTGCCGATGCCAGTACTGCCTGACTGGTTCCCATGCTGGTGGCACGTAAAGAGCAACCCACTACACTCTCAGAGTGGTTGGCATTAGGAAGGGCATCCAGCTGCAGAAACTCTGCCAGATCAGACAACTGGAGCCTGGTACGGCTTCCTGGCTTCCCAGTTCCTGTCAAACCATCCAACCCATGCCAGCATGGAAAGCGGATGTTAAACGATGATGATGATGATGATGTGTGTATATGATCGTTTCACATCTACATATTTCACTTGTAATGTTCAGGGTTGGTTTCACTTCTACAGTTGGTTGCCCTTTCAGGCCTCAACTATTTTACACAGGGCATTGAGTGCATCTTAACATGGTACCAACACCAGAGAAACTGTCATATCATCAACCATGGGGAAGTTGGAGAGATGAGAGGGTCTAAAGGAGGTCAATAATGGAGACTTGACACTAAACATATACACATACACACATGCATATATATATATATATATATATTATATATATATATATATATATATACATATATATACACACACACACACATATATATATACATATACACACACACACATACATATATACATATACACACACACACATACATATATACATATACACACACACACATATATATACATATACACACACACACATATATATACATATACACACACACACATATATATACATATACACACATACACATATATACATATACACACACACACATATATATACATATACACACACACACATATATATACATATACACACACACACATATATACATATACACACACATATACATATACACACACACATATATACATATACACACACACATATACATACACACACACACCACATATATATACATACACACACACATTATATATATATATATATATATACATATATACACACACATACACATAGGCATGGCTGTGTGGTAAGAAGATTGCTTCTCAACCACTTTTCCAGGTTCAGTCCTACAGCATGGCACCTAGGACAAGTGTCTTCACTTGGTTGATGACAGTGCCGCCCTGACTGGCCCCTTTTTCTCAATATATACACAAACTGCACACACAGATATGCATACATATTGTTTGTGCATGCATTTTGCACCAGTTATAATATCAAAGAGAAAATTAGAAAAAAACAGTGTTTTAGGATTAAAGCCCCTTGACATATTAGTTCTGCATTTCCTTGTCCCTGTCAGGAATGTAGTGAAACAATACTAAGGAGGTGTAGTCCATAAGGTTATCATTTACCAATTAAAAGATAACAAAATACAGAAGCCATCCTCTGTAATCCTGTCCCAGCAGTGAGGCCAGTGATGATGATGATCATCATCGTTTAACGTCCGTTTTCCGCGCTAGCATGGGTTGGACGGTTCAACTGGGGTCTGGGAAGCCAGGATGCCGCACCAGGCTCCAGTCTGATCTGGCAGTGTTTCTACAGCTGGATGCCCTTCCTAACGCCAACCACTCCGTGAGTGTAGTGGGTGCTTTTTACGTGCCAGGGGAGTCTGGCATCGGCCACGATCGGTTGGTGCTTTTAACGTGCTACCGGCATGGAAGCCAGACAAGGCGGTGCTGGTTTCTGATAAAAGCAATTTAACATAATTCCACACGTTCTCTCACTAATCTAATGCTGTCCGCTTAAAGCCGTCATTCCATTGACATCAACCTGTTCACTGGTTCACATTTTCACACCAGCCTGTCACAATATTTGAAGAACAATTCTCAGAAACTTGAAACGACTTACTTTCATTCTGATGGTACGGCAACAGCAAACTGCTTCGCATGTTTGCATTCTTTAACTCCACACGTTCGTGCTTTAATCTCTGCTGTAGAATCTGTTGCATAAGTTCTCGTCTGGAAGAGAGCAAGACTTGGTGCCATTAAGAGTCAAGAAGGGTGCGAGTAACAAAGAAGAAACAAAGACACAATCGCAGGGTAATACAATGTAGGACTCAATACCTGTGGTTGCTGTCTGCGATGCCCATTTTCTCCAGTTTGATGTCATTCATTCTAATCAATGTACGACCTGGATATAAACAAAAGAAATAAAAAAAAATAACTTCATGGAATGGAAGAATTCTTTAAAAATTAAGAAAGTGTACAAGAGTTGGATCTTTTCGGTTTGAACAGCAGTTTTTAACATAATTTCTAGGTAACTAAAAAATTTTAAACTTCGTATACTGCTAGAATGTGTTTATAAAACATCTTTTTCTCTTGGCTCTATTGAGAAAATTCTATAGTTTGTAAGATATTTGTTGTTTTTCTTCTTCAATTTCTGCAATTTCAACCAATCAATGATGTGTATTGAGGTAAAAAACATTCTGTGCCGTATGAATATGTCCCTCGTTTAAGAAACAGATTGGGTTTATTTACATTTGTGAAGAAAAAAAGATACCCTTCCCATCCCTACCTCTAACCCTAACCCTAAAACAGATTGAAATGCAATAGATCAATACTAGGGTCATAATTATGGGTGACAATTTCATATGACACCACTAGAAAAAACTGCCGTTCAAACCGAAAAGATCCCAAGAGTTACAGCAGCATAGAACAAATAGTTATGATGTCTGGCAGAGACACAGCTCAGGCAAGAATCTGATGTTTAACAATAGACACAAACCATTTAAAATTAAAGGTGCCATACCTGTTACTTCATGGTCCAAGAACATATTCTCATACATATCACAGTAGCAGCCACACCGTTTCCGTAGCCATTTGTTAACATCTGCTGTGGACCAAAAATACAGAGGTTTTCTTTTCTTCTTCACATTGCTGTTGTCTTTTACCTTGTCCTTCAGAGAATAATGAGAGAGAGAGACTCGGTTTGAAAAACTGACAAAACTTCATTCGAGAAGAGAATCACTTTTAAGAAATTACTAGTAGTATCGCCCGGCGTTGCTCGGGTTTGTAAGGGAAATAACTATATAAGCATTTTTAGAGAGTTATAGCCAAAAAATGGGAAAAAAATGATGGTAAATTTTTTTGAGAGTTAAAAAGGTCGAGTTGCGTCCCCTAGACAGTCTGTGGTTTGTGTTTCTGATTCTCAACCCCATGTCGAATTTATCGATTTTTTTCAGAACTGGGGGAACTTTTCAAAATTTTCTCTGCGTTAGTTTTGAATTATGACATTGGGTTCTGTGTGTGTCAAGTTTCATCAGAATCGGTTGAAAGCCGTGGTCAGGGTGAGGGTACAACCTAACAGACACACAGAAACACACACAGACAAACTGCCGTTTATATAGAGAGAGATAAGACTTTTAGAAAACACAGCATTTAGTTTTGGTATTAGGGACTGACTCTAGTTTATAAGGGCTCAGTACTCTGATGGCACCACACCCGTCTTTACTAATGTGACAGTTACATAGTGTTGTACACCCGCACCCAGTTGCATAAAAACGACAAAAATAAAATAGTTACCGTTCCTGTCATAAAAGACTTAATTCTTTGCATTTCCATTCCTTTCCTTGTCATTTAACCCTTTCGATTCCAACCCGGCTGAAACCCCCTCTGGATCTCTAGCACAAATGTCTTGTTTTCATAAGTTTTGAATTGAAATCTTCCACCAAACCTCAGTCACAATTTATGTTCCTAACACTAAGCTGAATGATAACCAAGTTATTTTACTAAATTCTTTTGTTATATTTAAAATTAATTGAAAGAAACACAGAACATCTTAACAGAAATATGGTATCAAAAGGGTTAACAAATAATTACGAACGACAAGCGACAAAATTGGTTAACCCTTTCATTACCAACCCGGCTGAAACTGCCTCTGGTTCTGAGTACAAATGCCTTGTTTTCATAAGTTTTGAATCAAAGTCTTCCACCAAACCTTAGTCACAATTAATGTTCCTAACACTAGCTGAATGATAACCAAGTTATTTTACCAAATTCTTTGTTACATTTAAAATTAATTGAGAGAAACACAGAGCATCTCAAAATACAGTAATGAAAGGGTTAAAACAATTTTACTGAACCCAAGGATTAATAAACTTTCTTTCAGAGATACAAAGATGTTGTTCATATTTGTGAAGGGTGTGCAGCTAATTCATATGACCTCCAGTATATTACAGGTATGTCAAAATAACCATAGGTGAATACAGTTAATTTCCAATAATTCATCATACCTACAAAGGAGGTAAATGTGTCAGACTGCAGTAACTATACTCCTCAGCTAGTAAACAACGTTAACCACTGAGCTACTTCACCTCTTTACCTGTTTAATTTGAGGTAAATATTTTATTTGTCAGGAAATGACAGCTTATCTTCTATTGCCTAAATTTACCTTGCATCATTGAATACATGTTAGTCACTTGCAAGGAAAGTTACCTACAGTGGTCTCTCTTCATCTCCAGGGGAACATTTACTTTTCATCTATTTAGTGCCGCACCAGTAAGAGCTAAGCAGACACTTCTCACCTGTGTGGTTCATGTGATAGTAGTAGCAGTGTGGAGGCACGTGCTGTGACAGCGTGCCACTGCAGTCACTATTCGTTGGTGATTCCCTACTACTCCAGGCAGATGACACCTTTGCACCAACCCACCAAACCACGGGGCCTGTTTTTTGGGTGGTCATTGTGCAAATCCTACCTCAACCTCTTTCAGTTACCTTTTACAACATGTAATTATTCCATAATGGCTACCTCTAATGAGTGCAAGGTTACATAATCGGATTGTTATCTAACACTCCACTGAATCCCATGAAGCATGATTAATTTTTAACTTCACCTGGATCACAGTAACCACAAAGCCTGTTTGTATGTGTGTGGGCGCGAGTGAGATTCTGTGGAAGAAAGAAATGAGTGCTGGAGACTAAATCAAGAGCAAAAAAAAAGGAACCTACATCTGAAGTGACCAGGGTTTCGACTTCCCTGTCCTCTTTGTTATGATCACTGTTCAGGTGATGGGTCTTCTCCGCTTCCTTCTCAGGCTTCGTCTCATCACCAACGCTTGGTTGGTTGGCAATGGTTCTATCCATGGCACATCTAAACAGATTGCAAGTAGGAAAAATAAAATAGAGACAGTCATTTCGTATGTGACACACAGACACACTGCATTCATTGGAGTAAGAAAGAAACGAGATTGTGTGATGTTCATTCACTTCCAAAGGATACTGTAGCAATGTAATTACATTTTGAAATGTCACAATCTTGGTAATTAATGTCTTGGACTGCTAATCTTAATCATTTTGGTATTCAATGCCATTCAGGTTGAACATGAAGAAGTAGATCTTTGTAGCCAATAGTGCTTATTTCTGTAGATTTTGGTTCTTTTTGCAGTCTATTGGCTATCTGGTCTTTGTCACTAATTCCTGTACATCTCATGTCTACATCATCATCGTTTAATGTCCGCTTTCCATACTGGCATGGGTTGGACGATTTGACTGAGGACAGGCGAACCAGATGGTTGCACCAGGCTCCAATCTGATCTGGCAGAGTTACTACAGCTGGATGCCTCCTTCCTAACGCCAACCACTCCGAGAGTGTAGTGGGTGCTTTTACATGCCACCGGCACGGAGGCCAGTCAGGCGGTACTGGCAACGACCTCGCTCGAATCCTTTTACACATGCCACCGGCACAGGTGCCAGTAAGGCGACATTTATATATATATATATATATATATATATATAAAACTACACATGCACGTACATATTTATAAACTACAAATGATTGTGATATCTGATACAATAAAAATTGGCCAAATTTTCTTAGGATTAAGAGGATGATGAACAAAGCAAGATACTTTTTTCACAACCTTGCTACCAAGAAGGTGGGCAGTCAAAATTTACTCTAAATTAAAAAAAGAACACACACACATACATACATATATAGGTATAAGTCATCTAAGAGTTCATAAAAAAATGCACTCTTATATCTGTCAATAGAGTGGATATATATTATCTGCAGTGTATTATATATCCATTACGGTCAATCTTATCAATTGGTTTCACTCTAGGGGTTCAATAGAGTGTTAGGTAACAACCCAACTGCAGTCACCCTATTTTATTCCATAATGGCTACCTCTGATGAGTGCAGGGTTACATAATCGGATTGTTATCTAACACTCCAGTGAATCCCATGCACGAAACCGAATGGTAAGATCAGCTGTACTGTATATATAATACTGTACACTTTGGATAATACACACACACATATATATATACATACTTGGAAATGGATGCGTGGCATTCAATTAAATAATAAATAGTAAATAATATATAGTGTGTATATGTATCTATATATATAAATATATACATGCATATATGGGTACAGAAAGTCACCAATAGTTTAAACAACATGAAATACATAAATAAATTATTTAAATAGGTAAACAATGAGAAAAAAAATGGAGAACAGGACAAGCAAACACAGAGGAAGAACCCTTCATCAGTTGTTGGCTGTCTGTCTACTCCTCACACACATATATATATATATATATTATATATATATAAACATATATATATATATATATATTATACATCATCATCATCATTTAACGTCCGCTAGCATGGGTTGGACGGTTCAACTGGGGTCTGGGGAGCCCGAAGGCTGCACCAGGCCAGTCAGATCTGGCAGTGTTTCTACGGCTGGATGCCCTTCCAAACGCCAACCACTCCATGAGTGTAGTGGGTGATTTTTATGTGCCACCAACACAGGTGCCAGACGAGGCTGGCAAACGGCCATGCTCGGATGGTGTTTTCATGTGCCACCGACACAGGTGCCAGATGATATATATATATATATATGTATGTTTATATATATATATATATAGAGAGAGAAAGAAAGTGACATTTCCAGGCTTCTATTCAGTTTTCTGTCTGTCAAACTATGTTGGCCAATTTGAGATTAGGATTGAAAACACTCATCCACGGTGCCATACAGTGGGACCGAACCTAGGACCACATGGCTATGAAGTTCTTCACAACATTGCCACGCCCAAAGCTTTGTATAAAATACAGCTACTAATGGAAACTGATTTTCATGTTTTGCTGATTGGATGCTATTGAGTGTTCATGAATAAAAGGAACATTCCAGAAATCCTGGAATCCATTCTCTCGGCTGTATAGAGTGGGGGGGGGGTACTGTAGAATTAAATATCTTACAGCAGAGATCCAAACGAAGTTAAGAAATGAAACCCATAACCTTTTAGATGATAAAAGGTTGACCCTTCCAGACTGACGGGCTAAAAATAAGAGTTGAGATTTAGTTCTGGACTCATGGTATTGAGTAGATGTGTGACAAATGTCTGCCCAGAAAGTAAGTTTAGGGAGAGTCTGTGAAAGCCCTAGAGAAAAATCATTCCTCTAGAACCATATAGAAATTGAGGAGTTAACATTTTCAAATGATTTAGTATTTATTTCAGACAGTAGGGGGTGGGGATTAAGTGTGCTGCACAGATAGAGAATAAAAACAGGAGTGGCTGTGTGGTAAGTAGCTTGCTAACCAACCACATGGTTCCGGGTTCAGTCCCACTGCATGGCATCTTGGGCAAGTGTCTTCTGCTATAGCCTCGGGCCGACCAATGCCTTGAGAGTGGATTTGGTAGACGGAAACTGAAAGAAGCCTGTCCTATATATGTATATATATATATGTGTGTATGTGTGTGATTGTGTGTCTGTGTTTGTCCCCTAGCATTGCTTGACAACCGATGCTGGTGTGTTTACGTCCCCGTCACTTAGCGGTTCGGCAAAAGAGACCGATAGAATAAGTACTGGGCTTACAAAAGAATAAGTCCCGGGGTCGATTTGCTCGACTAAAGGCGGTGCTGCAACATGGCCGCAGTCAAATGACTGAAACAAGTAAAAAGAGTAAAAGAGAGTAAGGATTTGAAATCACGAATTCCGACCTGTTTATACAATGATAAATCCATTTATGGTATCTTTACTATAACAGTTTAGCTAAATCGGTCAATGAATTCTTGCAGACAATAGTAGTTAG
The DNA here is from genome assembly GCF_006345805.1 of Octopus sinensis. Taxonomy (NCBI): domain Eukaryota; kingdom Metazoa; phylum Mollusca; class Cephalopoda; order Octopoda; family Octopodidae; genus Octopus; species Octopus sinensis. The sequence goes on from NC_043015.1 coordinate 39,294,197, forward strand.
TGGATAGGTTTGGGGGGGGGGGGTGGATGTCTTGAATTGAGAACACCGTAATATCAAAGTAAATACAATAATCAGGTGATTCTAAACACTCTATTCCAATTATGTCGAAGAATAGTGTAATTCCATAGTCTTTGTTCCAAGAACAAGGTCAGTTATACAAAGAACTATGTATGGTCGGTTATATCACCCTCATTGTTTTCCTGGTATTTGTCAACTGTGAATAGTAAATCCTCCGAGTGGATTACAATAAACCACAGCTCAGCAACAACAGGACTCTTACGTGGCCGCTTGTCCTGCGAGAAACAGCAGCCAAATTTCATTTGACCGCTTTAAACAAGCAATGACACATTGCAGGGTGTAGTCCTAGACATACACGAACGGGTGATATGACCATGTCTGGAATGGTTTTAATCACAGAACTGTTTTATTCGAGGTTGACCCCCAGATTAAACTGAAGAGGTCGCAGTAACAGTAAATTCCACAGACACATCTAGAGAATAACACACACACATACACACTGACAACTACCGACACAGACATACACAAAACACATGTACAAGCTATATATACATATATATATATATATATATATATATATATAATATATATATATATATATATATATATATATACACATATATACATACAAACATATATATATTCGTATACATGGCAATAGGAAGCAATTCTGAAGAGCAAGTGGGGAGGTGAAATGCCATAAAAACTATTGTCAATGTCGTAATTTCGGTTTAAGTAGCATCTTCGTATAAAGACTGGTCTTATTGAGGGCGAAAAGAGGGATTATCTGGAAGAAATACGACCGGGAAAGGATTTAAAAGGGAAAAAAATACTCACAGTTCGTCAAACCCGGGTTTGGACTCGAACCGGATGTTATGTAGTAGGAACCGGAAGTTCTTTAACCACGCCCTCTGCCGTTACACACACGCACACACACACACACAAACATAATTTATTTAAAAATAAAAAAAAAAAGGAAGAAAAATTCGAAAAGAATAATATTTATCTCGGTCGAACCCTGGACCTTAAGTATTTTAGACTCTAACTAAAAAATAACGAAATATTTTTGTTAAAAAAATAATTGATTAAAATTAGATTAATTAATTGAGTTAAAGGGAGGTTACTCTAGTAACTCATGCAGACTAAATTGAGTTTAAGGCAATTAAAGACTCGTTTATCTTTGGCCTTTGCAAAAGCTTTGTATTTCTGTGAATTCCGGATTTAGAATATTGTAGTGTTTATGTCTTCCCAAAGAGGATCATAGGAGCGAAACACCAGTGGAGTTGGTTAAGGGAAAACCAGAAGTCATTGCTTTTCGAGGCAGGCTATATTAAATGTTACAGTTTATTAGTGGAACTATAGAAGTTACTATATACTAATGGTACTGCAATATAGGCCACGGTGTATTAGTGGTACTACTGTTAAAGGCGGTGAGCTGGCAGAAACGTTAGCACGTCGGGCGAAATGCGTAGCCGTATTTCGTCTGCCGATACGTTCTGAGTTCAAATTCCGCCGTGGTTGACTTTGCCTTTCATTCTTTCGGGGTCGATAAATTAAGTACCAGTTACGCACTGGGGTCGACTTAATCGACTTTATCCGTTTGTCTGTCCTTGTTTGTCCCCTCTGTGTTTAGCCCCTTGTGGGTAGTAAAGAAATAGGTACTACTGTTAAGTGATTAAAATATGAATTTGCACAGGTATTAGAGCGTTCGTTAAAATGTTTTCAAGTCTCTGCAGAGTTCTGTTCACGCCGAGTCCAACTTGGATTTTCATCCTTCAGAGGTTGATAAATTAAGTGGCAGTCTATATTGAATATTGGCAGAATTGCTGAATCTGTTCTGGTCCACTAAGTTCTGAGTTCAAATCCCGTATCCTGATTGATATTTGCGAGCAAAAAATGATTTATTACATTTTATTACAAACAAGTATCTAAGGAAGGCGGAGGTAAAGAATATGCACACCACCCGTTTTCGGCGTAACCCTAACCTTATACGCCGAAAACGGGTGGTGTGCGTATTCTTTACCTTCGCCTCTAAGGAAGGGGAGACATGAAAGAGCTTGCAATTTGTGTCCTTACACATCAGCTGAGAGAGAGAGAGAGAGAGAGAGAGAGAGAGAGAGAAGAAGAGTTTGATGCAGAATTGGTTAATCTTTGATAAAGAATTCATCAAACTCTTCCTTACAATCTTCTTTGATGTAATTACTGACATCTTAGATCATTCCAGATTCCAAATTTTACCCAAATAATTCCAGCTATTCTTAGAACAACTGTTTTCTGTGACATTTCCAAAGCATAGTTGTAATGGGAGGGCCAAGACCATAATCTCTGTCAGTGGGGACAAAGGAAGAAGAATCTATAAGTAACGGATTAATGCAATAATAGGTAGGAGCCATGACTCACCGAGTATTAATGTTTGAGGAAATAAATTAATGGATCTAATTATCTAACCTCTGACCAGATAGTTAGGGAGGAGAGCAACACAAACGGCAAAAAAAGAGAGACACGTATACAAAGGAAATGAATGCAATAAAAGTTAGAGAGATATACAGAAACAGTGAGGGGAAAAAACTACACAGACAAAAACTTGAATAAGGAGAAACTCAAACACACTCGCTCTCTCCTCTTTCTCTCTCTCTCTCACTCTTTCCAGGCTAAATGATGAGGATTATATATATAGGATATGTGAAGGTGCATGGCTCAGTGGTTAGAGCGTCGAGCTTACAATCATGAGGTTGTGAGTTTGATTCCCGGACCGGGCTGTGTGTTGTGTTCTTGAGCAAGACACTTTATTTTCACGTTGCTCCAGTTCACTCAGCTGTAGAAATGAGTTGTGATGTCACTGGTGCCAAGCTGTATCAGCCCCCTTTGCCTTTCCCTTGGATAACATCACTAGTATGGAGAGGGGAGGCTGGTATGCATGGGCGACTGCTGGTCTTCCATAAACAACCTTGCCCGGACTTGTACCTCGGAGGGTAACTTTCTAGGTGCAATCCATGAGCATTCTTAACCGAAGGGGGTCTCCCTACATATATATAGGCGCAGGCATGGCTGTGTAGTAAGAGGCTTGCTTTCCTACTATGTGGTTCTGGGTTCTGTGTGGCACCTTGGGCAAGTGTCTTCTGCTATAGCCTCGGGCCAACCCAAAGCCTTATGAGTGGATTTGGTAGATGGAAACTGAAAGAAGCCCATCGTGTATATATATGTGTGTGTGTGCGTATTTTTGTTTGTCCCTCGCCACTGCTTGGTGTACACACACACACACACACACACACACACACACACACACACACCACACACACACACACACACACCTACTGACACACATTCATGCAGGAGATAGACAAATGGATGCACTGAAAGAGATGCAAATATATAGGTTACAGAAAATGAGTTATAAGCACTTGTTTTCCTTTATAGCAGTTTATACATACATTTGTGCGTGTGTGTGTTTATTTTAATGTATGGTTACACCTACTATAGTAATACTCTTGTGTTTTTCTCTGTCAAAACATGAATGAGAAAAGAAGGGGTGATAGATGAATAAGGAAGGAAGGGGTGATGGCAAACTGACAGAGGGATTATGGAAATTCTATGGTGAAAAGAAAAGATCAAACAGTGTTTGAAGTTTGAAGTTTATGCGGTCATCTGATGAGAACGATTTCTTTCAAATTGATGTAATGTTTTCATTAATCAATTAAAGGAGTCACTTGAAACGGCCGTAATGGATTGACACCTGTACCTCTTTGTTACTCATTTATATATACTCTTTTGCTTGTTTCAGTCATTTGACTGTGGCCATGCTGGAGCACCGCCCTTAGTCAAGCAAATCGACCCCAGGACTTATTCTTTGTAAGCCTAGTACTTATTCTATCAGTCACTTTTGCCAAACTGCTAAGTTACGGGGACATAACAACAGCATCAGTTGTCAAGCGATGTTGGGGGGACAAACACAGACACACAAATACACACACATACGAGCAAAACACCCCCTCCCCGTCCAATGGACGGTGCTGAACCATATCTGCGGAATAAAAAGCAATCAGTGTTTTCTTTTCATTAAAAAATAATTAAGCATGCCTTTATTTCAATAAAATTTTTGGTTAAGGCAAAAAAAAAAAAACTTCTTGAGAAACCAAACAGTTTTTCCTTTCTTCATGCCAAGTTTGAAGAAAATTTCTCTTTTGTATCTTACTTTTTTGGTCTCTTAAACATACTGCATTTTGTGGCATTATTTCAAACCAGCCAGCATTTTTTGCGCAAACTGCATGTGCATTTTTCTCATGTACCCGAAGTATCAATCGCAACAGCTGATGTACTTGCATGTACACATGCTCGTTCCCACGGCTTTATTGATTGCATTCTCAACTGGAATCGATTTTTGTAATTTTTTCAAGACTTATGCACGCCCTGATACTGTTGGTATCTACATATCAAATTTGAGCGCAATCGGATGGAGGATGCCCGAAATCCTAGAAGACACACACACAGACAGAACAAATTTTATATGATAGATATACACATATATACATATATACGACGGGCTTCTTTCAGTTTCCATCTACCAAATCCACTTACAAGGCTTTGGTCGGCCTGAAGCTATAGTAGAAGACACTTGCCCAAGGTGCTACGCAGTGGGACTGAAGCCAGAACCATGTGGTTGGCAAGCAAGCTACTTACCACACAGCCACTCCTACGCCTATAAATATATATATAAGCAATAATAAATCTCTGAACGAGATGTAAATGCATGATTGGATATTCTGTGAGCGACAGTTATTCCATTCCAGTTTTAGTTCTTACTTTTAATCCTCTTTAAACTCCCATAGTTGCATATTCACATGGAGTTCTGCACAGTCTGATGTGGACTATAACGTAATATAGAGAACACATCTCAAAGGAGAGAAAAACAGAACATGTGCTGGTACTTGGTACCCCCTTATTCAATTTGTAGATGCACTTCATAAGGGTACCATGCATAAGGAAACACCACCTCTGATAGAGGAGTGTGAAATACAATTCAAACAAGCAGTAAACAAATTTAAATACCTGTGAGGTATAAATCTAGTGGGAGAAGTGGAAGGACTACGGCCCCACAACCACAAAGGTGGACTGGTGTTGGGCAAAAATAGGGGTGAACCGCAGACCAGAGAAAGAGGTTGCACCTATGTGGGTTTATGAGAGTGGGGAGGGGCGAGTGTGCAGATAACACTTTTGGTGGCCATTTGGGTGTAACAAATTAATGCTACGTGGGTATGTGGCATCTCCATTGACGGGTGCCTCCAGCCACATACCCCACACAGACAAACAGATACACATTAACATGCTCATGCTCATACACACTACTGCTTGCAAATATACCCAAATAGACACAGACATATAACACGCACACACACACGCACACACACACACGCACACACGCACACACACACGCACACACACGCACACACACACACGCACACACACATGCGCACACACACACACGCACACACACATGCGCACACACACACGCACACACACACGCACACACACGCACACACACACACGCACACACACATGCGCACACACACACACAACACGTATGCAGTTACATATATAAAATATCATATGTTAATGGTGAAGGCATGTGACCTAGTGGTTAGGGTGATGCACTCATGATTACTAGATTGTGGGTTCAATTCCTTGACTAAGTATCTCATTGTGTTCTTTCATGTTGCTCCAGTCTTGCTTTCAATCAGTGGGAAATGTTTGACCCGCTTGCCTACCCAGCAGAGTGGTGTCATTTGAAGGCTAAAACAATGCAAAAGCGCATTGTGACCAGCGATGTGTAACAACATCCGACAGCCTGGTTGGTCACTTGACCATATGATATTAATGGATTAATGCATATTTGTCAAGAATAGTTTTAATCATTCACCATTTTCACTGGTTTATTGTCCCAGTCAGAGAACAGACCCTCTTAGCCAAATACTGGCATTGTAAACATTGGACAGCAACCAGAGCAAGCTGTTTCTGGTTTTCTTTTACCTTAGGCCCAACTAAGCCATTCTTGTGCTTTCTTCAAACAGAATTCAATTATGGTAGAAGCAGTATTCTTTTCTGATTCGGCTAATCACAATATGAAATACTTTTTAGTTGTATAAAACACTGAATTGCCATATCTATTTCGGCAGGTCATGTGTTGACAATATTTTTACCTCAATCCCACTATACTCTTTTCACTCTAGTGCACCGCACTCACCTTTTCTGCCCCTGTTATCTCGTTCCTCTTCACTTTGTACCTTGACCTCACATCTTTCTCTCTCCATGCATTCATCTCTTCAGCAAGGCATGTGCTCGTTCTATCATACTTTCACATTCTTTAATACTTTGGTAATTGGGGACCTCAACAGTGCTGGTGTCATGACAAAAGCATCCAGCCCACTCTGTGAAATGGCTGACATTAGGAAGGGCGTCCTGCTGTAGAAACCAGGTCTAAGTAGACACTGGAGCCTGACACAGCCCTCTAGCTCATCAGTTTGTGTTCAACCGTCCAGTCCATGTAAGCATGGAAAAAGGGTCATTAAATTATGATGATGATAATAACACATGTAGCACAAAAACGACTTTAATTCAATAATTAAAGGTTTAATGCTATTTCTACAACAGGCTTAGCTCAAACCTTATTTATTACCTCTGCCTTAGTGAAGGCGGAGATATTATTTTCAGTTGTGTTTATTTGTCTGTGGACAAGATATCTCAAGAACCACTGGATGGATTTGGATGGAACTTTCAGGGATGTTTGGCCTCGTGACTGGTATGAACTGATTAGATTTTGGGATCGATTGGGTACCAGACTAGGATTCTGGATTATTTTCCCGTTTTTCTTTTACTTAATTTTTGAGAGCAGTCGAGTTCATTTTTACTATTCTTGTTTGTTAGAGCCATCGAGTTTATTTCAGATATACTCATTTTAAAAATCGTCTCTGGTTAATCGTTCAGAGGACACTGGTGTTGCCTTGGTGGAGGTTTGCGTTCTCTGAGTGCTTTTCTTTATTATGATTACTATTATTGATAAGGTGGCGAGCTGGCAGAATCGTTAGCAAAACTAGGTGGTATTTCGTCTATCTTTACATTCTGAGTTCAAATTCCACCGAGGTTGACTTTGCAATTCATCCCTTTAGGGTCCATAAAATAAGGACCAGCTGAGTATTAGGATTATTCCTATTATTTTAAGTGAAAGGGGTTGCTTTTTGTCCTGTCTGAATCTCTGTCTCATTCGAGGCCAGACTTCACAAACTTTCAGAAATTGGTATCAGTCGTTTAGCCCCATTGAATTATTGAGACATTTAGGCTGGAAGAGGTCTTGTGTCTTAACTTCTGCTGGTACATATAAATTTACTGTTGTGGCATTACCTTTTACCATATATTCTATGCTGGTCAGTCTCTGAAGAGTGCGAGAAACCAAACAAGCAAGGCATTTGAGTCAAGCTCTGTTTTCTCTTTATAGTTTCTGTTCACCATTCGCTGAAAGGAAGGGAAGTTCTGAATAAAACACCACACACAGGTCACAGGTGTATACACAAAGATGCACACACACACACATATGTACTTACATACACACATACACACACACACATATATATACACATAGATACACACATACTCATGCATGCACACATACATTCATATATATATATATATATATATATAAATATGTATATAATGTTAATCCAAACATGAAAACACAAAGAGAAAGCACAACAACGCAAGGACGTGGAACAAATATAGTATTATTGGACGCTCAGGAAGGAAGGGAAGAAGGAGGGTTTTACGTTTCGAGCGGAGCTCTTCGTCAGAAACATAGGAAAAGGAAAGATCCAGAGAAGGGAAGATGGAGAAAAAACACATACACACATGTAGACACAGATTTAGACATGAATTTATACATACACTCATGCATACATACACATACATACAAACATGTGTATATTCACACACATATGCAAATACATACATACACACATATATATATATATATATATATTATATATATATATATATATATTATATATATATATATATATGTATATATATATACATAGTGGTTTTACTCTTTATCTTATATAAACTTTTAATACTTTTTGATAGTTATATAATTTTTAAAAAAAATAAACAAAATAAATAAAAAAATAAAATAATAATAAAATATATGTATATATATTTAAAATTCATAAGTTTATATTATTAATTTAAATAATTTTAAAAATCTTAACTTTAATTTAAATATTTTTATTTGGAATTTTATATTTTATATTTTTTATATATTTTATTAATTAATTTTATTTCTATGTATTGGCTTATGATTTCACTGTTTGATTTGCCTAATAGTGGTTTGATCTCTAATTTAATATGATATATATATATATATATATATATATATATATATATAAATAAACGAAAAGAATGGAGTCGAACGAAGATTTTATTCTTTTCGTTTATTCATATAAAAAAATCACACAAATTCCCACACACAAACATGGGGTTCTGCCCTTGGCATGTAGCTTCAACTGTGTTTTACTGACGTGAATTTGCTACTCAGGTATCGATTAACCGAATTATCCACACTAGGATAATTCATTCACCTTCTTAAATATATATATATATATAAATATATATATACACACACATACACACATTCAAATATAACAGAAATAGTTTTTCTAAATATTTGAAAACAGCAACAACCACAGGAAAAAAAAAAAACAACTCAATGAAATGTTTTCTTAATTTTATTTATTTAATTACCATTTGAAAACGTGGGAATGTTTCAAACCAAATTAATATTCGTCATTTTATATTTTTTAAACTGATTTTGTTTTGGTTTTTTTTTTTTCCAATTTCGGATGATTAATGATGAAATGCTTTTCATTTTTCTTTGTGATTTTCTAATTTTGTCCATAATTTTTCAAATAATGACATTTTCAGTTGACGACTTTATGCCAAGTCAGTCGTATTTGTTAAGTTCTTTGCATTTTCTTCTTCTTTGGTCTTTCAATTTTCTCAACAAATCTTACTGCTTAGCTTAGATGGACAAGTATGTTTACCATTCTTACATGAACAATTATACAAGACACATTTATGAATAAAGCTGAAGTGTTCTGTGTAATACATGGTGCCATTCACTTTACAACCTGCACAAATAGAAAGAAAGAAAAAAAAAGAAAAAAAATATTGAATCAAAATCTTGAATGGCAAAATAATACAAAAAATTAAGAGATTTGTTTTGATTTAAATTGTAATAACGGTAACTAAACATGACAATAATTATTTATTGCACAAACACAGCAAAATTATTTCTCTAAGATCAAATCAATAACTGAATGTCATTACCGGTATCTCTTTTTCTCTTTTTACTTGTTTCAGTCATTTGACTGCGGCCATGCTGGAGCACCACCTTTAATCGAGCAACTCGACCCCCAGGACTTATTCTTTTGTAAGTATAGTACTTATTCTATCGGTCTCTTTTGCCGAACCGCTAAGTAACGGGGACATAAACACACCAGCATCGGATGGCAAGCAATGCAAGGGGGACAAACACAGACACACAAACACATACACGCATATATATATACATATATACATATATACGACAGGATTCTTTCAGTTTCCGTCTACCAAATCCACTCACAAGGCTTTGGTCGGCACGAGGCTATAGTAGAAGACACTTGCCCAAGGTGCCATGCAGTGGGACTGAACCCGGAACCATGTGGTTGGTAAACAAGCTACTTACCACACAGCCACTCCTATATATATATATATATATATATATATAGGTAAACAGTAAAATTAAATACAGACATGGACAAGAACATGAAACACCACAGAGACGACACAAGAACCACAGGACGGGACATTCGAAGCCCTCAGTCATCAGTCAAGAACCAGATCATCTTAGCAATTTCGGCTGATTAATCTTGAGATTGCTCCGATATGGCCAGCCCGCCAAGGGAAATCTAAGCAAGCGCATTAGATCCCCTGGAAGAAAGCTTCGAATGTATACAACGAAAGGACGGAAAACGATCGAAGTACACAAACAAAAATACAGAATACGTGACACCAATAAGAATACAAAAACGTAAAAACAATAACGGTAAAATAAAAAATAAACAACAAAACAAACCAGGACGTAGGACAAGGGTCTTTCGACAGGACGATTTGAGTAGGGGCTGGCTTGTGAAGTGTGCCTAAAGGCCACGGGGAGACGAACAAATACGTTGCTTCTGAGGCTGCTGAAAACGAAAAGAGCGCTCAACAGCGGCTAGCTGTCACGTGAGAACAAAAGACAGGAGAAAGGACAGATGAAAAGGGAGAGAAGGTGGACGAGGGAGGAGAAGAAAGAGACAGATCGAGGGGGCTGGAGGTGAGAGAGATAGAGAAACGTAGAAAGGGGGGGGGGACGGATGGAGAGGGAAAGAACGGAAGTGGATAAGGGAGGAGGGAGAGAGAGGAAAAAAGAGACAGATTAAGAGTCGTATCAAAGCTTGAGAAAAAAAAAAATATACTTATCGTATAAGGACAATTGTGGATACGTAGCCGCCGATTCGATTATATAGGTAAACAGTAAAATTAAATACAGACATGGACAAGAACATGAAACACCACAGAGACGACACAAGAACCACAGGACGGGACATTCGAAGCCCTCAGTCATCAGTCAAGAACCAGATCATATATATATATATATATATATATATAATATATATATATATATATGTCGGGATATTGATGTGGTTGCATAAAAAACCCTGACCCTAACCCAACAGCGATGGAGATGGGAAGATATGCACTTTTCAATTCATGGAGGAGTGGAGCTGACAGCATTTAACTACCTCCTCCAACAAGGACTAATCAAGGAACCCTACCAATCTTGGTTCAACCTAACCACAAAGGGCACAAGCTCTTACCCAACTGTTGTCTCCAGCCTATAATTGCATTTAGGGAAGCTCCATTTACCTTAACCGTTTTCACCACAAACAGCCACCTTTTGACAAATTCCATGGGGGTGGAGTGAGGTAGGGGGTCATTTTCTTCTCCATCCTCACTTTCTTTTCAAAATGGAACTTATAAAAGTTGATGAGGGATACACTAAGGAGGAAGGTGTCTGTCTTCAATTCTTTCAGCCTTGTCCGTCACACAGCCATTTTCTCAATAGCTATGGACAGAAGAATATTACTTACCCTGCCTTATCAAAGGTAGACAGTGGGATGATCTTACTGCCAACCAATAAATGGATCTGACCAGCGTCGCCTTACTGGCACCTGTGCCGGTGGCATGTGTAAAAAGATTCGAGCGAGGTCATTTCCAGTACCGCCTGACTGGCCCTGTGCCGGTGGCAAGTAAAAAGCACCCACTACACTCTCGGAGTGGTTGGCGTTAGGAAGGGCATCCAGCTGTAGAAACTCTGCCAGATCAAGTTTGGAGCCTGGGGCAGCCATCTGGTTCGACAGCCCTCAGTCAAATCGTCCAACCCATGCCAGCATGGAAAGTGGACGTTAAACGATGACGATGCCGCCACCGCCGATGACTGCTTTCACTTCTGTGGTTTCCAACACCATTACAATGACTTTACTGCATATTCTAACACAGCTCTTCCACATGGCAGGCAATTTTAAAGGGAAGGGCTTGGTCAGAACCATTAATCCCTGTAGCTTATGAAAGGCAAAGTTGGCTTTGAAAGAGTTTGAACACAGAACATAAAACACCAAAAGAAATTCCACAAAACATTTTGTCTGAAGCTGTACAGCTGAAGACAGTTTTGTTTAACGAAATAAACTGTAACTATCATTAGAATTTGACACCAGGATGTAACTGGTACCTGTTTGATCAAGTGATTAAAATAAAATTCAAATTTCAGCTGGATTTGTACAGAGATTGAAACAGCGTCAGCAGGGGTGGTTTGCACAAATTAGTTCTAGTGACATTGCAATGTTGAAATGCAATTGTCATTGTAGTAGTTCACATAGGAAGGAGGGTACCACTCACATACGGAGAACTATAAGGCTCATATTTGAAGGATCCAACTGGTACACACACACACACACACACACTGACATCTCGGAGACTGTCATTCAGCTGAAAGATCTACTCACAACTACCTTACAACCATTAGTTTACCTGGCTATTTAACCTCTAAGCACAACCCTCTGACTCTACTACACCTTCTACTCTACTAAATCAAGAATGCCTGCTTGGTGGACTTATCCATCCGCTCCTTGATGGACTTAGCCATCCACCCCTTTCTCTGATCTCCCAGATAGTTCTTAACCCTTTTGCTACTGTATTTATTTTGAGAGGCTCTGTGATTCTTTAAATTATTTTAAATATAACAAACAATTTAGTAAAATAACTTAGTTATCATTCAGCTTGTGTTTGGAACATAAATTGTGACTAAGGTTTGGTGGTATATTTTATGCAAAACTTATGAAAACAAGACATTTGTACTACAGAGCCAGAGCCGGGTTGGTAATGAAAGGGTTAAAGCCCTTTAACCCTTTAGCATTTAAACCGGCCATATCCGGCCAAAAGTATTCTGCCTGTTTTATGTTCAAACTGGCCAGATCTGGTCTCTCACACCAACCCTACAATATCGTCTTAAAATTTAACAGCTACCTCATAAGAATCTCATAGGTACAAGATTAATGAATGATTAGTTCAAAACAATGTGCATGAAAAAAAGCATTCATTTTGGCAGAATAATGCGAACACTAAAGGGTTAACCCATTAATTCACCAAGAGCTGCAAATCTCAAAGTCCAAACTACGAAAGTTCTTCTGTGAGTGATTTAAAATGAGAAAGCTAAAATTTTTGAGAAGATGAAAATAAGGCAGAATCAGACAAAATTAATTGTGTCGTTTATCATTATTGCAACATTAGCTGAACACGAAGGTTTCATCATTAGCTATAAACACCTCAGCACTCCACCAACAAGTTTTGATATTTTCTTGTAAGATTTATGAGTTTTTATTTTAAATATTTCATTAAATATATTTGATAACATCACTTTATACGAGGGTGAGTCAAAAAGTTATGCCATTTTCTTTATTTCATCTGAAGTTTTTGATAAAAATAACTGAAGATTTTCCCAGTTATAAATGATTCTATCATTTACGTTCTGAAATATTTTGTTTCTTACTTTTCAGGTTTTTAGACTGGTAAGGAAATTTCAAAATGGCTCTCCCCTTAGAGTTACCTCAAAAACAAAGAACAGTGATTGAATTTCTTGTTACTGTGGGGGGGGGGGACCCCTGTGAACATTCACCGACGATTACAAAATGTCTTTGAGGACAATACTTTAGATTATAGCAATGTATGCAGGTGGGTTCATCGTCTGAAAGATGAAAAGGTGGGAACTGTGAGTGTAGCCGATAAACCCCATTCTGGCCGTCCGTCCGTCCGCTTCTGTGAATCTTGCCAATGAAGCAAAAGCAGATGCTCTGATCAGAGAAGACAGGCGCTTAACTCTTGATGAGTTGGCAGAAAACCTTGAAGTGAGCCATGGAAGTGCTTACAACATTGTTGAATCACTTGGCTTGACGAGGAAGTGAAAACTGTAGTGAAGAAGTGGCTCAAAGCACAGTCAACAGAATTCTACGGGGCAGGGATACATGCTCTCATTCGAAGGTGGAACATTGCTATTGAGAGAAACGGTGACTATGTTGAGAAGTAGGGATGCAATCCACAGAGGACCAGCTTCATTTTGATGTATGATACATGTTCCTGTGTTGGTAATTTGGTAATTATACCTGTCCAAAACAAAATGGCATTACTTTTTGACGCACCCTCGTAAACTTGGATTTTATATCCTGATAAGAATTATATTTTTAATTTTTTTGTTTCTTTGTGTCATCCTGCTTCTTCTGTTTTATATCTCTATCTAAGGACCCTTGCAGAACACATTAAATAAGGATTAAATGAAACAATTTTGTTTAATGTATTTCTATGATAATTAATGACACAAATAATATGAATAGGTTCAAAGGCGGTCAGCTGGCAGAAATGGTAGCAGAAATGTTTGTCTGTCTTTACTTTCTGAGTTCAAATATTTCTGAGGTCAACTTTGCCTTTCATCCTTTTGGGGTCGGATAAATTAAGTACCAGTTGAGTACTGGGGTTGATCTAATCAACTGGCCCTCCTCCTCCCCCAAAATTTTGGGCCTTGTGCCTAGAGCAGAAAACAATAGTCTTTATTTGCATGAAAAAGCAAATTCCTTGAAGTTTTGTTTTGCTATTTCGTGGTCTACTTGGATACAACATCAATAATTTTAATGTTATTCACAAATCAAAGGAGACGGGCTGATTGATATAACTTTCTAGAGCATCACAGGAAGATTTGAAATATCGTAACATGAGGGAGCCTCTCTAAACAAACGTATCACACAGTCAGTTCTTGGAATTACAACTTTGTCTGACTTTTTGTAGTTAGAATTAATTCCTCTTTCTCTAAACCATTTTTAACAACGAAGCAGTTTCGGCATCGAAGTCTGGGATTAAATAAACATTTTATTTAATGCAAAGAAAAGTTATTTCTTTATAAATATTATTGAGAGGACATGACAAAGAGGTAGATGATGATAATAACAGTAATAATAATAATAATAATAATAATAATAATAATAATAATGGCTTCAAATTTTGCCACAAGGGCAGCAATTTTAGGGGAGGGGATGAGTTGATTACATTGACTCCAGTATTCAACTGATCCTTATTTTATCGACCCCGAAAGGATGAAAGGTAAAGTCAAACTTGGTGGAATTTGTACTCAGAACATAGTGATGGGCGAAATACCTATTTCTTTACTACTCACAAGGGGCTAAACATAAGAGGGGGCAAACAAGGACAGACAAATGGATTAAGTCTATTATATTGACCCCAGTGCGTAACTGGTTCTTATTTAATCGACCCCGAAAGGATGAAAGGCAAAGTTGACTTCGGCGCAATTTGAACTCAGAACGTAACGGCGGATGAAATACGGCTACGCATTTTGCCCGACATGCTAACGTTTCTGTCAGCTCGCTGCCTTTACGAAATACAGCTAAGCATTTTGTCCAGTGCATTAACAACTCTTCCAGCTCACCACCTTATAAATAATAATAATAATAATAATAATAAATGCCCTGATGCAGTACCAGACAGTGGCTCTCATGGCTTCTCATCTTAACTGATTGGAAGTGTTATCATGTACATTGTTTTGTCTTGGTATAAAAGATGGGCTACAGCAAATATTCTGCTCAATACCACAGATTTGCTTGTCAGTTATTTGACCTTAACCAGTTGAGCATGTCCCTTAGTGGCTGATGATATGTGCATCTCTAATCACAAGCAGAAGTAGTGGGGGAGCATCATAGCCATGTGTTGAGAGGGATTCTTTGGGGTTTGAATAATTCACCTCTGGAGACATGGGTGGGTTTTTCAACATCCTTAAACAACCCTTATTTAGGGACCGTTTGAGCGGGATGGGCTACTCAACCTGAAGAAAATTCTAACTGGGCCCCACCTGCAAGGTCATGTGCAGTTTATCTTGATATGAGATCACCATGCCACGCACATATGGTTGTGATGCATGTGCCTGGTGTGCCCTTATCAGACAGGTAGTCATGATGGGTATATTGGGCTTCGTATATTTTACCCCAGTGTCACTTTGATGGCATGAACTGCTCTCTCACTCAATAATAATAATAACAATGGTTTCAAATTTTGCTACAAGGGCAGCAATTTTAGGGGAGGGGATGAGTTGATTACATCCACTCCAGTGTTTCACTAGTACTTAATTTATCGACCCTGAAAGGATGAAAGGTAAAGTCAACCTTGGTGGAATTTGTACTCAGAACATAGTGATGGGTGAAATACTGATTTCTTTATTACCCACAAGGGGCTAAACATAAGAGGGGACAATCAAGGACAGACAAATGGATTAAGTCGATTATATTGACCTCAGTTCTTATTTAATCGACCCCGAAAGGATGAAAGGTAAAGTTGACTTCGGCGCAATTTGAACTCAGAACGTAACGGTGGATGAAATACGGCTATGCATTTCGCCCGGCGTGCTAACGTTTCTGCCAGCTCACCACCTTTACGAAATACTGCTGAGCATTTTGTCCAGTGCATTAACAACTCTCCCAGCTCACCACCTTATGAATAATAATAATAATAATAATAAATAATAATAATAATAATAATAATAATAATAATAAATGCCCTGATGCAATACCAGGCAGTGGCTCTCATGGCTTCTGATCTTAACTGATTGGAAGTGTTATCATGTACATTATTTTGTCTTGGTATAAAAGATGGGCTACAGCAAACATTCTGCTCAACACCACAGATTTTGCTTATCAGTTGTTTGACCATAACTAGTTGAGCATGTCCCTTAGTGACTGACGATATGTGCATCTCTGATCATGAGCAGAAGTAGTGGGGGAGCATCATAGCCATGTGTTGAGAGGGATTCTTTGGGGTTTGAATAATTCGTTCAACATCCTTAAACAACCCTTATTCAGGGACCTTTTGAGCGGGATGGGCTACTCAACCTGAAGAAAATTCTAACTGGGCCCCACCTGCAAGGTCATGTGCTGTTTATCTTGATATGAGATAACCATGTCGCGCACATATGGTTGTGATGCATGTGCCTGGTGTACCTTTATCAGACGGGTAGTCATGATGGGTATACTGGGCTTCGTATATTTTACCCCCCGATTCACTTTGATGGTAAGCACTGCTCTCTCACTCAGTAATAATAATAATATAATAATAATAATATATAATAATAATAATAATAAATGCCCTGATGCAATACCAGGCAGTGGCTCTCATGGCTTCTGATCTTACTGATTGGAAGTGTTATCATGTACATTATTTTGTCTTGGTATAAAAGATGGGCTACAGCAAACATTCTGCTCAACACCACAGATTTTGCTTATCAGTTGTTTGACCATAACTAGTTGAGCATGTCCCTTAGTGACTGACGATATGTGCATCTCTGATCATGAGCAGAAGTAGTGGGGGAGCATCATAGCCATGTGTTGAGAGGGATTCTTTGGGGTTTGAATAATTCGTTCAACATCCTTAAACAACCCTTATTCAGGGACCTTTTGAGCGGGATGGGCTACTCAACCTGAAGAAAATTCTAACTGGGCCCCACCTGCAAGGTCATGTGCTGTTTATCTTGATATGAGATAACCATGTCGCGCACATATGGTTGTGATGCATGTGCCTGGTGTACCTTTATCAGACGGGTAGTCATGATGGGTATACTGGGCTTCGTATATTTTACCCCCCGATTCACTTTGATGGTAAGCACTGCTCTCTCACTCAGTAATAATAATAATAATAATAATAATAATAATAATAATAATAATAATAATAATAATAATAAACTATTACTACCCATGTATTTTAATTTAACTTAAAAAAAAATGAACGAACTATTGAGTTTAGTTTAATGGCCTACCAATGTATACTATGAGTTTCTTTGCCCTAGGAGTCAGGAAGACACTCGGCAAGAAATGGAAGCAAATTTGAAAGAAGAAAAAAAAAATAATAATGATAATAATAATAATAATAATAATAATAATAATAATAATAATAATAATAATAATAATAATAATAGTAGTAGTAACAATAATAATATGTGAGGCAATACATGAGGAAAGACTTACCTATAAAGCGTGCATCATAAGTCTTGGTTAAAACTGTTGTGGAAGGAGGAGGATGAGGAGGATGAGAAGAAGGAGAAGGAGATTCTGTTGTAGAATTACTATTACACAGGTTTTTAACGTTATTATTTTCGCAAGTCCAGCGTCCGTTGCAGTTGCACTTACAACTTTTTTCCAAACAGCCTTCAATTCTACTAAACCAAGTGTTTCCTTCGTAAATTTTTCCGTGCAGTGAACAGGGTCTACATCTTCCCTGCGGCACCCGTACACTAGATGGGGGGATGCATGTGTCGCTTAGAACTTCACAGGACCAGGAACCATTGCATGAGCAAAAACATTCCATTTTCTTACATCCTTTCTGAATGACATTTGAACTTTCTCCCCGATAGACATTACCATTCACTAAACAGCTTTGGCATTGGTCTCCGCAGATGTAGCGTGCCTTTTCAGCGGGGCACACCCACGACCCATTGCAGTAACATGTACAGGTGTATTCAAAACAGTCAACTTGACGGCTAAACTGGCTGTTACCCTTATAATGGTACCCATTTATGATACATTGGTTGCAATCTGTTAGCTTGCTTTTGGCACAGATGTTTATAGATCTTTCAGGGGGACACGCCCAGGTTCCATCACAACCGCAGGTACATTCATACTGAAAGCAGTTGAGGGTATAGCGGAAATTACTATTGCCAAGAAAAGATTTATCATTTAAGGTGCAATTTTGGCAAACATTTGAAGGTTTTGTACTTTCAACACCGGTGTCTGGAAGAGAATCGTTACCACATATTGGTTGCGTTCTATCTCCAGGGCAGAAAAATTTACCATCACAGAAACACTTACATTGATACCTAGTACAACCGAAATCATATTCAAAAGTTGAGTTGCCCTCAATAACTTTTTCTCCAAGGTAACATTTTTTGCAGAAACCAATTAAACGCCTTCTTGTGCAAATATGAATGGCAGGCCCGGCAAGACAGTTCCACGTGCCGTCACAATTGCATGAACAGCGGAAGCGCAAACAATTTCGATCGAAAGAGAAGAAACTATCTCCAGCGTATTTATTTCCTCGCACAATGCAGCTTCTGCAGGTACCATCAGACTTCACTTTATCTTTAACTACACTGCAAACGTTAGCCGTTAGGTGCTTGGGACAATGCCAGTTACTATTGCAACGGCATTTGCACTGGAAGCGCCGACATCCCTGCTTATAAGTGAACCATTGGTTACCTGGATATTTTTTGCCTTTTACTTCACATTGCAGACAGGTTTCGCGTAATGGTTCTTCTTGATTGCATACGTTTTCAGGCTGCTGAGACGGACATTTCCAATTCCCCTCACAATCACAAGAGCACTTGAATTTGAAGCAGGCCTCTAATAAATCAAATTCCTCACCTCCCTTATACAACTGACCTCTAACATTACAGTTGGTACATTTTCTATCAGACTGACCTTGTAATCCATGACAAATGTCAACAGCCGTTCCAGTTGGACATTCCCAGCTACCGTCACAACTACATTTACAGCGGTAGCGATAGCAGGCGTTATTTAGGAAAAAAACTGTATTTCCCTTGTAAGAATTATGCTTGATAAAGCAGCTCCGGCAATTGGTATTATTTAGCGGTGCTACAGTAACCTGTGTTTGATTATTACATGTATCTACTGCAGTCTCTGTCGGACATTGCCATTTTCCATCGCACGAACACGTGCACTGATAGCGCATGCAATGGCGCTGATAAGTAAATCTTGTATTTCCTTTATACGTTTCATTGTTTACTCTACAATCCCTACAGCTTGGGGATTGGGTTGGAGCATCTCTATTCGCAGCGCAAATATCAACCCTTTTATCTCTGGGGCACACTATTTCGCCATCGCAACCACAAGAGCACGTGTATTTGAAACAGCCATATTGGTAATGGAACATAGAGTTTCCTCTATAGAACTTACCTTGTTTGATACAATCCTTGCATTGAGGTGACTTATTAACTGTGCAGTTAGGCATTGCCGTTCTTTGAAAGCAGTTTATACTTCCGTTGCATTGACATGTACACAAATGTTTTTCACAGTTATCTTCCTGATAGAAGCTAATGCCCGGAGAATATTCCACTCTATTAGCTAAGCACTTTTTCTTTTCACCAGGGCAGGGATATTGATTTACAGATGAACAGCGGTTTATGATTTTGTCATTTGGACAATTCCAAGTTCCATTGCAGAGACAGTGGCACAAATAATGATAGCAGAAGTTATTAACTATGACGGCTGTGTTTTCTTGATGTACTTCATTCCCTAATCTACATGTTGCACAAGATCTGTCAGATTGAGGAATTGAGGAGTCACCACAGATATATTCTGCATTATGGGAAGGACAATTCCAGCTTCCATCACAGTTGCATTTACATTTGTATCTATAGCAATTTTCTTCGTGTTGAAATTCTGTATTTCCTTCAACGATTTTACCCTTTGCATCACATTGTTGGCAATTTCCTGTGCTGGCACCACAAATATATTCTGCATTTTCAGCAGGACAATTCCAGCTTCCATCACAGTTGCATTTACATCTGTATCTATAACAATTTTCTTCATGATGAAATTCGGTATTTCCTGCATAAATCCTACCCTTTGCATTACATTGTTTGCAATTTTCTCTTTGTTCACCACAAATATATTTTGCATTATGGGCGGGACAATTCCAGCTTCCATCACAATTGCATTTACATTGATATCTATAACAATTTTCTTCATGTTGAAATTCTGTATTTCCTTTAATGATTTTACCCTTTGCATCACATTGTTGGCAATTTCCAGTGCTGGCACCACAAATATATTTTGCATTTTCGGCAGGACAATTCCAGCTTCCATCACAGTTGCATTTACAATCGTATCTATAGCAATTTTCTTCATGTTGAAATTCTGAATTTCCTGCATAAACCTTACCCTTTGCATCACATTGTTTGCAATTTCCAGTGCTGGCACCACAAATATATTTTGCATTTTCAGCAGGACAATTCCAGCTTCCATCACAGTTGCATTTACAATCGTATCTATAGCAATTTTCTTCATGTTGAAATTCTGAATTTCCTGCATAAACCTTACCCTTTGCATCACATTGTTTGCAATTTCCAGTGCTGGCACCACAAATATATTTTGCATTTTCAGCAGGACAATTCCAGCTTCCATCACAGTTGCATTTACAATCGTATCTATAGCAATTTTCTTCGTATTGAAATTCTGAATTTCCTGCATAAACCTTGCCTTTTACATCACATTGTTTGCAATTTCCAGTGCTGGCACCACAAATATATTTTGCATTTTCAGCAGGACAATTCCAGCTTCCATCGCAGTTGCATTTACATTTGTATCTATAGCAATTTTCTTCATGTTGAAATTCTGTATTTCCTGCATAAACCTTACCCTTTGCATCACATTGTTTGCAATTTCCAGTGCTGGCACCACAAATATATTTTGCATTTTCAGCAGGACAATTCCAGCTCCCATCGCAGTTGCATTTACATTTGTATCTATAGCAATTTTCTTCATGTTGAAATTCTGAATTTCCTGCATAAACCTTACCCTTTGCATCACATTGTTTGCAATTTCCAGTGCTGGCACCACAAATATATTTTGCATTTTCAGCAGGACAATTCCAGCTCCCATCGCAGTTGCATTTACATTTGTATCTATAGCAATTTTCTTCATGTTGAAATTCTGTATTTCCTGCATAAACCTTACCCTTTGCATCACATTGTTTGCAATTTCCAGTGCTGGCACCACAAATATATTTTGCATTTTCAGCAGGACAATTCCAGCTTCCATCGCAGTTGCATGTACATTTGTATCTATAGCAATTTTCTTCATGTTGAAATTCTGTATTTCCTGCATAAACCTTACCCTTTGCATTACATTGTCGACAATTTCCTCTCGAAGGTTCATTACAAATAAACTCTGCACTTTCCGCAGGGCAGTTCCAGCTTCCATCACAGTTACAAAAACATCGATATCTATAGCAATCTACATCGCGGGTGAATGCAATGTTGCTTTGATAACTTTTTCCAGATATTACGCAATTTATGCATGTCGTCTTGTTTTGTTGGCATATATTTATAGCGGTTGCTGCCGGACATTTCCAGCTACCATCACAATTGCATGCGCATTGGAATTTATAACAATTTTCCTCCAGTTCAAAACGGGTGTGCCCTTTTTTCTTTTCTCCTCTTACGTCACAATAATGGCAGCCGGTTTCTGGATCGGTATTACATGTGTCAACCCCAGTCGGACACCTCCAACCTCCATCACAATTACAGATGCAATCATATTTAATACAGCCGTCTTGTAGAGAGAATCGTGTGTTTGGTTCGTGCTTAGCTCCACGCACATCGCATTGATGACATTTGGCAGGACACTCGTTAACTGCGGTTTCAGCCGGGCAGTTCCAACTTCCATCGCAATTACATCTGCATTGGTATCTATAGCAACCTTCTTTCAGTTCAAATCGAGAATTACCATTTTTTCTGTCTCCTTTTACATCACAATAATAGCAACCAGTTCTTTCATCCATGTTGCATACATTTAAGGCTTTCTCTCCTGGACAATTCCAGCTTCCATCACAGTTGCATCTACACTGATATTTGATGCAATCCTGTCGCAAAATAAAATCAGAATCTGGTTCTGCGATTGTGCCTTTGGCATTGCATCTGATACACTTATTTCCGCAAATCCTAACGGCTGTTTCACCTGGACAATTCCAGCTGCCATCGCAGTTGCATCGACATTGATACCTAATACAGTCTTTTTCTAACTCAAAGTTGCTGTTCGGTGCCGCTGTGGTGCCATAGGCATTGCATCGGATGCACTTATTATTTCTTTTACAAAGATTTACTGCCGTCTCTTTTGGACAATTCCAGCCACCATCACAGTTACATTGGCATTTATATTTAAAACAACCTTCTCTTAGTTGGAAATTAGTTTTAGGTTGAATGATTTTCCCTCGAACACTGCACAAGCGGCAAGCTGGTGCTTGCCTGCAAACATCTACCACAGAGTCTTCCAAGCAATGGAAGCTGCCATCAATATTGCAGTTGCAGGTTTGTTCAGTACAGGAGTCGATTTGCTTGATAAATGTTGTGTTTAATCTATAGCTACGTCCATCAACGACGCAAGTCAGCTTCTTCTTCTTGCAGGTATTAACACTCAGATTATCTGGACAGGTCCAGCTGCCATCACAATAACAATTGCAAAGATATTCATAGCATCCTTCAATGAAACGGAATTGTGTGTTACCTCTGTGGACCTTACTATAAACATGGCATATTTGGCAAGTGTCAGAGTTGGCTGTTAAAACTGTATCATTATCCGAGGTTGAAATCGTTCTATGAATAGAAAATGTCCCATTTCCAAACTTTAGTTGAGTTTCATTCTTGCTGTGGACTAAACGTGCCCCTTGTATAGCGATCGACGAATCAGCTTTGACTTCGATATCATGATGAACCTCAGTTTCGTTAATGAGACTCAGGTCCACTTTGTTTGCTTCCTTGTGCGGAGGAGAGACTGTCCCCAACGAAGGGGGAGTTGGTGAGACGTAACTCTGAGAAATTCCGCCAACAACAGGATGGTCAGGACCTTTTATAGGTTTCAGTGTGCCTGACAATGTATAAGGAACTGATTGTGTAGGTTTTGGAGTTCCTGTATGGGCAATGTCTGTGTTACAGGGTAACTGCATGGTCTGTTCTGGATAGCAGATATATGTTCCATTGCAATGACAAAAGCAGCTTATGGCTTCACAGTCGATGCGGCGTTTAAAACCAATGCCACCAGCATACTTCATACCATCGACCGTACAGTTTTGACAGGTCGAACACTTGGAAACTGTTTGGGATGCAGGGCAGTAGTAAGAACCATCACATCTACAATGACAGTGGAATTCTAAGCAACCGTCTTCAAAACTAAAGCGTCTTCCACTTGAGATTATTTTCCCTCTTACAACGCAGTCGTGACATTCTGAAATGGAAACCATAGGATTGGAAATGAAACAAATTTAACGAAATAATACACACACACACACACACACACACCACACACACACAACACACACACACACACACCACACACACACACACACAACACATACACACACATACACACACACACATACACACACATACACACATACACACACACACATACACACACACAACACACACACATACACACACACACAACATACACACACATACACACACACATACACACACACACATACACACACACACATACACACACACACACATACACACACACACATACACACACACACACATACACACACACACACACACATACCACACAACACACACACATACACACACACATACACACATACACACACACACACATACACACACACACACCACGCACACACACACACACACATACACACACACACATACACACACACATACACACACATACACACACACACACATACACACACACACATACACACACACACATACACACACACACATACACACACACACACACACATACACACACATACACACACACCACACACACACACACACGTATTTACATATACAGAAACCACAAAAACATACTCAACCTACAAAGTACACACACACACACTCCTCCCACCAGTTTCTCCTTAGCTGGAACCAACGAAAGCCGCTCATCCTCATCGTCATCATTTAACGTCCATCTTCCGTGCATGCATGGGTAGGACGGTTGATAGGAGCCGGCCAGGTAGAAGACTACCCCAGGCCACTGTGTCTGTTTTGGCATGGTCTTTACACCTGGATGCCCTTCCTGACACCAACCACTCCGCAGAGTGGACTCAGTGCTTTTTATGTGGCACTAGCACAGGTGAGGTCAGTTTTGGCATGATTTTTACAGCTGGATGCCTTTCCAAATGCCAACCATTCTACAGTGTAGACTGGTTGCTTTTTATGTGACACCAGCACTGGCAGGATCACCGAGTAACTTGTAAGACAAGGAATTTTGAGAGGGTCGGGGCCACTGGAGGAAGGGAACTTGTGTCAGTGGATGAAAGGTGAGAGCGTGACAGGAGGTACATAGGTACCCAGCGAGAGAAAGAGAGAAGAGAGGGGAAGAGAAAGAGAGTGAGAGGAAGAGAGAAGCAGAGAGAGAGAGAGAGAGAGAGAGGTACAAGAAAGTGGACAGAAACAGGTAGGCTGATGTAAAGGTGATACTTGGTTACCTAGTCAGAGGGAAAAGAGAGAGAGAGAGAGAGAGAGGGGTCTGGGAAGCCAGGAGGCTGCACCAGGCTCCAGTCTGATCTGTCAGTGTTTCTACAGCTGGATGCCCTTCCTAACGCCAACCACTCCGTGAGTGTAGTGGGTGCTTTTTACGTGCCACCGGCACAGGTTCCAGGGGAGGCTGACAACAGCCATGATCAGTTGGTGCTTTTTACGTGCCACTGGCATGGAAGCCAGTTAAGGCGGTGCTGGCATCAGCCATGTACGGATGGTGCTTTATCAGGTGCCAGGGGAGGCTGGCAACGACCATGATTGGTTGGTGCTTTTTACGTGCCACTGGCACAGAAGCCAATCAAGGCGGAGCTGGCATCAGCCACGTACGGATGGTGCTCTTTTAGGTGCCACCGGCACAGGTGCCAGGGGTGGCTGGCAACAGCCATGATCAGTTGGTGCTTTTTACGTGCCACTGGCAATGTCTTCATAAGGATCAGAAGACACAAGTCATTTAAAACAAATCAAGAAAAATTAACGAGGTTTAACGATATTTTATTTTACCTGTTGTATGTTCTTGTTTGCGATTTCCATCATGATCACAAATATATTCGCTCTTTTGCGAAGAGCATTCCCACGATCCGTCCCTATTACAGTCACAGTTGTATTCGAAGCAACCACGTTCAAAGCTGAAAGGGCGACCAAGCACGTATCTCTTCCCTTCTACCACACACGCCATTGGGTCATCGCTGACCACAATATATGTGGTTCGAGTTGATGCTTTGGACAAGAAACAAAAAAAAAATCAATTTACATGTTTTTAGTGATTTGTCTTTAAAGTTTTGCAACATGTCAGGAAAACGATTTACAGAAAAAAAAAGCTTTCTTTTTTGACAATATTTCATGGAAATTAAAATTCATAAACGCTGTCACACAATATAGTCAAAGTCTTTAGATTGTTTTATGCCCTGTTCTTGGTTTATTCTTCTTCCATTTTGAACTTCTATTATTAAAGTAAGAACGCGTTTGGGAGTAAGACTCAGTTTGATCTTTTATAAAGGACAGAATTCTATCTTATTGGTTTGTCAAGAGGAAGAAGCATCATCATTGTCATCATCATCGTTTAACCTCCGCTTTCCATGCTGGCATGGGTCGGATGGTTTGACTGGGGACTGGCAAACCAGGAGGCTGCACCAGGCTCCAATCTGATCTGGCTAAGTTTCTACAGCTGGATGCCTTTCCTAATGCCAACCACTCCAAGGGTGTAGTGGGTGCTTTTTACATGCCACCGGCACGGGGGCCAGTCAGGTGGCACAAGCATTGACCACGCTCAAATGGTGCTTTTTACATACCACAAGCATGAGAGTCAGTCAGGCGGCACAGGCATCGACCATGCTTGAATGGTGCTTTTTACGAGCCACCAGCACAGGAGCCAGTTTGCATAATTCTTTGCAGGGTTGCTTTGCCTTTCATCCTTTCAGGGTCAATAAAATAAGTAAAATAAATATCAGTTAATCATTGGAGGGGTGGGGTGTCAATGTAATCGATTTAATCCCTTTCCTAAACTTGCTGGCCTTGTGCCAAAATTTGAAATCAATATGAAAGAAAATTCTAAAAACTAAATAAAATTAACATTTACGAAAAAAACAAAAGACGAAGACAGGTGGTGTATATATATATATATATTATATATATATATATATATATATATATATATATATATATATGTAAGCACCTGTGAATCGTTGGCGATTTTTTTCCTCCATCTTCCTTTTCTCTTGGACTTTCCTCTCTCTCCTGTTTCTGAAGAAGAGCTTTGCTTGAAACGTAAAACTACCTTTCTTTCCTTCCTTGAGCATCTGCTAACACTTTGCATGTACCGCATCCTCTTGTTGTCTTTTTTTCTTGTGTTTGTTCTTTGTTTTTTTTATATTTACTATATATATATAAAAGGGATGACCTGTAAGTGGACATCCATTATGCTAGAAGAAGATCCGCTATGGTCTTACCACTAAGAAGGGAATGTTCTCAAGGAAATTTATATATTTCTTGAGAACATTCTTTTCTTAGTGGTAAGACCATAGCGGATCTTCTTCTAGCATAATGGATGTCCACTTACAGGTCATCCCTTTTATATGTATGTATTATCATTTTTTCTGAAATTTCAGATTTTTAAATATGCTAGACCACGGGTTTTAAATTGATATTAATCAAATTAATATTCAACTTACCACCCTTATTATTTTAAATTTAAATTTATATATATATATATAGATATAAATATATAAATATATATATATAGATATATATATAGATAATGTGAGTGTGTATATATTTATACCTGTATCTTGTAAGAAGTATAGAATTCTTGAAACAAATCAAAAAGAGAGTGAAAGAGTGACAACAACCTACCTTTCTTTTTCTCTTTTTCTGACTGGTCTCCACAGATATATTTAGCATCGTCTCCAGGACACTGCCACGAGCCATTGCGGTAGCATTCACACTGATAGCGGAAACAGCCATCGGTAAAAGTGAAGTCTTCTCCCAGCGCAAATTCTTTACCGTTTACTGAACAATGCCGGATGGAAGCAGCTGTTCTAACCACAACACTCCTTTGGAAAACTAAAGAGAAATGCAAGAAATTCTAAATATCCGTGTAATATTAAAACTTTCCAAGAAATAAATTTAACTTTGTTAAAAGAGAGTTACATTTAAGGAGAATCTATCAGAGAGGTCAGAGTTACTTCAGCCTTTTCTAACATCATGGGGTGGACATGCTTGATGATTTTATATCGCGCACCAACGCATTGGTGATATTCTTTATGTAAGAAATACTGGTGATATAAAGAGCTCAATGTGAATTTGAGAATTCAGTGCAGAGAACAGAAAATAGTGCACTCATTACTGTGCGTTAAGTACAGAAATGCTTTTCTTGTGAGAAATACATTATATGAAGGGGTTGCCGGAAGGTTCCTGTCTTTGAGTAAAATAAAATACAGGAGAGTCAGTTAATTATGATCTTATTCAATGTTGTAGCACACCTGAGCACTATACCCAATAGCATTATCATTATTATTATTATATTATTATTATTATCATCATCATCATTATTATCATTATCATCATTATTATTATTTTTAATATTCCCCTTTCAGATTCAGACATTTATTGCAGAAGTCCTTCAGTGTTTTTTAAAAGAACGCAGAAGGTTAGGCTTCCAACCAGGCCTTTCACAAAACCCTTAAAGCCAGCAATTTTTCTGTACCCCATCATATATATGTATATATATATATATATATATATATATATATATACATACACACATTTATATACATATATATATATACATATGAGAGACCCCCCACTCCCTCCAGTCACGAATGACCATGGGGTTGCACATAGAAAGTTTCCCTGGCCAAGGTTGTTTATGGAAGACCAGCAATCACCCATGCATACCAGCCTCCTCTCTCCAAGCCACCAATGTTATCTAAGGGAAAGGCAAAGGGGCCGATACAGCTTTGGCACCGGTGACATCACAACTCATTTCCACAGCTGAGTGAACTGGACCAATGAGAAATAAAGTGTCTTGCTCAAGAACACAACACACTACCCGGTTTGAGAATCGAACTCACTTCCTCATGACTGTGAGCCCAACACTCTAACCACTGGGCTATGTACTATATATATCATCATCATCATCATCATCATCAATTAACATCCGCTTTCCATGCTAGCATGGGTTGGACGGTTCAACTGGGGTCTGGGGAGCCCGAAAGCTGCACCAGTCCAGTCAGATCTGGCAGTGTTTCTACAGCTGGATGCCCTTCCTAACGCCAACCACTCCGAGAGTGTAGTGGGTGATTTTATGTGCCACCGACACAGGTGCCAGACGAGGCTGGCAAACGGCCACGCTCGGATGGTGTTTTTATGTGCACCGACACAGGTGCCAGACGAGGCTGGCAGACGGCCACGCTCGGATGGTGTTTTTATGTGCCACCGACACAGGTGCCAGACGAGGCTGGCAGACGGCCACGCTCGGATGGTGTTTTTATGTGCCACCGACACAGGTGCCAGACGAGGCTGGCAGACGGCCACGCTCGGATGGTGTTTTTATGTCCACCGACACAGGTGCCAGACGAGGCTGGCAGACGGCCACGCTCGGATGGTGTTTTTATGAGGCTGGCAAACGGCCACGATCGGATGGTGCTTGTTACGTGCCCACAGCACGGAGGCCAGTCGATGCGGTACTGGCTACGGCCACGTTCGGATGGTTTTCTTATGTGCCACGTGCCACAAAGATACAAATTCCATTGATGTTCATCTATTTGATTTTATATATATTGATATATTTTGATATATATATATATATACACTCTAACCACTGGGCTATGCACTATATATATATATATATATATATATATATATATATATATATATATATATATATATAAATTAGAAAAAAAAACACCTTTTATCAATCCAAAATGAACAATTAAATTACACCATCTGGAAAATTACATATAATAGAAATATTAGAAATATTAAAAACAAAATAGCAATGACATACCAATGATTAAGTAAATTGCAAAAAAATTGTTCATTTTGAATTGATAAAAGGTGTTTTTTTCTAATTTTTGTATATATATTATATTTTGTGAAATTTGACTTAGTATTTCTAAATTGAATTTTTCCCTGTAAGTTAGGAATAATATTCCCTCAAATAATTATATATATATATATATATATATATATATATATATATATATATATATATATATGTTTAATGTGCAATATATGGATTTATATAACCCAGTGGTAATCACATACACATGCACACCTGTGCACACACACCTACATAGCAGAGTATTTATATCTTGAACTCTCACCTTGTTGCCATTTGCTTGAATGGTGTGACCGTTCTCGTCCGTGACGGTCACAGATGTATGCAATTCCTTCAGCGAGACATTCCCAAGAGCCATCGGTGTTACAGAAGCAGTTGAATTCGAAGCAACCAATTCTGAAAGTAAATGCTCGGCCGAGTGAATAACTTTCTCCATTCACTTCGCAGTTCCTCATCTCGTCACTGACAATCACATGGAAGTTGATGCTTGAAGCTGTTAAAAAAAAAAATCAAAAACACAAAAAAAACAAATGATTACAATTTTGTGCGTTGGTGAGACAGGGTGGGGGATCGAAACAAGAGATTTTGACGGAGGACATTTTATTAGTTCATAAAATAAACATTGGTTTCAAATTTTGGCACAAGGCCAGCTATTTCAGGGCAGGGGCGAGGTCAATTGTATTGACCCCAGATATCAACTGGTACTTGTTTTATTGACCCTTAGAGAATGAAAGGCAAAGTTGACCTCAGCAGAATTTCAACTTGAAATGATAAGACAGGTGAAATGTTGTTTATCATTTTACCTGGCTTGTTAACGATTCTGTCACATCACCACCTTAGTTTATAAAATATGGTCACAGAAGTCAGGTGCAGGCTTCTGCCTGGTTGGCTCTTGTGAAACTGTACCAAACATGCTAGCATTGAAGGTGGACATTAAACAATGATGATGATGATGATGATGATGATTAAATACATCTCAACTTTATTCTCTGGGAAATAAATGTAAAAGAAATCTTACTACAAGTTTAATTAGAATGAATAAATTTATCAGATCATTGTCGCATGTCCTTTGTTTCACATTTTGAATGTTTAAAGAAAAGGGTCAATGATTTACAGGTCCCAAATGCTTCCATCTTTAAACTCCATCAGTTAAGTTTGTAATATAAATCAAAATAATTTACCTTTCTTTTTCTCTTTTTCTGACTGGTCTCCACAGACATATTCAGCATCGTCTCCAGGACACTGCCACGAGCCATTGTGATAGCATTCACACTGATAGCGGAAACAGCCATCGGTAAAAGTGAAGTCAGTTCCCAGTGGGAATTCGTTACCGTTTACTGAACAATATCTAATAGAAGATACTGTCTTAACCACAACACTCCGCTGGGAAACTGAAGAGAAATGGACAAAATTTAAATATTCATGTAATATTAAAACTTCTCAAGAGATAAGTTTCATTCCAGAAAAGAACAAAAACAAATTTATTAGATTCCAGCTGATATCTGGCAAATAAGATTGAACCATATATATATATACAACAGGCTTCTTTCAGTTTCCATCTACCAAATCCACTCACACAGCTTTGGTCGGCCTGAGGCTATAGTAGAAGACACTTGCCCAAGGTGCCATGCGGTGGGACTGAACCCGGAACCATGTGGTTCGTAAGCAAGCTACTTACCACACAGCCACTCCTGCGCCTACAACGTCTACAAAATGAAATACCAATATACACAACTGCAATGGTGAGCATGAATTAAGAGATCATAAAAGAAAAACTGCTGCTTCACAGGTCAGTTAGATAACACAACAATAACAAAAAACA
>NC_043015.1:39327911-39335411 GCF_006345805.1 Octopus sinensis
CACTACCAGAAGTAGAGCAGGAATTTCAGGTGTGGAAGCAATTTCCGGCATTGGAGGGTCTTATAGTTCATTTAGTAAGTGTCAAAGTCTTAGTAAGTAGGAAAGTAAGCACATCACAAGACAGACCTTTTTGATATGCAGAATAGATTTAAGTAGAGACTCAGTTAGCCACACCCAGAGCAA
Source organism: Octopus sinensis (assembly GCF_006345805.1). Lineage (NCBI taxonomy): Eukaryota > Metazoa > Mollusca > Cephalopoda > Octopoda > Octopodidae > Octopus > Octopus sinensis. The sequence goes on from NC_043015.1 coordinate 39,328,095, forward strand.
CCTATAGACACATAAACATGTTTGGTTGTATCAAAGAAAGGTTAACAGGGAAAATGGTCTTTGAGTGTGGCAGGTGTGCATGTACAAGAGACACTAGGAATGGACAGAAACACAGACTCCATCAAATTTCTGGCCGGATAGTTGGAAGTAGTAGACTATTTCTGTTACCTAGGTGACCAAAAGAGAAGTGGAGGAGGAAGTTCAGAGAATCTAGCTTCTTCTATAATAACTGTTTGGGCAAAGTTCAGGCAGCCTTTCTTGGTAACAGAGAGTCTCTCGTTCAGATAAAAGGCTGAGCAAAAGAAAGCCTTTGTGTGAACAGCCATGTTGCATGGCAATGAAATGTGGTCTGACACTGCTGAAGGCATGTGGATATGGACAGAAATGAAGATAGCTTGCTCCGCAGGATGTACAAGGTAAGTGTGCATTTTGAAGAAGGTGTAAGCATCTGAAGAGACAAATATGATTGTAAGAGTCATGAGACGTAATGTGTAGGTGAGGAGACTGCACTGGTATGGTCATATGAAGTGTGGGGATGAGGATAGATGCATAAAGAGGTCCCAATCACAAACTGTTGAAGGGACCAGTTGAAAGGGTCGATGAAGGGAGATGAGGGATGAGGTGGTGAAATGTGATCCTTGGATGTTGAGTATCATAGAAGCAATGGTGCGTGTTGTGATTTTAATTTTGATCACGTGATTTTGATTGTCTCGATTGCTGTTACAGTGCGACTGCGCTGTTACAGTGCGACTGCGCTGTTACAGTGCGACTGCGCAGAGTTCTGTTCTGTTTGTGGCACGACGTGTTCAGCGTTGATTTTAGTTATTCTACAATGTAGCAACTCGCTGCATAAAAATGTTATTGCGTTGAAGTTTGGTTCTGCTTACAATTTAGCAATCTTTGTATTGTATTGCATATTGCTGCATTTTAGTCGATTAAAACCTTTTAAACTTTGATATTTGAGTTTGGGTTTATAATAGTATGTGACCAGGACATCTGGAAAATTGCTGTGCCTTTGAAGATGAATGAAGCAATGATATTTCATAATCTAACATATTATCTTGTATCTAACAAACTATTGTAATTCATGAACATTTTAACAAACACTGGATTTGATAAGTGAACAAATGTACAAACTGAACATTGATCAATCATAGGTTTGATTAAATCATTGATAGTTAATAGAACATTATGTGTTACCCTCATTTCTTGGTGGTCTTGTGGGCTGTGGTCGTGTTCTGTCTCCGCACACATATTCTGATCTATCTGCAGGACATTCCCAGGATCCATTGTGGAAACACTGACAATTGTAACGGAAACAATCCAAAACAAAAGAGAATGATTCTCCTAAACGATATCTTTGGTTATTAGCAAAACAGCTGTCTGTATCTGTTTGATGGATCACGTAGAATCTTTTGCTTGAAACTAAAATGAAGGAGAAGAGAGACATATTCACTTATCTCCAAGAAACCCTTTGATTGTAAAGTAAACACAATCATCAACATAGTTTTGTCAAAGTTGATATTCGAATAATATATCTTGCTGACAATTTTTAAGGAATACATATAAATGAAGAATTTGAAAAGGTCCAAATATTTCTACATAAATTAGAAAATATCATATAACATGATGTGAAATATAAATATTGTAAACTGTTAAATGAGTCTTAATTATATTTTGTAGATGAATATTTCATTGCTATGAAGAAAAGAGACAATATTTTATTTTAAGAATTGGTAAGAAAAGAAATATGTTTGTGACATACCTGGTATGCTTGCCCAATCTGTGTCCCGATCACAGATGTATTGGGAGTCCGATCCAGGACATTCCCAAGATCCATTACGGTAACACATACAGGTGTACTTGAAACAACCTTCAGTGAATGAGAATCGACTTCCAAGATTATAGCGCTCGTTATTCACCATACAATATCTTATCTCAGATTGTGATACAACTATTATGGATCCAATGTTTCCTGAAATGGGAAGAAAATGGCAAAAGATGAATGATAAATAGACATTTTCAATGGAAATACCAATGTATATTATTCATTCTGTTTTGTAATTTGTTTATAGAAATTTCTGGAATCTTATGAATGATTATTGTACATAGTTGAAATACATAGAATGGTCAGTAAGATGTTAGAATTTAGTTTATAACATTCAGGTGACTGAATTACTACCTGAAGTATTGAAGATATATATATATCAAATTATATATATATATATATTATATATATATATATATATATATATATATACATATATATATCGGTAAAACGGTAAGGTAACAAAAGAAAGAAAGAGACCTCAATATTATGTAAATAGAGGAAATTTATCTATAAAATAATATGTTACATTACTCGATAGTCAAGATAAAACTCTGAGTTTCAGATGCCGAAGTGGGAATTCACAATGCCATCTCTTCGGTTATCTGGTTATTTTCTATATATATATATATATATTGTGTAATGTTCTGTTATGGTAAGATCACCGAAAAAAAAGTACATAGTATTTAATAGACAAAATACATGTTTTTATGTGCTAGTAATAGATTCTTGTGCCAAGAACATGCCAAAACGATGCTTACCCTCTGTGCACATAAATTCATTTGCACAAAATTTGCATGGTGAAAACATTTTGATTTACTTCTCCACCAGTTTCAAAGATAATCAAACCAAAATTTAAGGAGTTTGAGCCACTCACCCAATGAGTATTTCTCCCAAATTTGGTGAAAATCAGTTCTGCCAGTTTCCAGTAATTTTAGAAACACACAGACATAGTTGAGCAACTACAATACTGTGTTTCACTTACATGCGTAGGGTAACGAACATTGATTAATTACAATTTATATTTGATCATTGAAAGTTAATAGAAAATATGTGTTACCCTCATTTCTTGGTGGTCTTGTGGGCTGTGGTCGTCTTTCATCACGGCACACATATTGTGATTTATCTGCTGGACATTCCCATGATGCATTGTAGAAACACTGACAATTGTAACGGAAGCAATCCAAAACAAAAGAGAATGATTCTCCTAAACGGTATCTTTGGTTATTAGCAAAACAGCTGTTTGCATCTGTTTGATGGATTACGTAGAATCTTTTGCTTGAAACTAAAAACAAATAGAAAACAAACACATTTGCAATTAGTTTTAAATCTCTGAGCAAGAAGTAAGTAGTTACAGTGCTACAAAGGGAAATCTATTTGCCAACGTAAAATGAAATCAAATTCGAAGACTGGCATCCGTGCTAGTGGAGCGCTAAGAGCACCATCAGAGTGCGATCATTGTCAGAGCAACAAACTGGCTTCAGTGCCGGTAGCATGTAAAAAGTACCATTCGAGTATGATTGTTACCAGCGTCACCTTACTGGCATGTGAAAAAACATTCGGGCGAGGTCATTGCCAGTACTGCTGGACTGGCTCCTGTCCACATGGCACGTAAAAAACACCATTTGAGCGTGGCCATTGCCAGTACCGCCAGACTGGCCCTCGTGCCGCTGGCACGTAAAAGCACCCACTACACTATCAGTGTGGTTGGCATTAGGAAGGGTATCCAGCTGTAGAAACTTGGCCAGATCAAGAGTGGAGCCTGGTGCAGCCATCTGGTTCACCAGTCCTCAGTCAAATCGTCCAACCCATGCTAGCATGGAAAGCGGACGTTAAACGATGACAATGATGAAAGTGGTAAACCTGATTAGGATGATGCTATTTACCTTTTCCTGGGGCTAAAAAAGGTAGTAATATTGTCCTAATCAGGACTGCCACTTAACGTTGGCAAATAGATTTTACTCCAAACATACTTACTCACGTCAAATAAACCCATTGATTGTGACATAAACATAATCTTCAACATAGTTTAGAGAAAATTGATATTTGAAAGAGAATTCCTGTTGAGAATTTGTAAAGAATAAATATATTTAGGATAGCACAATATTTACAGAATTACAGAGATGTACTTGCATAGCAAGTGACCTGATCTGAGATTATGTACTGAAACGAAAACAATTGCAGCATGGAAGGTATTCATAAGCCATTTAAAAACACACATTCAGCATTTAAATTTAATTTGGCAAAACATTTCCGTTGCATGGAATTTTGTCAGTGAACAGGTCGCGATTTCAAAGCAACGAAAATATTTTGACAAATTAAATTTAAATGTTGGAGTGAATCTAATGGTTTTTGTGTGTTTCTTAAATGGCTTATAAACACCTTCCACATTGCAATTGTTAATATTTACAGATTTCTCTACAAATTAGAATATGTCAAGTCATTTGATGTGCAATAGAAATGTTGTAAACTGCTAAATGGTTGTAGAATATATACAATTTTAGCCTTTATCTTCCATTCGCTTCCATTACTAGACTGCGGCCAAGCTGGAGCACCATCTTGAAGAATTTTAGTCAAATGAACCGACCCCAGTTCTTATATTTTAAAGCCTGGTAATTATTCTTTTTTCTCTTTTATTTGTTTCAGTCATTTGACTGCGGCCATGCTGGAGCACCGCCTTTAATTGAGCAACTCAACCCCGGGACTTATTCTTTTGTAAGCCCAGTACTTATTCTATCGGTCTCTTTTGCCGAACCGCTGAGTAACGGGGACATAAACACACCAGCATCGGTTGTCAAGCAATGCTAGGGGGACAAACATAGACACACAATTACACACACATACATATATATATACATATATACGACAGGCTTCTTTCAGTTTCCGTCTACCAAATCCACTCACAAGGCTTTGGTCGGCCCGAGGCTATAATAGAAGACACTTGCTCAAGATGCCACGCAGTGGGACTGAACCCGGAACCGTGTGGTTGGTTAGCAAGCTACTTACCACACAGCCACTCCTGTGCCTATATTGCTGTGAAGAAAAGTGATATTATTTTACTTTGAAGATTTAAAGAAAGAAATATATTTATGACATACCTGGTATGAATGATACACTTGTGTCCCGACGACAGATGTATTGGGAGTCCGATCCAGGACATTCCCAAGATCCATTACGGAAACACATACAGTTGTACTTGAAACACCCTTCGGTGAATGAGAATCGACTTCCAAGATTAAAGCGCTCGTTATTCACCGTACAATATCTTATTTCATATTGTGATGTCACTATTATGGATCCAATGCTTCCTGAAATGAGAAGAAAATGCCAAAAGATGAATGGTAAATAGTCCTTTCAATGGAATACCTACGGATATCATTCGATTTCTTTTCCAATTTGTTTTTATAAGATTGCATAAAGATATTGATCTATTTTTTGTCAGGAACAAAGAATAGATGCAACACCACTTGAAGCAATGCGAAAGTTTTAACTGTGTTATGTTTCAGGTGTGTTCAATGAAGCGTCAAAAAATGCCCAGAACTTTCCGGACAACCTAATATTATATATGAAATGGTTGATATATTTAAAATGGAAGAATACACTGCACTGAGTCAACTGATAACAGTTTCAAGTTTCTGTTGTGATTATTTGGTGGAAATTCATAATTTTTTTAAGAGGAATTCTTTTTAGTATTATTGATGTATTTTTAAAAATTTTACTTGTTTAGTGATGGAAATAATAAAACAATTATTGAAGTATTTATCAAAATCTTACAAAATGGTTTGGAAATAATTCTTCATAACTTACAACAGAATTACGTTGATTAATTTCATAATCACATGTTTTGCTGTAAACGGTTTTTGTTTTCTATAAATATTCTGTAACTAATTTATGCCGGAATAATATCTTGAAATACTATCATATTTTTAATATCATATATTATCATGGTCTACACTCATGGGGTGGTTGGCGTTAGGAAGGGTATCCAGCTGTAGAAACACTGCCAGATCAGACTGGAGTCTGGTGCAGCCTCCTGGCTTCCTAGACCCCAGTCGAACTGTCCAACCCATGCTAGCACGGAAAACGGACGTTAAATGATGATGATGATGATGATGATGATGATGATCCTTATTTGTTTGTTTCTTTCCAAAAAATTTTCACTCATTTCCAGAATTATTGGAATATTCCAGTTGAACCACCATGCCCCATCATCCATGCCCTATTCTCACTGCCATATATTCTATGACATTTTATACACAATTTCTTTGTTTTCCTGCTTCAATATCAAAGATTAATTAATTGTATCATTTTGAAAGTCCATTTTGCATGCAATAATTTTCAAACAATGGGCTTCCGTACCTTGACTGGCTTCCGTGCTGGTGGCACATTAAAAGCACCAACCGATCGTGGCCGCTGCCAGGCTCCCCTGGCACCTGTGCCGGTGGCACGTAAAAAGCACCCACTACACTCGCGGAGTGGTTGGCGTTAGGAAGGAGGCATCCAGCTGTAGAAACTCTGCCAGATCAGACTGGAGCCTGGTGCAGCCTCCTGGCTTCCCAGACCCCGGTCAAACCGTCCAGCCCGTGCTAGCATGGAGAACAGATGTTAAACGATGATGATGATGATGATGTACAAAAGACTCAGCCTTAATAGTTTTGAATAGCAGATTCCTTTGCTATTGCCTCTATTTGACAATAGAGGTCCCTGATGACTTTCCATACTGCTGACAATAACATCACTATATTGATAATATCTTCTTATTTTTTATAGGAGAATGGTTAGTTCCTTTAATATATTCCTAGGGGGTTTCCTTAAGTGTATTCATGTTAAATGTGCAAATGATTACAATAGTTAAGATTCTTGCTCTACAAATTCTTTAGAAATTTCATTAAGTTTGTAGGTAAAAACATTAATAAGAAAAAATAAATCATTTTACCTAATCGTTTAGTTGAGAATGTCATTCGAGTTTTGTCTTCTCGTCGAGGTCCACAAGAATATTCGGTTCTCTTCGCGGGACACTCCCATGAGCCATCCAAATGACAGTTGCATCGAAATTTGAAACAGTTTTCAATGAAGTTGAAAGTCCTGCCAAGAGGAAATTCAGCGCCATTGATGACACAACTTCTTACATTCTCCTTCTTCATGATATACATGCTCCATGTATAAGCTGGGTGAAAAAGAATTTTCATAAATTGTTGGATAAAATGAAGAACTTGCAAATAAAATGATATTTTGAAGGATCAATGTTGGCTTTTAATTAAAATAATAATAATAATGAAATTATTGTATACAGTGCTCAGGTGCACCACAACTTGTCAGAAAGTGTGTATAAAGTGTATGCAGTAATGTACAAATGTCTGGAAAGCGAACAGTGTATGAGTCAGATAGATGCTTGTGTGTGTATGGAGGGGAGGAAATCAGGTGTAGTGTTGGCGAATCTCAGAAAGCATGGAAGTTTTGAAGGATGCAGAGCTCTGACAACTAACAAC
>NC_043015.1:39340411-39365411 GCF_006345805.1 Octopus sinensis
AAGAGTGGTAGAAAGTTGTGGTGAAAGAGCACAGCAGGGATCACCACCATCCCTGCCGGAGCCTCGGGGAGCTTTAAGTGTTTTCGCTCAATAAACACTCACAACGCCCGGTCTGGGAATCGAAACCGCGATCCTACGACCGCGAGTCCGCTGCCCTAACCACTGGGCCATTGCGCCTCCAGACACACACACACACACACACACACACACACACACACCATAAAAGAACAGGGAGTAGAAATCTAGGCAGGTACTTTATTAGCATTCTGATATAGTCCAGATCTGGCTAACCACATCGAATGATAGAGAATAGTCAGAATCGTTTAAGATAAACAATTAAAAGGTACAGTATTCGATAGGTTAATCCTAAGTCCGCTTAATTGGATTTCAGGCAGTTTGCAGAACAGAATATACAATCAAGACACCAGAAAAAGGAATGGAGACCTATACATCTTCAAAATTTATTCTTCAAAGTATTTTCTCATCAACTTCGAATCCAACACGTGTTTCTGTTGTTAAGTGTCCTAGACTACGTTTATTTAGTGGTTATGTGCATTTAGTTGATCTAAATCAAATCAGTTGCAGTACTTATTCGTCCAAGGTTTGCAGTTTTGTTCAATGTATTACCCAAAGAGGTGCGTGAAGCGAATTGAAGATCCAGGTATTTAGATATGCATTCTTAATGCATATTCCAAATGAGGGACCATAAAATACCAGAGTACAGGTAGTGCTGGATTAACCATTAAGCAAAATAAGAACGTTTTTAGGGCATTAAGAGAAGGAGGGGGCACCATAGAAATGATAAATAGTTTACGGCACAAAAGAAATCACTTTAAACTTGCTAAAATAATATTCAGGATGCCTTTATATCTACTAAGTGTAGATGCCGATGTGTTACCTAAGATTAATACATAGAGTGTAACAGACTGGCCCTTTAAAATACAGATAATATTCATTTTTGCCAGCTGAGTGAACTGGAGCAACGTGAAATAAAGTATCTTGCCCAAGGACACAACGCGTCGCCGGGAATTGAACTCACGACCTTACGATCATGAGCCAAATATCCTAGCCATTTAGCCACGCTACTTCACGGCAAACGATATACCGAAGCTCTTAGCACGCTTTTCCGCCAACAAATTAATATTAAGATTTTTAACAAGGAAATTTGCAGCGTTTAAATGCTGAATCTCGCTAGGAAATTCATTGAAAGTTCTTCGTTTTAAGTTACTTATATCAGATTCAACAACAATATGAACCGTAATTTCTTTTTTTTTTAATAAATCGAATCTCAGAGACTCGAATATCGTGGGTTTTCAGACAATTGACCAGTGTATCCAAACATAAGCACAGTTCTGATAATGAAGGGGCCACCTCAACACTGTTACGTCAACATTTGCTTATCAAAGTAATGGGAGAGGATATATAGAGAAATTGTGAACTCTGGGACGACTTAGAACAGCATTGGAACACGGGGCAACACTAAAAGATAAAGAGAACAGAAGGGGGCAGAATTAGAACATGGCGCTTTCGGACATTGTACAGCGTGAGGACTGTACATGAGTGAATTATAGTAAACGATGAGAATTGCACGAGAACTTTCGAAGTTTATGTGTATAAATAATGAATTGATCATCGATAGACCCTGGTGCCATTCGGGAATTGATGGCTTATACATACATACATACATACATACATACATACATACATACATACATACATACATACATGCATACATACATACATACATACATACATACATACATACACACATACATACATACATACATACATACATATATACATACATACACACACACATACATGCATACATGTATGTATGCATACATACATACATACATACATACATACGCACACATACATATATACACACACATACATACTTATGTACATACATACGAACAGACACATGCACACACATACAGACAGACACACATACACACATATACATACATACAAACAGACAGACACATACATACATACATACATACATACATACATAATACACACATACGTACATGCAGACAGACACACATATATTTGGCCAAAAGTCACCCAACATTGAATCAAAATTCCATAAATACTTAATATTCAATTTCATTTATTCATTCCAATTATGAATGCTTAATATTTGAATGCTCTGAGTTAAAATCACCGTTTGATTTTTCTTCAACATTTGTCTGTTTATTAGCGAAGTCTCATTCTGTTGTTAAACAAATAAATCTTGGAATTAAATGGGTTTGGATTTACTGTCAGGTGTCTTTTGGCCAATCCTGTATACATACAGACATGCATACACACTCATACACACGCACACATATACGATATATTTATTACTGAAAGAATCTGACGAAAATACAGACACAGGTGATCAAAAAATAAAGAATTCAATGCTGATTCCGGGCAAAGATTGAATTTTGTCAGTTGCCAGATCGAAAGACCAAACATTGTCTCTGAGTCTCTGAGAAATTCATCACCAAACATCACAAAACATTCATTAATTCCTCGACAGAGGTTAATTATCACCTTTGATGCATTTACTTACGCTGAAAGGTAGAATTTTTTTGGCTTTGCTTAGATTCATCTCGACAGATATCCTCAGTTGTCGCCGCCGGACAGTTCCAAGAGCCATCGAGAAAACATTGGCATTTGTAGAGGAAGCAGCCGTCCTCGAAAGAGAAGGGCGCACCTAATTCATAGTACTTATTTTTGACTAAACAACCCTCTTGACCGAATTCAGTTATGATTTCGTGTATACCTATTGGTAAAACAGACATAAAAAAAAGAACCGATTACAGTCAAGGCTTCAACTGTATTAGTGATGTCTCTGTTAGTGTTACGAGTTGATTGTTATTCTTGGAACACCAATGTTTCTGGTAGTTTGTTACAGAAAGTTGCCATTCTGGTGTGGGTCAGTAGGTTTAGTCAACAAAGAACTCATTCCTGTGTCTATGCAACTGCGTTTAGTCGCGAAGTCTTGTTACCTTAATTCTTACCATTAGTGTAACTCATTAGAATAAAGAAAATGGTGAGTGTAAAAACCGATTAGAACTGTTATTCAGGTGACAGTGCGAAGAGAAGGCGGTAAAACCCGTCTTCCTTCTCTTTGAAAGACAATGTGCAGACACGCTTGGTGATGGTTAACGATGGTTAGTGATGATTAATGTTGCTCAGTGATGGTTATTCATTGTTAGTGTTGGTTAATGAAGTTTAAACGATGGTTAATGATAGTTCTCACGATGTGCAGATTAGTCACGGTTCAGTTCAGTCGATTATCGCTGAAGATTTGGGTATGAGACGAGTGTCTGCCAAGTTTGTGCAAAAGATCTCTTTGACTGTGCCGAGAACAACATTCGCAGACACACACACACACACACACACAGAGACACAGACACACAGAGACACACACACACACACACACACACACACGCACACACACACACGCACACACACAGAGTCACACACGCACACACACACACGCACACACACACATTCCTTCCAAGTACTGCTGTAAACAGCCGAAGTGAGCTACAAACGTTAAAACTTAGTGCGCATGCACTGCTGAACTCAAGGTCAATCTGTGCCAAACAGCCTTTACTCTGTGTGCTTTAGCTTCGTTACTATGGCAACAGTCCGGATACTAATTGATCAGACTACGTATATGTATGTGCGTGTATGTGTGTGTGTGTGCATATGTCTGTGCGTGTGTGCGCGTGTTGCGTCTGTAGATTATTTCCAGAGTGAAGTCGTTCGGCAAAGATTGACTTTGAATTCTTCAGTGCACGCGCACCAAGTTTTAACTCCTTCCGTTGTTCGCATTTGTGCTTCGCAGGTGTGCAGCACGTGATCGCCGCGTTGACCACGGCAGAGAAAGTTGCCATGGCGACACGTTCTCAGAGGCCAACGCAAAACTGGAGAAAGTCTATGGAGAGGAATGTATGAGTCGCACACAAGTCTAGGAATGGTTCAGACGTTTCCAAGATGGACGAAACAATGTCGTTCAAAAGGAGTTCCTATACTTTGGTGAGTTCGTCGATGCCGCCATCACACCCCCCCTTCTTCCCCACCACAACATTTTTTCAACATCTTCATTGCAAGGCTAACGGAGTTCAAACTGCGACTGAATATTGATAATCGTTATTTAGCTCTGTAGAATCTTCCATGAAGATAAGGAATAGATTTTATCTCCAAATTTTTTTGTGTGTTTGACTAAAATGCGCCAAACTTTCAATAAGTTTAAAGCAGAGTGCGGTACATTACTATATCCACAACCCCCTATCCTGCAGATATGAGAAGATATGGGTGTGACGTCACATCCTATCCGAACGAATGTAGGTATAGCGGTGATCAACTGTTTTCTCTAAGCTATATAGGGGTACCACCTTGTGGTACAATTTTAAGTCTGGAATATGCTGCTGCCTTCATAACTGCGTATTATGCAGTATTGCATAACGCAGAGTCTACACTTCACTGATGAGGTTTAATAGCAACGGAATAATTCCGAAGTTGTCCCCCATACTTGGTGAAATAAGACAATATTAGTCGTTAAATTTCCTCACCACATAATTATTTTAAATTTCAGTAATTATTGTATTAATTATGGTAGCGTATTGTTCTTTTCATGGAGATGGCATTAAGTAATTAACCTCAGTAACACACTTATATAAATACGTTTTGAAGTATCATTACTCAGTGTACAAAAAAAAACTAAAGCAAGATGAGGGGAGACTACTTCACTGATGATAACTCAACTAAGAGTTGTCTTCCTTGAGAGACCATCTTGTTACCGTATTTTAATTTCTGAATAGTTTAGTAATTAAATTTACTTTCACATTCTAGAGTGAAACTCCTTGGACCATCACATGACACCTGTGAATCTTGAGTAACTTCACGTCAACCCAGTTAAAATGTACATACATACATACATACATACATACATACATACATACATACATACATACATACATGCATGCATGCATGCATGCATACATACATACATACATACATACATGCATGCATACATACGTACGTACGTACGTACGTGCGTACGTACGTACATGCGTACGTACGCATGCATGCATGCATGTATGTATGTATGTATGTGTATATAAATGTGTCTGTGTGTGTATATGTATATATATATATATATATGTGTGTGTGTGTGTGTGTGTGTGTGTGTGTGTGTGTGTGTGTGTGTGTGTTTGTGTGTGTGTGTGTGTGTGTGTATTTCGTTTTTGTATGAATTCTTTATAGGAATTCGAGTGTCGAAGCATATTTTATTGTGTCTGGGGACAGACATTTTCATTTAGTGTCTTATTGCTTAACACACTCACCGTTCAATAGTCAACGACTATTGAGAAGGTTGCAAGACGCAACGAACATTTTAGAAAAAAGATATGAGTGGAAATCGAACCGGTGAGTGTGTCAAATAATAAGACACCAAAAGACACAATAATATATATATATATATACATACAGACACACACACACACATATATATATACATATATACATACATACGTACATACATACACACACACACACATACACGAGGTCTGATCAATAAGTATTTGGACAGTTGCTATAGTAACGAGGCTAAAGCACGCGCAGAGTGAAGTCGCTTGGGAAAGATTGACTTTGAATTCTTCGGTGCACGCGCACCAAGTTTTAACGTCCCGGCTCCTCTCTTCTGTTCTTTGCATTTGTGCTTCGCAGGTGTGGAGCACGTGATCGTCGCGTTGACCACGGCAGAGAAAGTTGTCATGGCGACACGTTCTCAGAGGCCAACGCAAAACTGGAGAAAGTCTATGGAGAGAAGTGAATGAGTCGCACACAATTCTAGGAATGGTTCAGACGTTTCTAAGATGGCCGAAAAAATTTCGGGATCTTTTCGGTTTGAACGGCAGTTTTTAACATAATTTCTAGGTAATTAAAAAATGTTAAACTTCGTATACTGGTAGAATGTGTTTATAAAACATCTTTTTCTCTTGGCTTTATTCAGAAAATTCGGATCTTTTCGGTTTGAACGGCAGTTTTCTCTAGCGGTGTCACATGAAATTGTCACCCATAATTATAACCCTAGTATCGATCTATTGCATTTCAATCTGTTTTAGAGTTAGGGTGGGGGGAAGGGTATCTTTTTTTTTCTTCAGAAATGTAAATAAACCCAATCTGTTTCTTAAACGAGGGACATATTCATACGGCACAGAATTTTTTTTTACCTCAATAGACGTCAGTGATTGGTTGAAATTGCAGAAATTGAAGAAAAAAAACAACAAATATCTTACAAGCTATAGAATTTTCGGATCTTTTCGGTTTGAACGGCAGTTTTTTTCTAGCGGCATCATATGAAATTGTCACCCATAATTATGACCCTAGTATCAATCTATTGCATTTCAATCTGTTTTAGGGTAAGGGTTAGAGTTAGGGTTAGTTAGGATTTGGGTGGGGGGAAGGTGTCTTTTTTTCTTCAGAAATGTAAATTAACCCAATCTGTTTCTTAAACGAGGGACATATTCATACGACACAGAATGTCTTTTTTTTTTACCTCAATGGACGTCATTGATTGGTTGAAATTGCAGAAATTGAAGAAAAAAACAACAACAAATATCTTACAAACCATAGAATTTTCTCAATAAAGCCAAGAGAAAAAGATGTTTTATAAACACATTCTACCAGTGTACGAAGTTTAAAAGTGTTTAGTTACGTGGAAATTATTTAAAAAAACTGCCGTTCAAACCGAAAAGATCTCTTTCAGCTGACCAAAATGACTCGGGTTTCAGTTGCACAAGACATAACAGTTATATATAGACACACGCACACACACACATTCCTTCCAAGCACTGCTGTAAAACAGCCGAAGTGAGCTACAAACGTTAAAACTCAGTGCGCATGCACTTCTGAACTTAAGGTCAATCTGTGCCAAACAGCTTTACTCTGCGCGCTTTATCTTCGTTACTATGGCAACAGTCCGGATACAAATTGATCAGACTACGTACGTGTATGTGTGTGTATATGTGCGTGTATGTGTGTGTGTGTGTGTGTGTGTGCACGTGTTGCGTGTGTAGATTATTTCCAATGTTCTATTGTACTAGAACTGGTTGTAAACCACAGCTCTAAGCCCTTTAATTTACGAATCTCCCAATATATTTTGCTGAGTCTGTACTTTATAATGACCAGTGTTTTTATCCCTTATTTTCATATCTTGTTGCTAGCATCGAGTTCACTTTCTATCTTAGTCTAACTCTTCAGAACTAGTCTTCCCCTATTTCTCTCCTTCATTTCCCCGTGCCCTCCCCTACCAGTTCCATCTCCTTCCAACTATTTCAGTGGCAGCTTATAGGAGATGGTCTCGGAGTTTGTCTGTAACATTTGAAGACACTGGTTGAGTTCACTCAAAACATTTCTTTAGGCAGTTAGAGTTATTATTGTTATTATTATTATTATTATTATTATTATTATTATTTTTATTATTATTATTACATTTATAGCAAGTCTGGAAAAGATTAAAAATGAGAAATTCTGATCAATAAATTCAATTATTTGACAACGCCTTCCCATTTCTTCCCATTTCTTCCCATTTCTTCTCGTTCCTTCTCATTCCTTCCCATTTCTTCCCATTCCATCCCGTTCCTTCCCATTTCTTCCCATTCCTTCCCATTTCTTCCCATTTCTTCCCATTTCTTCCCATTTCTTCTCATTCCTTCCCATTCCTTCCCATTTCTTCCCATAGCTTTCCATTTCTTCTCGTTCCTTCACATTCCTTCCCATTCCTTCTGATTCCTTCCCATTTCTTCCCATTCCATCCCATTTCTTCCCATTCCTTCTGATTCCTTCCCATTTCTTCCCATTCATTCCCATTCCTTCCCATTTCTTCCCATAGCTTCCCATAACTTCCCATTTCTTCTCGTTCCTTCCCATTTCTTCCCATACCATCTGATTCCTTCCCATTTCTTCCCATTTCTTCTCATTCCTTCTCTTCTACTCTTTTACTCAACGAAACTAACTTTTCGTTAACGTTTCTCCGGGACATCTCTCATTGAGCACACCAGCCATGACTATCCCGTATTTTCCTCCACTTCGTCCTCCTGATCATCATCATCATCAGAAGCAGCAGCAGCAGCAGCAGCAGCAACAACAATAGAGTGATAGATTGCAGAATTGGTAGATTGGCAGATTCCAGAATTGGCAAAGGTACTTATTTCAATATGTTACAATGTTATGTTGTGTCTTTGCAATCTGCATTCAAATCCCACCAAGATGGTCTTTGCATTTCAGTTTTCCCTGATCGTTAAAATAAATACCAGTAATATACTGACACCAAAGATATCCTCCATAGACATTTCTGCCTTTCTGACTATATAGGGAATTAAAATTTATTATTATTATTATCATTATAACACTCGCTTTATCAGAAATGGGATCTTCGGATTCTTGCTTGTGCCGTAAATTTGTCAGTAAGAATCGTTAATTTCCATTCAGGCCTTAACCACAGTTCGATCTCACAGATGTTCCATTCACAGCACATATTAAAATGGCACGAAAAATATGTTGCAATGATCTTTAGTAATCCAAATAAAAAGAACCGCTGATTTCTAAAACTGAAAATTAATGTAAATATGTTCTCTATTTACATTTGACGGATATTTGTCCTCATCTTGTTTGTTGTTAACACAACGTTTCGGCTGATATACCCTCCAGCCTTCATCAGGTGTCTTGGGGAAATTTCGAACCTGGGTTCTCATTCCTAAGGTATTTTTCGATGTTATTATTATTATTATTCAGGTCACTGCTTGGATTCGAACTCGAAATCTTGGGGTTAGTAGCCCGCACTCTTAACCACCATACCATATGTCCGCTGCAATATGGACTGCTGCAATAAGAGTGTGAATCTGAGAGGGGATTATGCTGAATAAAATCATAATTAACCGATCCTCCTCTATTTTCTTTTACTCAAAACCAGGTTTTTAACAGCACCTTCTCGTATATAAATCTATCTAAACCAGAACTTGACCCTCCAAAGAAGTCGACATACACATAATATCGTTTTCTTTGAATATTTTGCATTGGCAGGCAATTATCTCGCAGCTAAAAATCTTAACAATTCACTAATTTAGTCGAATACAAAGAACGTCGTATTATACTTTCTGACAATATAAGATAAACAGAATTCTTTAAAAACGAATTTTAGTTAAGGTATTTGACTAATTTTGTTTCCGCCATGTTTTATCCTGTCGAAGGATTCTGGAAAAATGATTTTGTTTGGTTTATATTATTAAAGACAAGTCGAATTCAGGTTAACAGACAGTTGTAAGCAATAACAGACGCATGCACTTTTTCTTACTCTCTTTCTCTGTGTTTTCGTTACAGACGTTTACTGTTTTTGCGGCGGGGCAGTCCCAGGATCCGTCATTCTTGCACACGCAGTCATATTTATAGCATCCATCAGTGAATGAAAAAGGACGGTCGAGAGAATAGTACCGGCCCTTCACCTTGCAGCCTTTGCTTTTGTTTTGCCTTCGTGAAGGATCTGAAAGGAGTTGGTAAAATCACAGGATATAGAGGCAAAAATTAACTTTATTATATAAAGATTTTCTTTTAGAAAGCATAAAACAAATGGTATTAACAGGAGTCTGTTGACTCAAATTTACTAATTTACAAATATTTATTGAATCATAGCGATAAAAAGAAAGTCTTCCACATATTATTAACCGAATAAGGCAGTGAATGAAACTCAGTAAAGAATTTAGTCCGGAATTTCTTTGCATGGATTTCACCAACACTGGAGTAGAAAAATATTGCTTCATTCGTGAATAGCAGACGATATATAAAATTGTTTGCCATTTAGATTTCATTTCAGCCATAGCTGAATCATTTCCAATAGAAATGAAATTACTGAGGTCTAATTGCTCACATCAGCAGTTGGACTTAGATTTATAACTGCGTAGCATCCATGTCTTTCTTAACGGCTAATCTAAAGAAGAGACTCCGCAGTGAAGAAAGACTTCGACGTAAAGTCGAGGTTCCGGTTGACTTCTGTTTTACAACTGATTGTTAGATGTTTATTTTTCCTGTAGAATTATCGTAAATCGTGAAATGTGCAGTGAACATTTAGAGGACATTTTGAACTTGAATCAAATATATGTCGTATGTTTTAACTGACAATCAGCTGCGTATGTAAATGTTCCGGGGAAAACATATAAGAGATAGCAAAATAATTGAAAAATATTTAAAATGGCTGTGCGGTAAGAAGCTTGCTCCCCAACCATATGGTTCCGGGTTCAGTACCACTGCGTGACACCTTTTTTCACATCGTTATAAACAGAGAATCAAGGGAAATAGAACAGAAGACGAGAAACCCAGTTTTATGAATCCGATCCCCTCCCCTTATATTGTAGCTCATCTTTTATGAGATAATAGACGAATAACATAGAAAAGGCGCAAATACGTGTGTCTTTACATCTGGTATTACCTAAAGATCTACTTCCAACATGTACAACAGATCTTAAAGATCTCTTAGAGAACTATTTATCACTCAAGAGTATGAGAAGACTGTCTTAATATTACTCGAGACCTTCTCAGCATTTAACAACTGGTCAATAAAATTCTAGAATGCATCCAAAGTAGAAAAAAACAATAGAAATTAAGAGACAAGGTCGTGTTTTACCTCTTCTGTTTTGTACGCAGGTATTTTGTGTTCGTTCTAAAGGACATTCCCACGATCCATCACGATTGCAATCACATGAATATTGAAAGCATCCATTGGTGAAAGAGAATGGTTGACCAAAAGGGTAAGTTCTACCCCTCACTTCACAGCCATCAGCAGCTTCCACACCAGAATCTTTACAAATAAACAAATAAACAGATGAAAAAAAAATGATAAACCTCTCATACGTTAAAGAAAATGGATAACGAAGCAATTTTCTATAAATTAAAACACGATAGCTTTAACCCTTTAGTGTTCAGATTACTCTGTTAAATGTAATACTTTTTCACTCAAATTGTTTTGAATTAATCATGCATTATCTTATAGCTTTGAGGTTTCAATGATGTGATTGTCTATTTTTAGAATGTTAATGTAGGTTAGATGTAAGAGGCTGGATATGGCCAGTTTGAATATAAAACATGTAGAATATCTGGGCCAGATATGGCCGGTTTAAACACTAAAGGGTTAACGAAAACATAACAGTGATATTAGGATTCGATTGGAAAGTTTTAGCGAAATAATCTTGTCCGAATTTTAAAGAGAATAAATATGGTAAAAAGAGTTGTAGATAGTTTAAATTTTCTGTTTTTATTTAGAGCGATGAGCTGTCCACAAGACTTTGCTTTGTGGTTGCGAAACCTTGGATAACTTCATGTCCAAGATATAAAATTTTTGCTGTAATAATTACTGCTCTATTCATTAGCGTGTGCTTCTTTCTAATTTTTTTGTTAGTTGCTTTAAACAATTTTTTAAAATATCAATAGCTTTAAATATAAGAGTTGTTATATATTACCAACATAATAGTATTTTATTTATATTTATTTACATGTTTTATTACAGTCTCTAGATTAAATAAGACCCTGATGCTTACTTAATATACTTATATGTTGTTCTTGTATGTTATTAAAATAGCCAAAGATTGTCTTCGACCGAAACGTATTTGGATTAATATCATTTGAGATATATAGAAATATATTTCGATAGTTGTGGATTCTATTTACTTAATTATTTTGTCCGTTATAATTTTTTTAAAAATTGTAATTGTTATGTAGTTGAAAAGTTAACGTTTACGCTCCTAATCATAGACATTTGAATTAATCTTTTAACAATCCAGCCGTCCTTCCACATGGAATCTCGTCTGTCTTTTAAACCAAAGCTCTGAAGAGACTTATATAAATGGATATCAATTGTTTATAAATCAAATAATGTATATAAGTCGAAACAAATTGTTGGCCTTTTTGGTTTTTTAATAATCTTTTATGTTATATTATATTCATAATATATTATGTTATAATATAAATAAATAATAGATTGTCAATTGGATCCATCTATCTAATATATATATATATGTGTGTGTGTGTGTGTGTGTGTGTGTTTGTGTGTGTGTGTGTGTATGTGTGCGCATAAATAAGCATCACTGTATCACTGCACCGAGCAGTCTATCAGATGTTGTTATACACCGCTGGTCACAATGCATTTCCAATTCTTTCTTGATTGCATCTTTCTTTTCCATCTAGGCCCAAATCATTTAACTAAACCGTCTCCCCATCGTCATGGAGGTCTTCCGAGTGACCTTTTTACGTTCTCTTGGAAGATACCACTCGGCAGCTGCATGGGTCCACCTGTTAGCTGTGAATCCTGTGACATATCCGGCTCAGCGGAACTTGTACTTTCGCTATTCTGCGACGACGTCCGTTCTCGACTTCATTCCGGATATGTTCTCACGATGGTATTTCTAGCATGGATCTTCACATAGCCCTTTGCAACGTTGCCAACCGATGTCCTCCCCTCTTCGCAGTAGCCCACGTCTCACTTGCGTATAACAAGCACTGGTAAGACGGTGCTATTGAAGTGTCTGGCATGTATAGTCTTATCCATCTTTTCTTTGAGCACATCTTTTATTGAATTAAACACCTTCCAACTTGTCCTTGTTCTCCTCCAGATTTCAGCATCCATCTCTCTCTCTCTCTCTCTCTCTCTCTCTCTCTCTCTCCTCACACACACACACACATATTTATATATGCATATATATATGTTTACATATATTTGTGGGTGAGGTATGTATCCGGCCTCCCACTAAGTTACCAGATTATATGTGTAGAAGCGATCGGCGAAAGAAGGGACGTTGGACATGTTGTTAGCCGTAAGTTGATCGTCGTTAATGTAAGATTTGTCTGTCCTTGTTTGTACAACTGACCACAAGATGGAAGATTTTGCTGCCAGATTATAGACGTCTTCCATCTTGTGGTCAGTTGTGCAAACAAGGACAGACAAATCTTACATTAACGACGATCAACTTACGGCTAACAACATGTCCAACGTCCCCTTCTTTTGCCGATCGCTTCTACACATTTAATTTCAATCTTCGATGCTTTTGGTGAATGCCGATTCTTCAGATCGATCAAATATGAAACTTGAAATTGGCAAGACGAACACTAAACTCAGATGCTGCTTCAGACGAATTCAGAAGGCGCCATACGACCAATACTTTCATATTTTACGCAGAGAAGGTTTCTTATAGAAATATTTCTTCCGGATTTTGCTGCCATCATCCAAATTCTTTCATGCCATAAAATGATCTTCCGTTTGGTGTCCACCGTTATATACCACATCCCTTTCTCATGCATCTCTGTGGGTTTGATGTAACCCAGGTTGACGTGTCTCGTATTGATGTTCCCCAACACAAGAATTCTCTTTCTCCTCCGTCTGTCTATCTTCCCCCTCCTCTCTCTCTTTTTTCTCTCTCTCTTTCTCTCTCTCTCTCTCTCTCTCTCTCTCTCTCTCCCAAAATTTTATCCACTCCTGAACCTCTTGTTGTTGTGGTCGTTTATTGGCATCATTGTCTCTACATACATCCAACTTCTACAGCGTAGGCTAATGTGACCCAACCTTGCACCAAGACAAACATTTGAATGTTTTATTCGATTTCCGCTATTTCAAAAGCATGCAAGTTTTGAGAACATTCGGCACCAATCTAAACAGAAGTTGGATGTATGTAGGGACAATGATGCCAATAAACGACCACCACAACAACAAGAACAGCAACAACAATGACAACAATGACAACAACTGCAACGACATTTACAACAAAGAGGAATGTATTTGATGAAATTTCCACTTACCTTTGAAATGAATTAAGGCCCAAGCAACCAGCAGCAGGGATTTTACTGTTGCTCGCCCCTGCAAAAAGCAGTCGAAAGTCAGAATTGAAACAAAACAAAGGGAAAAAAGTTTCTGCTTTCAAAATTAAAATGGTTTCTACACACACAAGATATATACACACTCTCCTACACATATACACTATATCCGATATACATAATACATATGCATACATAATACATACATAATACACACATACACATATATATATGCCTCGATATATGAGTTAATTTGTTCCCGGAGAACGCTCGTAAACCGAAAACTCGTAAACGGAAAACAAAATTCGTAAAAGCTCTTAAACCCAGTGTCTCGTAAAGCGAGTCCTCATAAAGTGAGGTATTATTGTATATATACACTATATTCAAAATATGTATTGATGCAGACATGAATTTAAAGATCCAAAGGAGAAAAAAAGGCTTCCTGTGTATCGATTTAAGTTTATTCATTAAGAGGTTCAGGAATGGATAAAATTTTGGGAGAGAGAGAGAGAGGGGAGGGGGAAGATGGACAGACGGAGGAGAAAGAGAAAGAGAGGGGTAGGGAGGTCTTAATGTATGGTGTGTGGTTTGGGTGGGGGAAATCTTGTGTGCGTAGCAGATGTTTTGCTCCAGATATATAAACAAGATTATAGAGTCAGGGATTAACTTGTAGAGAGTTTGTGACTGTTCGGAATCACTGAAATCATTTCTGTACTCAAAGAGGAAACCAAACTTTAGGTTACAGCTTTTGGTTATGGTGCAGATATGTCGCCATTTGAAGAATCATCAAATTAAGGAGGCCAAGAATTTTCAGTGAGTTTGAAGATTTTTAACTGTGTTTTATTCAGGGTGGTTGGGTACAGTGGGTACAGCGTTGTAAGGAATCACCATTTATATATGTTTTGATACTGCTGAATGAGGCTAGATTGTCATGTTTAGATTGCCGAATGTTCTCGAAACTTCTCTTCAAAATATTGGTTGAATTATTGTATTGAAAATATAAATATGAAGATAAAGACAAAAGTTAGAAAAAAAAATGCAGTCCATGATAATGGTGGACCTGATTTACCATTGCGTGGATGAAGAGCTTTGCATCACACTCACACTCATGCTCACGCACACATTAACAGTCACACTTACACTCAACACCAGACGATTCTCCTTAAAGGCGAAAATCGTTAAACAAATTTCCATTATTCAAAAGGTTTTACAAAGCTCAGGTGATACAATAAATTACTGTCCCCCCCCCATTCAGAAAAGAATCGGTGATACACGCATACATTTCAGATTACAGCCATCAAAAGGTCAGCCGACAGATTGATACGAAAACATTCACTAATACACTCCAGCCTCTGGTGTACAGACATGCTGTGTCTCCTCCCTGTGTCTTTTCTACAGCTATTATATCGGTTTCTGATCTGTTTGGTCTCTTGTTACACCCACTCATGCGCTCTTAGCTCCTTCATCTATTCCTCGCTCACAAATCATACTTTGTCCAACTCTTGGCTTCACACCAATCATTCTACCCACTCCTTTCTCCTCAGAAAGTGGTCCCTCTAGAGTAGCCCCTTGTGGACAATAAAGAAATAAGGAACTGAACGTAGAATGTCTCAAAGTGACGCAATCCAATAAATACCTATTTCTTTACTACCCACAAGGGGCTAAGCCCAGAGGGGACGAACAAGGACAGACAAACGGATTAAGTCGATTACTTCGACCCCAGTGCGTAACTGGTACTTAATTTATCGACCCCGAAAGGATGAAAGGCAAAGTCGACCTCGGCGGACTTTGAACTCAGGACGCAGCGGCGGACGAAATACTGCAAAGCATTTCGCCCGGCGTGCTAACGTTTCTGCCAACTCGCCGCAATCCAAGAAATACCGCAATATGTCTTGCTTGATGCTCTACCAATTCTACCATCCACAGCTACGATGCCCAACCGATTCTTCCAAACTACCGCCTTAAAATAAACATTAATATCACAGCTGTTTGGGTGTTTGTGAAATATTTCTGGGACTGCTTTGCTTTAAAATCAACAGACACCATAAATTATTTCTGAGTAATGGAAGTGGATTACGATGATATTCGTCAGACGTCGAAGGAGAAGGTTTTAAGGGTGTCGGTGTGATTTACAGTCGGGTACCGCGAGACTGTTTTATTTCACATTTAGTCTACGTTTATTGTCTCAGGCAGCAAATGCTTAGAATGTCTTTTTAAAAGACAAACATCTGCTGCAGATAAATTAAATTGGTTGACAGTACTACACCCTATTTTTTGTGTATAGACGATGTCTGTGTAAATAAACAGTGATGATGATGAGGAGCGGGAGGGGGAAAGGGGGAGGGGGGAGAAGGGGAAGATGAGGAAGAAGATGAGGAAGAAGAAGAAGAATGAGAAGAAGAGGAAATAGAAGAAGAAAAGAAGAAAGAAGAAGTCTAAGAGAAGAAGAATAAGAGAAGTAGAAGAGAAGAAAAGAAGTAGAAGAAGAAGAAGTGGAAAGAAGAAGAAAGAAGAAGTAGAACAAGAAGTGGAAGAAGAAGAGAAGATTAGAAGAAGAAGACGAAGAAGAAGAAGTGGACGAAGAAGAAGAAGAAGAGTGGAATAAGAAGAAGAAGTGAAGAATAAGAAGAATGGAAGAAGAAGAAGAAGAATAAGAAGAAGAAGAAGAAGAAGAAGAAGAAGTGGAAAGAAGAAGAAGAAGAAGAAGAAAAAGAAGAAGAATGGAATAAAAGAAGAAGAGTGAAGAAGAAAAGAAGAAAGAAGGAGTTTGTGGGAAGAAAAAGAAAGAAGAAGAAGGAGTGAAGAAGAAGAAGAAGAAATACGAAGAAGACGGAAGGAAGAAGAGAAGAAATAGAAGAAGTGGAAGAAGAAGAAGAAGAAGAAGAAGAAGAAGAAGAATTGAGATGGAAGGATAGATATACAATTAGAGACAGAGAGAGGCAGATGGACAAGAAAACAAGACAGAGAGAGAGAGCTAGAGGGAGTGACACACGCAGATAGACAAAAAGATGGATAGTTAAAGATAGATGGATGGATGGATACATACATACACACGTGTGTGTGTGTCTGTGTGTGTGTGGTGTGTTTAGACAGATAGATAAAGAAGGAAGATTGGTAGGATGAGAGCGATTATTTATCTTTATAGGCGTTTCATTGTTTTTCTTGTTGAGAGTCAAAATCGAGTGTCAAATCCCTGGTTTAACATCCGTTAACACATCACTCGCTGATTCAGTGAAACGAGATATTCTGTGATGTGAAGCAGTCACCAGATGTGGCGGCGTTTAATTCAGTCTCGAAGAGAATGATTCCAATGTGAATTCTTCATATACATAACGAATTTATTCATTTCGAACTATTTGAATCAATAAGATTAATATTTAAGATAGGTTAAGCATATCGAATAGGTCTGGAATAGTTAATAATATATATATGGTGAGAGATAGATAATTAGGTAGGTAGATAGATAGATAGATAGACAGACTGATGGCTAGCTAGTTGGAGAGATAGACAGATAGAAAGACAGACAGACAGATAGCTAGCTAGATGGATAAATAGAAAGACAGACAGATGGATAGGTAAATAGACAGACAGACAGATAGATAGACAAACAGACGGACAGGCAGACAGAAAGACAAACAGACAGATGGATAAATAGATAGAGAGACAGATAAACAGACAGACAAATAAACATAGATGGATAGAAAAGCAGACATACAAATAGCTAGCTAGCTAGATACACAGACATACATACAGACTGATAGATAGATAGATAGATGGATGGATGGATGGATGGATGGATGGATGGATGGATGGATGGATGGATGGATTGATAGATAGGTAGATAGATAGATAGATAGATAGATAGATAGATAGATAGATAGACGGATGGACGGATGGATACAAAAATGGGTGTAGAAATAGGTAGGTCAGTGTAAGTATATTTAATGCATGGAACATTAAAAAAACTGGTTAAAAACCAACAATTTGGTGAGGTAAAACAAAACTAATCAATGTGTACTTTCTTTTCAATTGTCCTCTAAGTACGAGAGACAGCTATAATTTAATTTGCTCTTATTCTGAGCTCATCAACGAAATTTAGCCTTCCCTGTTCATATGTAAGTAGCGAAATCAGCGTAGCAAGATAGTAAAACATCCTTCCTTTGCATCTCTTTAGAAAACTCAGTTGTACTTCCCAATAAAACTTTCTTTTAAAGATCTCTCTCTATATATAAAGCTGAAGTTGTCTGTGTGTGGCAGGTTTGGTAGTCTTCAACTAACACTATCTCCTCAGAGACCCTGCAGCGCAAGTTGACCAAAATTGAGAGTATGATAGAAGAAGGCTTGCTCTTCTTTCCATAGAAGATAAAATTCAAATCGGACCATGTTAACACCAAAATCATTTACATAAAAAATCCCTATTTTTTAACGATTTTTTGACTACTGTGTCGCCATTTTTCGGTGTATTTCAACCAGAAAAATGTTCACTTAAAGAGAATAACAAGCTACATAATGCAAAACTTTTACTTTTCAAAAATTCCAATTCTAAAGGGTCGAAACAGACCCGAGCAACGCCGGGCGATACTGCTAGTTTATTCTAAAGAGAGAGTGTAACGACTTTCTGTAGGATACGAACACAAGATCTTTGACTCTATAAATTGTTTCTTGATCGACTCGATACAAACCCGAGGGGTACGGTGATCTTCAAATCAAGAGAAAGCTCATTCTACATAACAGTGCTGGGTCGGTTATTTCTAAAAATTGGAAAAGTAATGCTTTATGGACAATGACACCACGATTAAAAAACATTGAGAAACCCTGAAGTCTAATTTATAAGGCTGTATTAATTTGTTGTGTTATTTTGTGTCAGTGTTGCTTGTTGAACTTCGTTTAGACAGGTCATCAAAATACTGTGACAATTATTTACGATATACTAAAGTTAGTTAAGACGTCATAGACACAAATGACAGCTCTTAATGACTTCTGACCTCGCGTTAACAAAACTCATTAACGAAGATGATAATTACAGTCTGAATCAGAATTTGCCTTATGTATTTCATAAACAGAGAAAATGAAAGGAAAAAAAAAATAGTTGTGTCCCCACTTTTTAATATTGGAGTTCAAATCACGACGGCGTTTGGTTTTCCTTTTCAACGATTTGAGATCGATAATCAGATATCAGCAATATCTTGAGAATTTAATCAATAGTTACACTTTTAAGCGTCCAAATCTTACCGAACACTCAAACACACGGAGCCATTCCCGTCTCATTCTCACACAGACAGATTCTCTCTCTTTCTCTCTAACTTATTCTCTTTGTTATTTGTATCTCCTTCAGACACCAGAGGTCTCGTTCTCTCTGCCTCTCCGTTGTTCATCTTATTCCTCTTTGGTGCCATAAACACTATTGCATAAACACTATTGAAGCTTGCTGCTGAAACCATAGAAATGGAACAGTCAGCGCCGTCAGTGGTTCGATTCACGCCGACCCATAGATTGGTGACTCAGTACATGGGTCAAAGACCTGTAGGAATCACGATGAGAGAGAGACATGGGGTAAGGATGTGACCCGATGGCTGATTGTGACCTTCGCAAGGCAGTGTGCGAAGATCGTGAGAACACGAGTAGCCTGGAGGACAGACACCGAACGGGAGTTAGTCTTGATCTCCAAATATTTTGGCATAAGGCCAGCAACATTCGAGGGAAGGAGTAAAGTCGACTACATTGACCCCAGTACGCAACTGGTACTTAATTTATCGACCCTGAAAGGATGAAAAGCAAAGTCGACTTCGGCAGAATCTGAACTCAGAACGGAGAGACGGACGAAA
Organism: Octopus sinensis; assembly: GCF_006345805.1. NCBI lineage: Eukaryota > Metazoa > Mollusca > Cephalopoda > Octopoda > Octopodidae > Octopus > Octopus sinensis. Next base: position 39,360,097 of record NC_043015.1, read on the forward strand.
TGCAGCTGAGCTCTTGACCCGGCGTGCCAACGATTCTACTCATAACCCGCCCTTCTATAAACCCACAAAAACTTAAATGCAATAATATCGCAGTGGATATTGAGCTGGTCAAAGAAACCCTGAGTCTGAAGTGCAGAGGATGCTGCAAAGGCTCTTACGATGAGAAAGATCAATCACTGATCAATAAAACCATAATCAAAGACTGCAGAATGAGAAAGAAAGGCGAGAAGGAAAAACATAAACCAAATACTGGAAATCACCGGAATTATTCACTACACGGGGGTGAGAGTGAGATGGGGGCTGGAAATACTATCACGGACAAGGTAGCACCTTCAGTGAAATATGTCATGAGTGAATGGCAAACAATTTTGTAAATTCAGGTGAAAGAGGGAACTATAAAACGCGAAATCTGTCCTCATTAGAAAAGGAATATTCCAAGAGATTCTCCTGCCTTTATTTCTTTTCTGTCGAGTAGAAATATTTAAATGAGACTAGACACGGATACAAATGTTACAATGAAGCAATCAACCATCTGTTGTACGTAAATTACCTCAGATTGTATACTGCAAATGACAGGCTAGAAACACTCCAACATAAAGTACATGGATTTATCAGGAGAATTGCTACACAACTCAAATTAGAAGCATGCGCACTAAAGCAAAAAGAAAAAATAGTAAAGGATTAGGAAGGAATATCATAAACGCTTTTGATCAATAATTAAAACGGAACTAAATGCAAAAAGAAAGTCATGGGATCAAACCGAAGGCGTCCAAGAAATTTGTTTCAGTTATGGCAGTCTCAATTGGACGGTAAACGAATTAAGAAGACTTGTTGTTTGTTCCTTCTCGAGTCATGCCTGGCTCATAAGGGCCGGTTTCCCGGTTTGTTGGCGTATAGGTTCCCCACCTGGACAGGACGCCGGTCCGTCGCAGGTGAGCTGCAAGATGCAGGCGGAAAGAGTGAGAGAAAGTTGTGGTGAAAGAGTCAGCAGAAGTTCGCCATTACCTTCTGCCGGAGCCGCGTGGAGCTTAGGTGTTTCGTTCATAAACATACACATCGTCCGGTCTGAGATTCGAACCCGCGATCCCCCGACCGCGAGTTCACTGCACTAACCACTAGGCCATGTGCCTCCACGCAATTAAGAAGACTAGATAGACATGGCTGCATATAGAATGCACCACTGAATATCAAACACAGAAAAATATCTATCACGAATACAAAGCGGTATGGGTCTTATGAAACGAGAAAACTATGAGAAAATATTTGTTGTAGGCGGCAAAAATATCAGGCAAATAATAATGGGAAAATTAATACAAATAACTACAAAAAAATGAACAACATAATTAAAAATATTTTGTACCTCCAAAAAAACCCAGCAACAACAAAACAGGATGAAATGACAGATGACAGGAGAAACAACATTAGAAATCATACAAAACTGAAACCTAACCTGAAATTGGGACATCGAAATATTCTGATAAAGCGATGGCAAGAAAAGTCACATAAGTTGGCGAGCTGGCAGAAACGTTAGCACGCCGGGCGAAATGCGTGGCCGTATTTCGTCTGCCGTTACGTTCAGAGTTTAAATTCCGCCGAGGTCGACTTTGCCTTTCATCCTTTCGGGGTCGATAAATTAAGTACCAGTTACGCACTGGGGTCGATGTAATCGACTTAATCCCTTTGTCATTGTTTGTTCACTCTATTTCTAGCCTTTGTAGGCAGTAAAGAAATGGGTATTTCGTCTGCCGCTACGTTTTGAGTTCAAATTCCGCCGAGGTCGACTTTGCCGTTCATCTTTTCGGGATCGATTAAATAAGTACCAGTTACGCACTGGGGTCGATATAATCGACTTAATCCGTTTGTCTGTTCTTGTTTGTCTCTTCTGTGTTTAGCTCCTTGTGGACAATGAAGAAATAAGAAAAGTTACATGACCAATAATGCAAAAAGGTGAACAGAATGGAAGAAGAGAAGGAAAATGCAGAATTCCCTAGATTCTGAGACTAAAGGGTTTGTGATTACGGGGCAGCGTTAAAGTCACTCTTCCAGAAACCACCAGAAGTATATAACGAAGCGAAATATAGTAACGGCAGAATATGTAGAGATGGGGAAGAAACAATTGGTCATATTTCTCTTTTATACTGGAAATGATTATGAAGGGCCAACACAGGAGAGATAATAGGGACATAGAGCAAGAAAAATACCCAAGAACGTCAAAATAAGCATATTCTAGGATATGCCAAGGCATACAGATAGAAAGATCAAGAACCACTGGAAAAGAAAGTGTCTGTGAAGAATCAGCGCAACAGAAAACGATGTTCCTTAATGAAATACATTGACTCACCTACTATAACGACCCAAACAGGTGCCCTGGCACTAATAAAAAAAATATGCAGCCTAATTCACTATGAAAATATTAGGATCTTTAAATAAACATAACAAACTGAACATTACTCTCTGCTAGGCATTGGATACGTGTTACGTAGGGAACCTTTAATACAGTAAAAATGACAGAACCAAAAACCACGCTGCTAATACCAAAAAGCACACAGAGCTGTAATTAGTAGTGCAGTAGTGAAAGCATGCAATAATAATAATAATAATAATAATAATAATAATAATAATAATAATAATAATAATAATAATAATAAAATCCTCACATCCATATTAACTGACAGAATATACGCTTTCCTTGAAAAGAGATCTATCCTTCCACAAGCTCAAAAAGGTTATAAAAGGAATTCTTATGGATGCAAAGATCAATTACTCATAAATAAAATGATTGCAGAGAATTGCTGGAGCAACAAGAAGAACCTGAGTATGGCATGGATAGACTACAGGAAAGCGTTTGATAGTGTCCTACATAATTGGTAACTCAAGGCCGTTGAGATATACAAGATCTCCCCTGTCGTCTCCAAATTCTTACGAGGTAACATGGCCAAGTGGAATACACGTCTCCTTCTAAACCATAGTAATGGGATGAACCAATCTAACATCAACATCAAACGAGGTACCTTTCAATGTGATACCCTCTCCCCATTACTCTTTTGCATGGTACTGATGCCACTCTCAAACGAACTGAGTGACATCAGGTATGGGTTCAAAATGTGTAATATTATAGGAAACCATCTGTTTTATATGGACGATCTGAAGCTGTTTGCTAGAAATTACGAAGAGCTAGTGGGGCTGGTAACAACTGTCAAGGAGTCCAGCAATGACATCGGGATGGATTTTGGCCCTAATAAGTGTGCCAAAGCAACTTTTGTAAGAGGAAAGCTCAAGCAAACAGCTTCTATTAAATTAGATTCTGACACTACCATCAAAGAGCTTGACCCACAAGGAACCTATAACTGGGGATAAACGAAGGAGACGGAATACAACATGTTACTATGAGAGAAAAAAATACGAAAAGAGTATTACAGGAGAATAAAACTCACACTAAAAACAGAACTCAACTCCAAAACTTGCATCGAAGCCATTAACATCCAGTCGTTGAATACGGTTTTAACATCATTAACTGGAATCTTATTGAACTCCAGCGCCTGGGCAGGAAGACAAGAAAACTACTAACATCTAAGAACATGCACCACCCAAAAGCAGGCGTTGATCGTCTGTATCTATCTCGAAGTAATGGGGGAAGAAGAATGATGCAGGTAGAACTGTGCTATAAGACCTCTACAATAGCAATGAACAGGTACTTATCTAGTACAGAGGGCGGATGCTGCAGTTTATGTGCGAACACGAAAGCAGTAAAAATTCACATTCTATTGTCAAGGAAGCTTGCAAATTCGCAAGGGAACTTGGCATTAATCCTGAATTAGATGAAGAACCTGAAACCACTACCACAAAAAAAGCAAAACGGATCAAACAGACTGCAAAAAAGAACGGGCAAAAACAAATTGAGGAGCGGTGGAGCCGAAATTCTAATGTAGACCAAGCAACAACCCATCAATGGCAGAGAAGCGCTGAACTGAAAGCAGGACTGATATAGTCGACCAGATATAGTCATTGAAGACGAGGAGAAAATACTTGTAGACTAATAGATGTAAGTGTTCCCACTGATAAAAAATATATCTGTCAAAGAATTTGACTAATCAAGTAAATATAAGGACCTGGAAATTGAAATACAAAAGAGGTGGCATCTTAAAGGGAGAACTGTTCCTGTTATTGTAGGTGCCCTTGGTATGATAAGAAAGAGATGTCAGAAACATCTAGATAATATCTCAGGATAACCATGTCTCAGAGAAATCCTAAAGATTGTGATGACAAGTACTGCCAGCATCCTTAGAAAAACTCTATCAATTTAAATGTCTGTGTTGTATTACATGAAGATATTTCGTTACAGCCCCTGCCACTTCCCCTCCCCAAGCTTTCAGTCATATTGTAACATCTCTTATCCTTCACTCACCCTGGGGCGCTGGGTGTGTCTCGACAAGTGACTGTAACAAACATGCAGCTTAAAAGTAAATAATAATAATAATAATAATAATAAATAATAATAATAATAATAATAATAATAATAATAATAATCCTTTCTATAGATAGATAGATAGATAGGTAGATAGATAGATTTGGCGTATACATTATGGTAGACTTATTAACCATTAAAATCACAGGAAAACTAAATTTCATCTAATCATCTATTATTTGGGGTCGAAATTTTCGTCGCACTATCTGCGACCTGGTCACTGACACAGTTCCAGTGCAGCCACCCTTTCTCTTCCACCCCACCCCACGCATCATATTACAATGTATCTGAATGTTCGTATCGCAATAAAGACATTGTTGTTTTATCCGATGTTCTTTTTTTCTTTTTTTATGCGTTGTTAAATGCTGTGAACTTGTAGCTTCCGGGAGAAATCGCTAGAGATGGTGAATATTGACAGACGTAGTGAAGGGAAGGTTCATTCATGATGTAAATAGGATCAGCATTTCTGTTATAGCCTCAATATTCTAAGTTCGAGTCCCATCGCCAGTTGCTTTGATTTCTAACAATCTATGGTCCCTAAAACAAGTCGTACCAGTAGTGACCATTCAGCCTGAAAGAAAACCAGCCAATTCTTACGCAAATCGCATTCTATGTTCCTAACAAACATACATTGGATAATGTTGTCCGAAGTAAAATATTTCCGAATAAGAGATGGAACGGCAACGGCTGTTGGTCTTGTTAGTAGTGTCCATACTATTAAAGCATTCAAGGCCGGACAACGGCTCCATTAAATTCACCATTTTTGGGTTTATCACTAGCGATGGTCATGCGAAGTGTTGCCTTTCACTCGCCGACCATGAATTATCTCATAATGATTCCAAATTTTGAC
>NC_043015.1:39370411-39392911 GCF_006345805.1 Octopus sinensis
TATTATTCATCATATCGCCGTCGTCGTCGTCGTCATCATCATCATCATCATCATCATATCATCATTATCATCATCATCATCATTATCATCATCATCATCATCCATTATTATTTCATTATTATTATTATTATATTATTATTATTATTATTATTAGTATCATTATTATTATTATTATTATCATTATTATTATTATTATTATTATTATTATTATTATTATTATTATTATTATTATTATTATATCATTATTATTATTATCATTATTATTATTATATTATTATTATATTATTATTATTATTAGTATTATTATTATTATTATATTATTTTAATGTTTCCCATCTGTGTTTTTTTTTATCTTGATTTTTTTTTTCTCTTTAATATTCTTTTAGTCTTTCACTTGTTTCAGCCATTTTATTGCGGCCATGCTGGGGCACCACTTCGAAGGTCTTTAGTCAAGCAAATCGACCCCCCAGGGCTAATAATTTATTCTGTCTGTTCTTTTGCCGAACCGCAAAGTTACGGGGATGTAAACACACCAACCTTTTGTCAAGTAGTGGTGGGGGACAAACACACACATACATACATATATACATATATACGACGGGCTTCTTTCAGTTTCCGTCTACCAAATCCTCTCACAAGGCTTTGGTCGGCCCGAGGCTACGGTACAAGACACTTGCCCAAGGTGCCACACAGTGGGACTGAACCCAGAACCATGTGGCTGGTAAGCAAGCTACTTACCACACAGTTACAGCTGCGTCTTTATCTTTATTTTTCTCTCTTAAGATCTTGTTGTTGTTGTTGTTGTTGTTGTTGTTGTTGTCTTCTTCTTCTTCTTCTTCTTCTTCTTCTCCTCCTCCCTCTATGCTCGTGCTATCAATCTACAACCACTGAGTCTAGCCCCATTTATCCGCCCCTATTTCGTCGTCCTCATTCACATTTTATAGAATTTACTGAAGAACAGTTTTTATTCTGAAAGAGGAAAGACTTCTCTCTGCTGCATGCACAACGAACTTTTGCTGGTCATGGCCACAATAAAAAGGATTCCTTTCTGCTTTTCGTTGTGAAAGAAAGCCGTCAGATCGAACGTTGCAGAAACTTGGGCTGACAGCTGGATCCGTCTCTCAAATGATCACATACACAGACACCAATCGAGTATCGAAAGAGTTCAATATCTGTGAACAGTTCAGATAGATTCGACTGAGGGCGGCTCTGACATGTTAAAGCCCCTCTGTGGCTCTTCTTTCAGTCAGTTGACTGCGGCCATGCTGGAACACCGCCTTCAAGGGCTTTAGTCGAACAAATCGACCCCAGAACTAATACTTATTCTATCTGTCTCATTTGCCGAACCGCTAAATTACCAATACAAACCGAGCTGTATTGGTAACTGTTCATAATATCCGGCGAGAAAACCTTTCAGGAAAAGACAACTCAAACTGACCTTTGTCCAAGAGTATCTATTGATAATCAATCCTGTACATCTGCAACTCTTTCTGTCCGTATTTCTAGCGATAATCTTTTGACCAACCTTTTAAAGGTCTGACATTATCAACATATTGTTTCTGTTTTGGCCCTTTAGATTGTTTTCAACCTCATCCAGTCTGTTTTATGTCTCTCTATCATGATATATATTTGCGGTTCGGCAAATGAGACAGATAGAATAAGTATTAGTTCTGGGGTCGATTTGTTCGACTAAAGCCCTTGAAGGCGGTGTTCCAGCATGGCCGCAGTCAACTGACTGAAAGAAGAGCCACAGAGGGGCTTTAACACGTCAGAGCCGCCCTCAGTCGAATCTATCTGAACTGTTCACAGATATTGAACCCTTTCGATACTCGATTGGTGTCTGTGTATGTGATCATTTGAGAGACGGATCCAGCTATTAGCCAAGTATATATATATATATGATTTATATACAAGGCCTTTGTGGGTGCAAAACCATCGGTCACTCTATAACCGGACATTAACTTTATCATTTTTAATATGTTACTGTTCTGTGGTTTAGAGTGTGATTCTTTCCCGGATATTGACGATATATATATATATATATTATATATATATATATATATTATATATATGATGTACGTAGACCGCTATATGTATATACAAATCCAAAAAATGGAACAAGAACGCAACAGACGACAATAAAACATCCGGACAGATAGACGATGCGAAGACGGACAGAGAAAAACAAGGACGGGTCATTCACAAGTTCCTCTCATCAGTCAAGTTACCAAATTATCGTTACAGTTTCGGGCAGTTACACTTGAGACTGTTTAAATCTGATTGCCCCCAAAAATCTAAGTTAAGAGCATTACATTTTTGGGGAGAAAGCAGAACTCAGAACGTAACGGCAGACGAAATACCTATTTCTTTATTACCCACAAGGGGCTAAACACAGAGGGGACAAACAAGGACAGACATAGGTATTAAGTCGATTACATCGACCCCAGTGCGTAACTGGTACTTAATTTATCGACCCCGAAAGGATGAAAGGCAAAGTCGACCTCGGCGGAATTTGAACTCACAACGTAACGCAGACGAAATACCGCTAAGCATTTCGCCCGGCGTACTAACGTTTCTGCCAGTTCGTCGCCTTTAAAAAAAAATATGTAGAAATATTCTTTTCCACTCCAGGAACAAGGGCTGAAATTTTTGTAGAGGCGGGTGGGCAGTCGATTAGATCGACCCCAGTATGCAACTGGTACTTAATTTATCGGCGCCGAAAGGATGAAAGGTAAAGTCGACCTCGGCGGAATTTGAACTCAGAACGTAAAGACGGACGAAATAGTGTTAAGGCATTTTGGATGGTGTGCTAACAATTCTGCCAGCTTGTCGCCTTATGTCAATGTGAAAATTAAAACGTACTTTAATGAGATGACTAATAACCCGAATAACAACACCAAGTGATAATAATAATCTTACCAATGGCAACTCATTGTAGAATTAAGAACACCAACAAATTTACGACAGTCCCAGTAATATCAGAAGTCTTCAGTTAGCCTTAGTAGAGTTGCCTTTCGCTTTACGTGGAATACGATATTATTTAGATATTCATTTCAGAAACCTGTGGAGTTTGTTTAATCTATAAATCTCTGGTGGACTTCTTTTACAATTCTCACAAGTCCTCGGCACTCTCTCACCATTCTCTCATTCTCTCTCTTCTTCTCTATCCAATATATTACGCAACGGTTGGCCATAGTTCTCACTTCTTTTACGATATCTCTGGATTTATATATGTTCAAAGCTACCATTCTTATTCCAAATAGTTCACTCACAAAGACATTATTTATTTGAACAGTCTTACCAATTCTCATGTTACGTAATATTCTATTTGTTTTGTATATGCTAGTATTCAACTAAATTCTGCCTATTTTCTTGCCTGGTCTTCCATAAATTGTTTTCCTTCAAGTGTCCACTATTCCCGCTGTTATTTCTACTCCCTCACTTTCCGTCTCTCCTCTCCTCTCTCTCTCTCTATCTATCTATCTAATTATATATATATATATATATATATATATATAATATATATATAATATATATATATGGTATATATATATATATATATATATATATATATATATATATATATATATATGTATATACATATGTATATATATATATATATGTATGTATATATCTGCCTCTATCTCCTATTACTTCTCTTTCTTTTATTATGTTTATTAGTTTTTTTTTTATTTCTTCGAAAATTCTAGATACTCAGTTACGCATATTTCAAGACTTACCATTTTCTCTTATCTCTAACATCATTATATACGTCAACAGGCAATATTTTCTCGTCGCCCCAACTTGATCACATAGTTACTGTTCGGTTGAAATGGAGAAACCTCTCTCACTTTCCAAGTGTAGGATAACTTTAAAAAAAAAAACTGATAGAATTAGCCTTTTTTTCCATGTTTGATACAAATATTCATAGAATTAGCCTTTTATTTCCTTGTTTGATATAGATATTGCCTTAAATTCACTCGAAGAACACACACTGATTAAGTTAGGAGCCACAAACATTGATAAACTCAAAGAACTATCACAGACATGTAAGCATATTCTGGACTGGATCACTTGAGATTTGAAACCACATCTTCCAGCTTCACAATAGAAATGGAACTGTGGATGATTCTGGTTGTTGAGCCGGTTAAATGGCCAACGACAGAACAAATAACCGAATTATCGTCTGGATACTTTTTTGTGGAAAAGTCTACAAAATTGTTCTTTATTTTATGCAACGTCTTTTAGTAAAATGGTAGAGAATGTCGGCGTTCCTGCCAAGTTTTTGGCGTGAAACCATTATTGCCTCTCAAGAGAATGTCATCTTCAACTCCAATTTATTAACGTTGTCTCTAAGTTACTTCAGTCACATTGAGTGATTCATCTTTCAGAGGTTGGTCAACGGTTTGGTCAGCGAATCATGGAATAGATTCTCTGGAATCTCCTGTCTGAGAATTTCATCACTCAGTCGTCATGATCGCCAAATCTTGCTTCAATTATATACATGTGCATCCACTTGGGGCTCTGCCTTCATGAACCAGTTATGCATATATGTGTGTGAGTGTGTGTGTATACATACATGTATGTGCATATATGTCTGTGCGTGTGTGTATGTGTGTATGCACACACACACACATACACATACGTACATATATGTATCTTAATCTAATCCCCTGGCCCCTTTTCATTCTACCACTTTTTTCACACTATCCGCTGACCGGTTGTACCACTCCACCTTCGACAATATTCAAATAAGAGCAGTCGCCATATTCCCTTACAAGTCGGCTAACTCTGATGAGCGTAAAGTTATATAATTGGTTTGTTACCTAACACTCCATTGTAACTCTTTACGTGAAACCGATTGGTAAGACCAACCGTGATAGATATTTAATACTATACATTTCAGAGTGTGTGTGTGTGTGTATATATGTATGTATATGTATATATGTATATATATATATTCTTTTATTCTTTTACTTGTTTCAGTCATTTTGATTGTGGCCATGCTGGAGTACCGCCTTTTAGTCGAAGAAATCTACCCTGGACTTATTCTTTGTAAGCCTGGTACTTATTCTGTCGGTGTCTTAGGCCGAACCCCTTGGTTACAGTCACGTAAATACACCAACATCGGTTGTCAAGCGATGATGGCGGGACAAATAGAAACACACAATATATACATACACACACACACACACACACATATATATATGTATGTATATATATATATATATATATATATATATATATAGATATATTATATATATATATATATATATATATATATATATATATGTATATATATATATATATTGGGTGGCAACTAAATTCCCGCCATTTTTTTAAATTTTGGAATTTATTGCGTTTTTAAATTTTTGAATCATTTTGGAATCTATTTTTTTAAAATGGAGTGTCAAGTTAAGAAAAACGAGCATTTTCGGCACCTCCTTTTTGCTTTTAATTCTAAGGCTGCAAAAACTGCTCGCGACATTTGTGCTGTGTATGGAGAGGGTGCCATAGCTGAAAGAACCGCTCGTGATAGTTATGCCAAGTTTAAAAATGGAAATTTTGACCTCAAAGACGCACCTCGTTCTAGCCGTCCTGTTGAGTTCAATTAAGAGCGATTAAACCAGCTTTTGCACGAAAATTCTCGTCAAACGACAAGGGAACTGCCAGAGATGGAATGCTCCCACACTGCTACAGAGAAGCATCTTCACTCGATGGGAAAGTTCAGAAGTATGGAGCATGAGTTCCGTATGCTTTAAGTGAAAACAACAAAAATCAACGAGCCACAATCTCCGTTGGTTTGCTCGTCACCGCTCAACCCATGGACACGAGCAACGTTTTCTTTATTGAATCGACGAAAACTGGTGCCTGACAGACAGACAGGTAGATAGATAGATAGATAGATAGATAGATAGATAGATAGATAGATAGATAGATAGATAGATAGATAGACAGATAGAGAGAGAGAGAGATAGAGATAAACTGACAGTTGCCTACTGATCCTCTAAACCAGTGATTCTCAACGCGGGATAGATGCCCCACCAGTGGGGTCTGGGAAAATTGAGGTAGGGAGTGGGATCCAAAATTTTTCTTTTCTTTCTTTTTTTTTCTTAGAGGGACATGGAAATGTGAAAATCATTATTTCACAGCAAACAAACTACATCTCTACTCAGCCTAACCAAACCAATCCCTTAAGCCGAGCAAACCGTGTGAAGACTGTTTGCTACAGCACACCGCTATTCTAATGCCCTAGCGTGGATATTTCTTTAAGGGAAGTATATAATTACTCTTTTACTCTTTTACTTGTTTCAGTCATTTGACTGCGACCATATTGAGCAAATCGACTCCAGAGCTTATTCTTGTAAGCCTAGTACTTATTCTATCGGTCTTTTTGCCGAACCGCTAAGTTATGGGGACATAAACACACCATCATCGGTTGTCAAGTGATGTTGGGGGAACAAACACAGACACACAAACATACACACACACACACACAAAACATACACAAAACACACACACACATGCACACAATTATATATACATATAGGACGGGCTTCTTTCAGTTGCCGTCTACCAAATCCACTCACAAGGCTTTGGTCGGCCCGAGGCTATAGTAGAAGACACTTGCCCAAGGTGCCACGCAGTGGGACTGAACCCATGACTATGTGGTTGGTAAGCAAGCTACTTACCACACAGCCACTCCTTGAAATTTTAAAAATAAAGTTATTTTTTTCCAACCACCGATGGGGCATACATTTTTCTAGAAAGTTACTGTGGGACCTGAGTTCGGAGACACTACACTAAACGAAACCCTAAATAACTTATAAAACCGCTTTCATTGATGATCCTTCATCGATTTATTTGAATATGTTTACGCCATCATTCATAACATTTATATTTCCATTCGCCGGACTTAAGACCCACATCGGAGACATAATGGGGCGAGAGAGGGGGTTGTATGAAGTGTGAAATGTTGAAAATTTGGCACAGTGAAGCCAAAGTCAGTCCGTCCAATTGTGGCTGGAGAACTTTTGCCAGTATAGTAATCCCTCGCCATATCGCGGTTCACATATCGCGGTTTATTAATTAAGCTTACGTCGATTCCTCCGTGACGTTGTTTTCCATTTATAATAAAACTAGCAGTATCGCCCGGCGTTGCTCGGGTTTGTTTCGAATTGGAATTTTTGAAAAGTAAAAGTTTTGCATTATGCAGCACGGACTTTTGTCAGTGAACAGGTCGCGGATTTTAGCGACAAAAATATTTTGACAAACGAACGGCTTTTGTGTGTTTCTTAAATGGCTTACAAACACCTTCCACGCTGCGATTGTTTTCAAATCACTTGCTATGCGAGTACATCTCCGATAAATATATACAAATTGCAAAAAAAAAAAAAATGCAGTACTGTTTCTACTTCGCGGATTTTCACCTCTCGCGGGGGGTTTTTGGAACGTAACTACTGCGATAGTCGAGGGATTACTGTATAGGATACGAAGTGTCAACGCATTTACTGTTAAGAGGATAATCTACCGACTCCCTTAATTACGATTCTGTGTAATGCAGGGAAATCCCTGTTTTTCTTACAACCGAAGTAGTTTCTAGCAATTTTGTAGAGAATCGTCGTCAGGCAGAAGGCGGTAGATAGATAGATACATACACACACATACACACACACAGATGGATAGATAGATAGATAGATAGATAGATAGATAGATAGATAGATAGATAGATAGATGGATAGACGGATAGACGGATGGATGGATGGATGGATGTATGGATGGATGGATGGATAGATAGATAGATAGATAGATAGATAGATAGATAGATAGATAGATAGATAGATAGATAGATAGATGGACAGATGGATAGATAGATATACATACATACGTACATACATACATACGTACATACATACATACATACATCTTTCCTTCTCCTATGTTTCCGACGAAGAGCTCCGCTCGAAACGTTAAACCCTCCTTCTTTCCTTCCTTCCTGAGCGTCCAATAATACTATATCTGTTCCACGTCCTCGCGTTGTTGTGATTTTTTGTGCTTTCTCTCTTGGATTAACTTTACATACATACATACATACATACATACATACATAATACACACATACATACATACATACATACATACATACATACATACATACATACATACATACATACATAATACACACATACATACATACATACGTACATACATACATTACGTACGTGCATGCATACATACATACATACATACATACATACATACATACATACATACATACATACATAATACATACATACATATACACATAGGTAGACAGACAGATAAATAGATAGATATATATATATATATATATATAGGGAGGGCGAGCGAGAGAGGGAGAGATAGAAACACCCTATGACTCACGATGCCGTTTTGTCTTTTTGTCTACGAACCATTCCAAATATTTTCTCCTTATCAACTGTATTCACTTAGACAACAACCACCACCACCACCACCACTTCTAGTCTTCCTTCCTCTACTACTACTACTACTACTACTACTACTGTGTGCGCGTGGGAAGTGGATATGAATTGAGTGACCGGTTAGTTAAGTGCTTGGAATGTCAGGAAGCGAATGAGCAGATTGGCTTAGAATTTCGGACCGGATGCGATCCGTCGACTCCTCACTTAAAAGAACGTCAACCTATCAGGGAACCTAACTGGGACTGTCTTTAGACCCACGCCCCCTCCCCACACTCACACACGCACGCACACACACACGCACCTACACACACGCATTTATATATATGTGGTGTGTATGTGTGTGTATATGTGTGTATATGTGTCTATGTGTGTGTGAGTGTGTATACGCGTATATACTCTCTTTTACTTGTTTCAGTCATTTGACTGCGGCCATGCTGGAGCACCACCTTTAGTCGAGCAACTCGACCCCCAGGACTTATTCTTTGTAAGCCTAGTACTTATTCTATCGGACTCTCTTGCCGAACTGCTAAGTTACGGGGACGCAAACACACCACCATCATTGTATTAACTCCCGACCACTTTTTATTATCTGAAGTTATATTCGGTTTATGTCTGCTTTGGGTTGATGAATCTGATGCATTTTCATCAGCTTTCGGATTATGGCATCAACTTTGTTAACCTCAGTGATTCATCAGTGTATATCATTGAAGCCGTATTTGATTACAGGTATGGTCAGCGTGTGTATAGTCTCCATCTTGTTTCTGGCCTTCAGGTTTGGTTTCCAGAAACTCGCCAATAGCATTCCTTCCTTATCTTTTCTCTCATTAGTGAGTCTTTGATCACATCTCCTTCTCATGCTGCCAAATATTTATAACCGTTCTCAGATTCTCTCGGGTTCCAATTCTTTTATCCTGCATTGCTTCATCTTTCCAAAGTTGAATTCAGAAACCGTTTAACCGCTTCTGTCTTCGAATCACAATATCTACCAATACGAGCGTCACTAATTTTATTTTCTAGTTATAATATTAGATTAGGAGATGAATATATACCAACCTTATAATAAACCCGAACGAAGACCTCACTTACACGAATAAGGTTTCCAACACTCTAACTCACTGTTTAAAAAAAAATTAAAATAATAACACAGGCAAAAGAAGAATCTCTAACAAAGCCGCTCCGAATCAAAATAACGCCATGAAGAATAGCGGTTTCAATGATATGACTCACTTTATTCTTAATCTTCCTAAAAATACCAAAAACTACGAAGAAAGGAAACTGGAACAATAAATGGTTTAATCCACATCCCTCTCTCTCTCTCTCTCTCTCTTTCTCTCTCTCTAAATATCAATGCTTATATAACACAACATTCTTTACCTCTCATTAACACAGACTTTCCATTGAACCACAAGCATCGAAATTTATTCAATCGTTACACAATGAACATCAGCTAGAATTACACAGTCGATATTAAAGGTATCTTATATTAATTAATACCTTCTAATTCTAAGAAATATAATAAATACTGAGTTTATGCAAGTATAAAGGGTTGTGTCCTCTCAAGTAAAACTGCAATAGAAAAGTAAGTACGCCATTCCCTTAATGTAAATTCAATTAATAATAGCTATAATAATTTCTTATATTAATAATTTCTTTACGAAACATTGCATAAGAATGACCGTGGGGTGTTTCAAAAACCGTTACTACAACCATATTTCATCTTTGCGAAGCGAATAATGTTTTATATGGTAATTAAAAAACAAAGAGAATTGACAATTTTAACATCTCTTGGCATATACTGAAACATACATTAACGTTTTCAAGATATGAAGGCTATCTGTTACGGGAAAATATTTAATTTCAAATAAACTCAATGTTTTCTTAAATAAACAACCAGAATTTTTCACCAAATGCAGATATTTTAGCAAGTTCCCCTTAGCTCATTAAATCAAATAATGGTTTCGATTACGCCCTTAATACTCTTTTGTTTATAATTTCTGTGCGAATGTATATCTGCGCGTCTATTCGCAGGCGGATACCAGCCTGCGAGCTGACATTTTCCTCTCCCGATTTCTAAACCTGCATCTTCAAACAGAAATGGGCAAGTTGCTGCCACAATTAAAGAAAACTTTAAATATATCCGCCATTCCTGAATAAATCTTTATTTGAATCCTATCCATTCAGAGAATGAGCTATTTGGCATGAAACTTTATATGAATATGTAATAATATTTATCTACTGTATTATATCATTCATTTAAGAAAGCAACGTACCGAGGGCTCGCGTATTTGCTTGTGAATTATTTTCCATACATGATCAGCTGACCATGTATGGAAAAATGGAGGCCACCTTCCCCTGTGGGATGAAGTTAAAATAATAGACAGAGGACACCACTGGAAAATATGAAAACTAAAAGAAGCAGCACATATGCTAGGACACAATAACCTCCTAAGACTGAGTGCAGATATGAGTAGAATATGGGAACCGGTATTAAGGAAAGATAAGAAAATATTAGATTTATAAGCTCTAAAATCCACTCCATAATTGCTCACGGGCACATGGCGTAGTGCTTAAGAGCGCGGGCTACTAACCCAGGCAGTGACCTGAATAATAATAATAATATAATAATAATAATAATCGTTATACATATTGTTTACACATTGTAAAACCCATTGTATCGCCCTTTTTTTTTGGGGGGGGGGGTCTTTTTATACTAAAACAGTGATTCCCAAACTTTTTCAAGCTGCCGCCCCCTTGACACTTGATCAACATCCCCAGCCCCCCCCCCACACTCAGCATTACAAACGTGCACCATTTTCTGCAGCAAATTCAGAGCAACAGTATTTCAAAAATAAAACTTAACCTAATTAAACCATTCTTGGGGGGGGGGGGGTTACATCCATCAACCCCTTTTGGTCGCCCTATTATTGCCCCACTTTTCTTCTATGCTCTTCTTGATCCTTCAACTGACCACAGCGGGTCGGGGGGCAGTACCGGTCACTTTGGGAACCACTGTGTTAAAACTTAACAGTAAAACGCTTTCTTCGGTTTAATAGTAAATGTCTGTTTCATTTCTGTTAGCAAACTACATCTGTATTGCATGTTGCGTGTATGTGTGTGTGTGTGTGTGTGTGTGTGTGTGTGTGTGTTGTGAGTTTTATATTGTCTGTGTGTGTGTGTGTTTTAGATTCATTTGTAGCCTGAATTCTTCAACAGTGTTGAGCTAAAATGTCCGTTAGTGAAACCATGTCAATAATGGTACAATGAAATATACTCCGAGTAAAATTGTACGATGCACCACAGATATAGATATGAGATACACAGTTAGAGAGAAGGGGACACACACACACAACACACACACACACACACACACACACACACACATACACAGACACATATATAAATACAAACATACACTTACGTACACATGTTCTCAATCATACCTACGATCATATGAGAACATACACGTTTAAACACGCGCACATGCTTCTACGTAGGGATATATATATATATATATATATATATACATATATACAAATATACATACATATTTATATGTTTGTGTGTGTTTGTGCCTGAATCCCAGAGAGTGTATGTGTGTACATGTGTGTATGTGTATGTATATGTATATGTATACATACATATATATATATGTATATATATATATATACACGTGTGTACATATGTGTGTGTGTGTGTGTTTAGAAAATGAAGTTACGCTGGTGTAAAATTTCAAGTACGTTCCGGCCTGCCCTACAGGCCAGCCGTACAGTGAAAATTAGTTGAACAACAGTGGCCTCTTCCCCCACCCTCATCCTTCTCCTTCCCTTCCCCTCCCCTTCCCCTCCTTCTTACTGCCCAAAAGAAACGGTTAAGAAACGTGTTAAAACAGACATTCGCTATGAAATCAACTTCAACTTGATACTTTCCTTTGGTTCCCCATTCTTCTTCTTCTTCTTCTTCTTCTTCTTCTTCTTCTTCTTCTTCTTCTTCTTCTTCTTCTTCTCCTCCTCCTCCTCCTCTTCCTCTTCCTCCACCTCCCCGCCATCGCCTCCTGCTAAGAGATTATCTCAACTTATCCAACTCTCTCAACTTAATTCTAACTCTTTTCTCACCCCTATATCTCTAGACTTTGATAAAAACCCGTCAAAATTTAAGCGATCCTCCTAATTATTATTTTTTTTCATTTTTATTTTCTTTTATTTGTTTCTCTTCTCTTTATTTTACCATTTTCACTTTGTCTGTGATACACTTGTCTGTTCTTTGTGTTTTACGAGGGTTTAAAAAGAAAAAAAAAATGTCTAAATGTTTTTTGTCAGAATTTACTGTAAACCGAAACCGCAGACATCTGCCGTAGTGTTGATGTCAAATCCTTTTGCAAAGAGGGACCCAAGTAAACTGCGAATGTCATTCAACTGGAGTCGGGTGGGGTGGGGTGGGTAACATACTCGAAAACCAAAACGACAAAATGCGGGGCAATTGGCAGAGTTAAGAGTGAGCGCTGGAGAGAATGCCTGGTGGTATTTGTCCTGACATTCTGCACTTCGTGTTCAGATTCCGCTGAGGCGACCACCAGACGGTACGGTTTCGACCTCTTTGTGGTCATCCTCGGTGATGGATACTCGTCCGCTAGAGAGACAGCAGTAGTTCACGTCAGCTTGCAATATATAGAGAACAAACGGCACACAATCACTGATCTTGCAACAAGCAAAGTTCCTGGTTAGAAAATCTCTAAATGAGATTGAATGCAGTAACTATACCGAGAAGAAATGTTTATCGCTACTTCGAAATGGCTGTTCCGTAGGAACTGGGAAACTGAAGCCAGACTACTTCAGTATGGCTGTCGTTCTGTGTAGCTTTGGCTTGCTCTGGTCTCAAAGTTTGGCACAAGGCCAGAAAGTTCGGGTGAAGGGGTATGAGTCAATTGCATCGTCCCCAGAATTCAACTGGTACTTATTTTATCAACTCCAAAAGACGAAAGGCAGAGTCGTCATCGCTGTGATTAGAACTCAGAGCTTAATAACGGACGAAATGCCGCTAAGCATTTTGCACGATGCGCAAAACGATGCTACCAGCTCACCGCCTTAATCTTATATTTAATATTGGTTTCAGATTTTGGTACAAGGCCAGCAATTTTAGGAGAGGGTGCTAGTCGATTACATCGGGCCCAGTGTTCAACTGGTACTTAATTTATCGATCTCAGAAAGGATGAAAGGTAATGGATGTGTATGCATATTTCAAGTGTTATTACTCCTTATATATGTTTAAAGAGACAGCAAACATACTCTTACAAACAGTAACCCGTTTGATCTCTGCTGAGAGAATGTGTGTAGAAACTTGTAGTTCTAGGGATGAAATTTGGCTGAAGTGTTTAGAGTAGAAAGCTATGACAAATCTATGACATTGTACTTTATATAACACTGATAAGTTCAGTAACTCAAATACAGCATGCCCCTATTGTTTTTGTGGTAACGTTAGAGTGCTCTATGACGGACACAGGGTACGCCTGTTACTATATGATCGATTACTCTGCTGAAAGTCGAAGTGAAATTGCCCAGTGAATGGTGTTAGATTTAATTCCTCAGAATTCTGTGTAAATGTGGACAACCTAACATAAAGTTTATAAATGTTGGGGTAGTTGATGTTGTGGTGATTATGGCGAACATTTGTGTGCTTGTAGAGATAAACATGGAGAGACTGTTGTCAAGCTGATATGGCAGAAGTGTGTCTGGTGGGTTATTGGTGTTAATATAAATTCCAGATGTGACGCTAAGAAATTATATGTACTAGAACTGACGGTAGAAATTAACTGTATTCTTTGACTGTCGAAATATTCTTGAAATTTAAGTATCTTCTTTCAGTGTCTGAGAGCCTTTCTAAGTGTTGTGTTTGCGAAATCTCTTTCGATGTAGTAATACCATTTTATTTCGTCTATTGTAGCTTAGCTTCTGTCAGAGAGGTTTGCGGGTTCCTGAGCAGAGCTGGTAATTATCTATTTCTTTATTACCCACAGGGGTCTAAACAAAGAGAGGACAAACAAGGACAGACAAAGGGTTTAAGTCGACTACATTTACCCCAGTGCGTCATTAGTACTTATTTAATCAACCCCGAAACGATGAAAGCCAAAGTCGATCTCGGCGGAATTTGAACTCAGAACGTAGCGGCAGACGAAATACCGCTAAGCATTTCGCCCGGCGTACTAACGTTTCTTATTTCTTTATTGCCCACAAGGGGCTACACACAGAGAGGACAAACAAGGACAAGACAAACGGATTAAGTCGATCATATCGACCCCAGTGCGTAACTGGTACTTATTTAATCGAGCTCGAAAGGATGAAAGGTAAAGCTAACCTCGGCGGAATTTGAACTCAGAACGTAAAGACAAACGAAATATTGCTAAGCATTTCACCCGGCGTTCAAACGTTTCTGCCAGCTCGCCGCCGTCCAGAGCTGGTAATTATCATAATAGATTATATTTTAGTAATATAAGAGTTATATTATAGCTATAATACAGTCATATTATACGAGGGAGTGCTGAAAAGTACTTGGCTTTTAAGGGTGGCATGAAAAGCCTGGTTGGAGGCCCAACCTTCTGAGTTCTTTTATAGAGCTTAGAAAAACTGAAGGACCGCTGCAATAAGTGTGTGAATCTGAAAGGGGAATGTGTTGAATAAAATCATAATTAACTGATCCTCCTGTATTTTCTTTTACCCAGGAACTTTTCAGTACCCCACCCCCGCCACGTAGTAATAATAGTCATATTGTAGCAGTAATAGTCATATTGTAGCAGTAATAGTTATATATAATAGTAATAATGGAGTTCTGATCATAAGAGAGTTTTATTATTTGCCAACGAGTATCATAACTTTCGTATATTTTTTCCAAGGAAATTTCATTGAGTTTTATGTTGAGTTCAAATACCATTTGGTTCTAGATACTCACCCACTTTTATATTTAGGAAATTGTTCACAATTAAATTTTTCTGTTAATAAAGGAGTTGTATGCTTTATAGCTAAGGATGACTTGATCAAATATTCTGAGAACAAAGCCTTAGGCAGATAATACATGTATCGACCGGCAGAGTGAAGTACGGGCAAAGACTAAAACCTGGGATAACTCGAAGTAGGATCCATTGGATTACATAATATATCAGCAGATTTTTTAAAGCAAACATTATATGCCTAGGTAGACATGTACACCCTGTATACACATACTATATCTATGGAGAGGAAACAGGAATCAACTAGTTTCAGTTTTATTTGGGATTTCCTCAGCATCTCAGGTTCTTCTTAACTGTTTACGGGGACACTTGTCATTACTAAACTGAATTGACTGATTTGCATAAGTAACGCATTCTTGATTATTAATTGATTAGTGGTGTGTTAATTTTATGCTGTACTATAAGAATAATTATCGATAGGATTTTAGCAATAGAAGATTTATAATCAGTGCCAATGTGCAAAGCAAAGTTGGTTGTTGATGAAATCTCAACACAGGTTTCGAAGTAATTCCTCTTATCTCTCATTTTTCTCAACACGAAAATACTGAATTTACATCTGTCTAAAGACAAACTCTTCAGTACAATATGCAGCATTGAAACAAAGTGTTTACATTTGTCTATACATACAGAGCTACTTAAGCCTCTGTAAGTATATATTCTCAGCACTGAGACGAGATGTTTATATTTTGTTGCAATATTATACACTGTAACACAGCGTTAACCAAATCTCTTTCTCTCTCTCTCGCTCTCTACATACATATACATACACACATCTATCTATCTATCTATCTATCTATCTATCTATCTATCTATCTATCTATCTATCTATCTAACTATTCTTTTATATGCTTCAGCCCTAAAGCTGTGGCCATCCTGGAGCAGCGCCAGTACACATATACTCTTTTTCTATTTTACTCTTTTACTTGTTTCAGTCATGTGACTGTGGCCATGCTGGAGCACCGCCTTTAGTCGAGCAAATCGACCCCAGGACTTAGTCTTTGGAAGCATAGTATTTATTCTATCGGTCTCTTTTGCCGAACCGTAAATACACCAGCATCGGTTGTCACGCGATGTTGTGAGGGGGGAACAAACACAGACACTCAGACATATACACACACATACTTATATATATATATTATATATATATATATATATATATATATATATATATATATATATTATATATATATACATATATACAACCGGCTTGTTTCAGTTTCCGTCTACCAAATCCACTCACAAGGCTTTGGTCGGCCCGCGGCTATAGTAGAAGACACTTGCCCAAGGTACCACGCAGAGGGGCTGAACCCGGAACCATGTGGTTTTGGTAAGCAAGCTACTTACCACACAGCCATACATATATATATATATATACACATATATATACACAATTGTAAAAAAAACGTTGTTAATGCTATTGAAACAAAACTCTATTAATGTTTGTTTAAATTCTAGAGAGATTTGTTGAAATTACAGGACATTGCTCCGACGCAATTTTCTTGACAGCTTCGTCCTCTCTTTAGGCCAGTCTCTGTTACGAAACACGGATTACACGTGTTTAGAACTTTTGTTGAAACTGTAGGCCTCTGTTAACATCTTGTTTTGAGTACCCAGTGGCGATATGATATGGAAAATTTATATCATAATTGAGACAGGCGGATTAGAAAGAAGAAAAAAAAAAGGTAGGGGTATGGAAGAAAATCAAATACAATATTTTCACGTTCCCGTAATCCTTTGGGATTATTTAATCTACTCTCACTTACGAATACTCACACACGCACACACTCAGACACACACATTCACACACACTTACACACATTTTCTTTTTCTCTCCCTCCTCCTCCTCTCTCTCTCTCGCTCACTCCTGCACGCACACACCTACACACACACACACACACACACACACACACACACACACACAGAGTCGTACGCGCGCGCACACACCGAACTCTAGCAAAGGTCATTGCAGAAACCCCAAGAGGAAATCTAATATTTTAGAACATTCATTTATATATTTTTTTTTTGCAGAGGTTCCTATTTCTGTTGCTTCCACTTGGCCAAACCTAACTCACAGCTTCTCACATTTCATGTCATTTTGGTCTCCTCATATTTCAGATATGCTTTGTGTGAATAAGTAAATTTCAAACAGAACTGACGGTAAAGAATATTCAAAACTCGAGACGTCTTAACCAAAAATGTTCTTGAGAATTTACGTTCCCAAACTGAAATATGTTCATGTTTTGCGTAAGTACATCTATCGACGGTAAATCATTCTTCAAATCGATTGAATCAAATCTAGATTATTCTGTATTTGCAGTGTGATATTTGTGTTAATAATGAGGTGGTCCTTTAAGGTAACTGGCAATAATCGTTAGCAAACCGATCTAAAATTCTTGTAGACATTTCCTGGCTTTCTGTGTTCAAATTCCGCCGAGGTCGACTTTGCTTTTCATCCTTTCGGGGTCGATAAAATAAGTACCTGTTGAGCAGTGGGATCGATGTGTTCGACTTACCCTCTCCCCTGATATTCCTGGCCCTGCACCAAAATATGAAACCAGCAATGGTATATTTCTTCATAATTTACTTTTCGTATTCCATGGTGTAATTACTCTATGGAAATTCTCATTACCTCTTTTGTGACAAGACGAAACTCGTGGCTAATTATTGGGTTGTCCGGAAAGTTCGTGCCGATTTATAGTAGCTTACCTTTCGACTTAACTCCTCTGGGAAGAGGGTATTTTCAAGTTAAAGGAAAGATTGTGCAACAAAATAGTTCATATTTGGTTGATTAAAAATGTATTTATTGACCCTTTTCTTTCCTTTAAAAACCGGCACGAACTTTCCGAACAACCAATATTTGTTTCAAGTTTTGGCACAAGGCCAGCAATTTTGGGGGAGGGTACGATCCATTACATCGATCCCTGTGCTCAGCTGTCACTTATTTTATCGACCGCAAAAGCATGAAAGGAAAGTCGACCTCTGCGGAATTTGAACTCGGAACGTAAAGACGAACGAAATGCCTCTAAGCATTTTGCCTGGCGCGCTAACGATTCTAGTAGCTCGCTGCCTTATTATGGTTAATTATTAAAACCTTTTTTTTTTTGTTATCTCCATTTTGGGTGCAGCCGTAGCTATGCAGTTATAAAGTCCATTTTTGAACTCACATGGTTTCAAGCACCAACTGACTTTACCGTAACTTGGGCAAGTAGCTTCTGCATATATCCTGAAATTGACAAAAGATTCATTAAGGAAACTTGATCGACAGACCGTGTGATCAGTAGGGTTGATGACCAGCTCGAACATGTACCGGTCAATATCTTTAAGGCAAGAGGAACCCGGGACCTCGGTTCGAATGCTTACAGTATTAAATTTCAAAGGGACCAGACGATTAGGTTAGGAATTCATTAATTGCTTCAGTACCCAGTCATAGTGTCGCATAAGCTGTGTAAGATAGCTCCTTCCCGGGCCAAAGCCATGTTGGGTGTCAGAGAGCAGGTCATTGTCCTCAAGATACTCAATCAGTCTTTTCTTGACAATGCGCTCCATGACTTTACAGACGTGGGAGGTCAGGGAGACATGTCTATAATTCCTAGCCTTTGCCCAGCTTCCTCCCTTATGGATAGGGCATATTATTCCCTCTTTTAGTTTTTTTGGG
Organism: Octopus sinensis; assembly: GCF_006345805.1. Taxonomy (NCBI): domain Eukaryota; kingdom Metazoa; phylum Mollusca; class Cephalopoda; order Octopoda; family Octopodidae; genus Octopus; species Octopus sinensis. The sequence continues at coordinate 39,389,526 of NC_043015.1, forward strand.
AGTTTCCCCATTCTGAGGAACTCCCGGAAAAGGATTTGAAGCAGTCTAGCTAGAGCTCTTTTACATTTCTTTAGGAGGATTGCAGGGAATCCATTAGGGCCCGTTGCCGAGTTCGAGCTCAGTTCTTTCAGTGGCTGATATCACATCAGTTTCCTCTATGTTGATGTTATCAATAGTTGCCATTTCACAATGTGTCTCTTCGGGGTCAAAGAACCTATCCGGCATCCGACACATTCACTCGTAGCTTCCCCAGCGGTATGCTGAAAGCACTCTTGTATTGTCCATTCAGTACTTCACTGATCCTCTGGGGGTCCACAGTTGGTAAACCGTTTTCAACTAGAAGCAGTCCTCTTTCGTAACGCATTGAAGCAGATTCTTTCGTATATCTATAGAAGGCCTTAGGGTCCGCTTTAATGTTTCTAAAAGCCCTGGCTTCCTTTTCTGCCCTTTCCTTTTCATGGGAAAGTTTGAGTGCGTTTTCAATCTCAAGCAAGGTGCATTCGAGGTGGATTCGTCTGAAATCTTTTAGATGTCCATTTTGACGGTTTGAGATTTTTGTTTTTCGTCTCATTAGTACCCTCCTATTCCTGGATATTACATTTTTCTTCACCCGTTGATTTGATGTCCTCTTTGGGGTAAACTTACTGCAGATATCATATATGTTTGCTATGAAGTTCTGTAGTTTCATGTCGATGTTTTCCTCCGAGAGGATCGTGCACCAGTTACATTTGAGGACCTCTTTCTCAATGCCCTTCCAGTCAACTTTGTGGAAATTCAGGCTGGAGATGAGATGAGCATTCCTAGTATTTCGTATGTCCGTGGTCTTTTGTGGTCCATACATCACTAGTTTTATTAAATTACGGTCCGAAAAAGCGTCAGTGTCACTTTCACGTCATGTATGAATGCCGAGCTGTTTGTGAAACATAGGTCCAGGATATCTTTCCCCTTGTGGCGGCGATGCACCATCTGCTCCATAAAGTGTGCGTCAGTGAAGTCAAGCAAAGACTCTGCATGCTTCCGATTTTGAAGTGACATACTTGAAAGGGGACAACCCTCTGGTCATTTTACATGAGGGAGATTGAAATCCCCTGAGAGAAGTATGAGCAGATCGTTGTCGAGATTCGTCAAAACATCTCTCATATTTTTTGGAGGCCCTCTTCAAATGAGTTCTCATGATCTGGCGCATCTGGTGGGCGATATGCGGTACATATTACCATTCTCATATGTTTGATGTGTACTGCCAGAGTATCACATTCAAATGCTCTCTCAAGGCGAATACCGCAGTATTACGGCGTTCTTATAATAAATCCACGTCAAGTGGAAGATGAAAATTGATACACACACACACATACACACACACACACACACACACACTATATATATATATATACATACATAATACTTACATACATATATACACAAACACATATATTTATGTATTCTAATATACGCATGTTGTGTGTCCTTTTATTTTGTATATGATACACAACCACCACCACCACCACCACTCTAATTATCATTATCGCTGTCACCATCAATATTATCCTTGCCACGCCCATCACCATCGTCATCACCCCACCCCCGCTACCACCGCTGCAGCATCTGCTGCCGCCACCACCACCACCACCACCACCACCACCACCACCCCCCCCGCCGCCACTATATTTCCATTCTGACATTTTCCATCCTGTCGTTTCCCCGTCACTCCCGTTTCTTTCTCATCATCACCAGACTTCGTTGTTTATTGACTCACTCATGGAATTGGTCACTCTCTCCACCACATAACACACACACAGATACACACATACATTTATACACATACACATACACACATATATCTATATACACACAGACACATATATATACACACACATACATACAAACGCATACACAAATATCCTTACGTAATCTCTCTTTCTCTCTGTCTCTCTCTGTCTCTCTCACACTCTCTCACAGGCAGATGCACTTCCTCTCTCTCTCTTTCTCTCTCTCTCTGGCATAGACATACACAAACTCATACACATACACACACAACCATATGCATACACACACGTATACACACACACATGTTAAGGAGAAGAAGACAATTGTATCTTGATCCAATCTGAATATTCGTCAGCAATTGCAGAGATTGGATTTGTGTTCGATAATGAAGGTTGTTTAAGGAGTAACACTCGAACACCCATTCACATACATACACAGGCTTGTACACAAACGCACGCACGCACACACACACACACACACACACACACACACACACACACACTCATACGCACAAAGAGAATTAATCTTAATACAAAACAAGGATGAAAGCCTCCACATAGTCACTCAACTTGCTACCAATATCAGCCAGAACTCTGTCGAATTGCATTCTGCTGTTTTAGAAAAACGAAGAATACATTGAACAATGTACTCCAAGATATACTAAGTCAGGAAAAATAGATGGTGTGGTCATAACTAGAACGCCTTTGATAATGGCTGACAATGCTATCTTCTTAAAACACCCAAAAGAAGACAGCAAGAAGTCATTTTTTTGTGGTTTCCTGCCAAAATTCCGTGTCACGTACGGAAGCGCGACGAAAAGCTGGTCAAAAAACTCACCAAGGAACTCATTGGTCAGCCAGGCGAATGACTAAAGAAGGATAGTCGAAGTATTTTTTGGACATCGAGATGGTCTAACGTTAGCATACCGGGCGAAATGCTAGGCGGTATTTCGTCTGCCGATACGTTCTGAGTTCAAATTCCGCCGAGGTCGACTTTGCCTTTCATCCTTTCAGGGTCGATTAAATAAGTACCAGTTGCGCACTGGGGTCTATATAATCGACTTAATCCGTTTGCCTGTCTTTGTTTGTCCCCTCTGTGTGTAGTCCCTTGTGGGCAGTAAAGAAATAAGCGTTAACACGCCGGGCGAAATGCTAGGCGGTATTTCGTCTGCCGCTACGTTCTGAGTTCAAATTCCGCCGAGGTCGAATTTGCCTTTCATCCTTTCGGGGTCGATAAATTAAAGTACCAGTTACGCACTGGGGTCGATGTAATCGACTTAATCCGTTTGTCTGTCCTTGTTTGTCCCCTCTGTGTGTAGGCCTCGTGGGCAGTAAAGAAATAAGAACGCCTTTGATAATAGGTCTCTATCGAAGTTGACCTGGGACTAAACAACAATAAAGGCAACAGCAACATGAACGATCTAAAAATTGCTCCGATATTGTAAATTATGGAAATACTAAACATCATAAAATGTCGAGACAAGTTAAAGAAGGAAAATTTCGAAGATTAAAGTTTTAAAAATAAAATAACGGCGGAAAGAATTTGAAACGAAGTCCCAGAACTGGTTTTGTGGCGATTTACTATTGGTTTATCATTCTTGACCACCTCGATGTCCCAAAAAT
>NC_043015.1:39407911-39417911 GCF_006345805.1 Octopus sinensis
AGGAGAAGGAGAAGATATTTAACACCTCTGCTGTTTCCAATGGAATATCTTTTACTTCTAAATGTCAGAGGGACTTTCGATCCCCCCCTGCTTTCCCAATCTCCTTCCCAAACGGCTCTAATAATATCTGATTGTAGATAGTCAGCTCCTTATCCGCTGCCACTACACATCAATTCTATCATTTGTATTTTTTATCGCTAAATAGCAGACGTTCATGACAATTTGTGTGTATCATTTCCTTTTGACATTCCTAGTAGTGCCAGTTTAGGCGAATGAAGTGACGATGGTTGCTATGTTTTCGCAGGATGTCTTACATAACAAACACCGACATTCTCTTGCTTTTACAAGTCTGGATATTCTTTGGAAGAAGGGTTTACTAAACTTGTTACAGCAACTTTCTTCTCTCTCTCTCTCTCGAAGATTCGAAGTTTTCTTACACAAACATTCTAGGTCATTTTTTAATAAACACAAATGGAATTTAATCAAACTTTTCTAAAAATGGTATTCGACCTCCTCCCCGACTCGGGTACCAGGGTGAATAGTTCTGTTGTTAAACGGTGGACAAGATCTTTTGATAACAAGTCGGGTACATAACAAGATTTTCGTGCCGGGTAAATAGAAATATAATCGCAAGAATTCGAGGAGATATGCTGTTGTGTTGTTCAGTGCTATGTTTATCTTTATTGACCCGGGACCAAAGACAATCTAGCCTTGACCTCCACATCTAATACGCATTTGATTTGAGGGAGATTTGGCTACTGTTCCTTAGCTGTGACCTAGTAGGGTCCCTTGTTGTTACGTTGTGTTAGTGTTGGAGTTAACGATCCAGGAAGTGGAAAGAAGGAAGATTCTTTCTGGTAAAATGTCTGCCACAAATTTTAATTTTAAAAAGGGTAATTTTTAAGGTAAAACAACATTTTTTAAAAACCGTGACTCATTAATAGGGAGGTAACGGGTAAATAAACTGAAGGCTACTCAGAGGTTTTGCAAGCCTTTTTGAATCCATTGCACTGCTGGATACCTCTTCTGTATCGTCAGCAGGGATCTTAGGGTCACAGGTGTATCGCCCCTTGGCCTATACGCTTCACCTGAGTGGGAAAGCGAGGACTGAGCTATTCTTCACCTAAGGAAGGGTTCCATTTGCAGTCTCTTATCAACCTTAGCCATTTCCTTGATGGCTTTCTTCTGTTGCCTGGGTTCCAGACCTATCTTCTGCAAGAAATAGCGCACTGACGAAGATGAAAATCAGCGGCAGCGGACTTCATTGAGGAATAAGGCTTCATGCCAGCCCTTGATAAGAGCCTCATCGACTAAGTCCTGATATTTCGATCTCTTTACCTGGTGGAAAATATCGAATCTGTCTTCCCAGGGTACTGTTTGTTCGACTACGATGATTGTTTTTGTATACCTGAAGAGCAGGAACATGTCTGATCGGAGTGATGTTACCGCTGTCTCCTCTGGGAAGACAAGTCTATCCTTCAGGTCCACTTGCATCTCCCAGCCTGAACCATATGTTTTTCGGTTTAGGTTTCGATTCTGTTGTCCTGTCAAGGTCGATTTAGCCCCTAATCATTAGAAGAGCTATGTCATTTCATACATGTTCCAGCTGAGCATAGTTGTGCAACAACAACAACAACACAACAACAACAACAACAACACAACAACAACAACAACTAAATGTTCTTCTGAACACTGTTGAGTGGCAGCCTTGATCCATCTTCCGGTTTAACCTCACCACCTAACCCTTGTGTACCTTTAATGGAGAAATCTACGCCCTTACAAGGGCCAGCTCTGCAGTATAGGACTAACCAGCTCTCTTCCTTTTACCAGTCTCAGCGTACTTTAAAAGGGTCATGAATGTTTCTTCTTCTTTTTCTAGCTAAGCCCTAAACATTTGTAGTAAAGACTGTTTGCCAACATAACATGGCAGCCCTGGTTTAGGACGAATGTTACTCTAATTTAGCCCCAGGAGACATCGTCTCCAGCTGGCTATACGACATTATCTGTGTCCTTATATTTTCGAACAAGGGAACGTAGCACCCCCACTCAGCTCAAAACAATATCTGTGTATCATAATTTGTTTTGAGCTGAATGGGGGATGCTAGATTCCCTTGTTCGAAAATATAATGACACAGATTATGTCGTATAGCCAGCTGGAGACGATGTCTCCTGGGGCTAAATTACAGCATCATTAGTCCTAAACCAGGACTGCCATGTTATGTTGGTAAACAATCTTTACTACAAATTACTGTTGCTGAATCATCTCTCGTTGTGAGATTTAAAAATAGTAATTCCCTAAACATTTGTTCTTTAAATCAATTAAGGATCTGCAAGTTACCCCACATGTCTCCAAAGTCGAAATACTCTGAATCTCCCCTATTTTGAATCCAAAGTAAATGTCGTTCAGAAAGAAACGATATGAGAACTGCTGCTGTTAATAGTGTCGTGGCACTCCGTCGGTTGCGACGACGAGGGTTCCAGTCGATCCGATCAACGGAACAGTCTTCTCGTGAAATTAACGTGCAAGTGGCTGAGTACTCCACAGACATGCGTACCCTTAACATAGTTCTCGGGGAGATTCAGCACGACACAGAGTGTGACCTAGGCTGGTCCTTTGAAATACAGGTACAATAGAAACAGGAAGAAAGAATGAGGGCAGGTTGGGGGTGAAAGAATACAGCAGGATTCTCCACCGCTACATCTGCCGGAGCCTCGTGGAACTTTTAGATGTTTTCGCTCAATAAACACCCACAACGCCCGATCAGTAAATCGAAACCGCGATCCTATGACCGCGAGTCCGCTGCCCTAACCACTGGGCCATTGCGCCTCTACTGTTAATAGTGTAGATAGATATACTCCTTACTCTTTACTCTTTTACTTGTTTCAGTTATTTGACTGCGGCCATGCTGGAGCACCACCTTTAATCGAGCAAATCGACACCAGGACTTATTCTTTGTAAGCCCAGTACTTATTCTATCGGTCTCTTTTGCCGAACCGCTAAGTTACGGGGACATAAACACACCAGTATCGGTTGTCAAGCAATGCTAGGGGGACAAACACAGACACACAAACACACACGCACATAATATATATATACATATATACGACGGGCTTCTTTCAGTTTCCGTCTACCAAATCCACTCGCAAGGCTTTGGTCGGCCCGAGGCTATAGTAGAAGACACTTGCCTAAGTTGCCACGCAGTGGGACTGAACCCGGAACCATGTGGTTGGTAAACAAGCTACTTACCACACAGAACTGAAGAAAAGCAAGTTTCAGATAAAATAAACAGTTTTATAAGAAGCAGTTCAACGAACTAAGATGCTTCCAACTGCTTCTCTTCTGCCATATTTACTGAAGACGCATGTATCGGGTGAAGCTGCCGACGGGACGAGAAGTTGTCACGATTTGATTTAGGTCACACTCTTGAGTGATCGCCTCCGTACAGCCTTTGGCAGAATTTTTGCTGCTTTTCGGGTTTTAAAGAAATGATGAGAATCGTTCGAGTAATTTATTTTTATAAAGAGAAAACAGGGTCAGACGGAAGATAAAACAAAAAAATGTTTAAAAAAAGACCAAAAAAAAAAGCTGAAAGAATATTAGAAAAAATGTTCAAAGTTCTAGAAATCAATGCAGTAACTTTTTTCAAGAATAGAATTGTTACATAAACACAATTATATATATATGTACCCGTATGTATACCCGTATATGGAGTATACAATAGGACAAATAGGTCGTATAGGGGTGGATAGGAGAAATAGAATAAACGGAGGAGAAGGATGATGTGGAGGAGGATGAGAACGAGGACAAGGAGAAGGAGAGAGCGGAGGAAGGGGAAGAGGATGAAGGAGGAGGAGAGGGAGAGGAGGAGGAGGAGAAGAAGAAGAAGAAGAAGAAGAAGAAGAAGAGGAAGAAAAAGAAGAAGAAGGTGGAGGTTGAGAATAGGATGAAAGAAGTAGAAAAAAAGAAAAAAGGTGACAAGGATGTTGATGATGATGATGATGATGATGATGATGATGAGGAGGAGGAGGAGGAGGAGGAGAGCAGGGGTAATGAATATCTGCTTGCGCGTACCCCACCATCTGTGTACTGGGACGTTGAGGATGTCAAGTGAATCTGTCGTTAGATGAGGTTTGTGTGAGGTTTTGCTAGTAAGATGCAGCGAAACCTTAGACTCTAATTGTGACAAGGACATGCTTTTGCCTGTTAGATAGGTTTAGGGATGTTTTTGTTGACTCGATCCTCTGGGGAAATCAAAGTTGGTAAAATAACATTTATTTTGCAAGCTACTCATGTCAACTCGATCGCTCTATTTAAACATCTCGCCATTAGTTATGAAATAATTCACGTCTTTAAGAGAAGAACTGGCAGAAGAGATCTATAAGAATAGGACGGGAAGGGGCCACACAGAAAATAAACATAGGAAGCGATAAGAAGTAGTTTTAAGAAAACAGATTGGAAGTCAAGATTTCTTCGGTCTCAATAATTGGTTCTCCTGTCGTAGAGTATCCTGTTCACTTCAGTATTGCGGTGAATGTTTCTGCATCGTGGTTCTGACAAACGATTTCTGGGACTTAAGGGCTTCTTAAGTTTCTTCGTTTTTGTTTAGGTGATCAGTTGACAGTAACAGGAGCGTTGCAGTTTCGTATCCCGCGTTGTCGACAGCCCAGTCTATTTAACTGTAAGGAGGCACCACCCTGTCCTATACTTCCTTTGTGTAACGAAACCGACGGCAGTTAATCACATGGCCCCAAGCGATTCATAAGGATTAGAAGAAACCTAGATTTATAATCTGGACGAAATAAATACCTGCAGATTTCTCATCTGTTCAATTTGGACCTTCTCTTTTTCACCGTGGTTCCCAACCCTTTTATTTAAATGAGTTTTCTCAAGGACCCCTTTTAATATGCTTATCCTTATATACATACACACACACACACACACACACATATATATATATATATGAAATTTTGAATTTAGTTCACGGACCCCCAGTTCTAGCTTTGTGAACCACCAGGGGTCCGTGGAACCCTGGTTGGGAAATACTGTTAGCCTCTCCTGGACAACCGATTTCAACTACTCTGCATCGTTTTTCCCCCTCCCCAATCATTATGTCTGGAATGTTGTATTTAGAGATTATCCAAGTCTTGACTGAGACATTCTATCAGGTAATCTTTCGAGGTATACGTGGTTGTGCCAACCACGTCACTGTAACTTCTTATATTTATCTCCTCGGGATTATCCTTTTAATGGATTTCATTATATAGTGTTCTAGCCACGACATTGTTTCTTATAGGGAGCTAATTATCGTGAGGACATTTTGGGGCCGCTACTTATGATGTGGTTGATCTTTGATTTTCATTCAATAAGATCTTCATAGGTTGTCATGTCTCGGTGGTTATCAGCATGCTTCTTCCTTTTGTGCATCAGATATTCTGTGATTATTTCCTCCTCCGGTATTTTAAAAGTATATCCTTCAAAGTGAGAGCTAATACCCTGGGTGTTAGTCCAGGAAAAGTCTACTCTGGTTATCAATGTTGCTGTCATTTCGAAATCCGGTTGAGAATATCGTCATATATGACTCCCTTCTGGCATGTTTGTAACCTTACTCCTGATGGCACATTGCGGTAGACTTGTGCAGCTTTTCCGTCTGTATGTCCAAGGTCATCACTCAAGGAATACTTTCTGAGAAGCCTCTTTCCAACTCCCATGATGTTACTCGCCTCTCAAATAAAGAACTGATCCACTACATTTGATCGTTAGCAGATGTTGCCAAAGGGATTATGATGTAACATTCAAAGGTTGTTCTGATCAAAGTTAATCCCTGCTGCTTTGTTTTCGCATTAAATGAACACATTCTACATCATTTTTTGTGTAGAAATGTTTAGTATGTTAAGGCGGTGAGCTGGCAGAATTGTTAGCACACCGGGCGAAATGCTTAGCGGTATTTCGTCTGCCGGTATTTCGTTCCGAGTTCAAATTGCGCCGAAGTCGACTTTGCCTTTCATCCTTTCGGGGTTGATAAATTAAGTACCAGTTACGCACTGGGGTCGATATAATCGACTTAATCCGTTCGTCTGTCCTTGTTTGTCCTCTCTGTGTTTAGCCCCTTGTGGGTAGTAAAGAAATATGTATTTCGACTGTCGTTACGTTCTGAGTTCAAATTCCGCCGAGGTCGACTTTGCCTTTCATCCTTTCGGGGTCGATAAATTAAGTACCATTTGCGCAGTGGGTTCGATCTAATTGATTGGACCCCTCCCCCAAAATTTCGGGCCTTGTGCCTTGAGTAGAAAAGAAAATTCTAGTACGTGTTAAGGATTTTCGGGTTTTAGCATCAGTAACCTGGTTCTCGTCTGGCGCCCAATCGAGTTGCTCAAATGTTGGTACGAACTCTTATGCAATAAATACTTTGTCTGCTATCAATTTATTGTAGGTGGTTAGTCCAAAGGACTTTAGTTTATTTATTCTGGAATTCTTTCCCCCTAGTTATGCTTTCCTTGTTACAAGTTCCATCACAGAAAACATCTTCGTCCATTCCTATGTACCAGCAACGTTTCCCATTCAATATCGGAGAAATAGCCATGCCATTAAGAGTAATATTACTAGATGGACCTATAGGTCTTCCTCGTTTCACGAGACCATGAAAGAACGGTTATTGTGGCATTACTCCATCTTGAACCTTTTGAGAATGCCGTATCTAGGTCAAAGCTTTCCTTCACACCATCCATATCCTTGGCATATATTTTCTAATCATCTACAAAGAAGCACTGTGTTATGTTGACGTTTCTCTATTCCTGTGGGCCAATTATATACTCTTTAGATTGCTTTAACAAGAAGGACAGACGAGTTTACTGAAAGTGTGTCATCTTGAACTATACCTCTGCGGTACTGAGTCCTTGTATCCTTAAAAAAACAAAACAAAGAGAGGTGCAACTTGATTGTTTTTCTGCGCAGTTGTTTTGGTGCACCAAAATCTGGTCATGCTTCACGGAATAAGCTGCAAGCAATGAGTTATATGATATCAGAGCATGCTCCAAGTGTTATTGGAGTAAAACAGTCGTCAGCAGCAGAAGAGAGTACTCAGTTCACGATATAAAGTATATTGCTTATTCAAACTGCCCTTATACTCGCATCAAAGGTTTCATGCATGTGCGATCATCTTGCGAATTATTATTATTATTTTGTTTTTGGTATTTTTAGCTGGTTTGATTTGAGTAGGTTCAACCATTTGTGGGTAGCGATGACTTTTGACAGAGTGTTTCTTAATGTTCTTTATTAAAATCTTGTCCGTGGCGGTCATTGCTCCTTATTTCACACTTCGTTGATTCAATCTCTTCGGCCGATTTCGCAATGCTTTTTAATCGATATCGATATCTTTTCCATCATTGTCACATCATCTTTACTTTCATCGTCAATTTCAGAAGGAGCGTCACCATGGTAACGATTTTTTGCTAAAACTGTTAATTTTATTTCACAAGAAACTTTTATTCTGTATTTTATAACACTACAAATGCTTTTCCTTGTACTCTCTTACACACACACACACATACATGCACACATACATACATGCATGCATACATACATACATACATACATACATACATACATACATACATACATGCATGCATACATACATACATACATACATACATACATACATACATACATCTTTCATGTTGCTGGAGTGATGTAACATTCCTTTCCTCCGCGTGCCATAAAGAATAAGTGTGTTGTGTATACTTAATCTTAAAAGTACGTGCTGTTAAACTGTCCACAATAGTTTATCGACTTCACTTTGTCACCATACAGCAATACCTTAATGAGACGTGCACCATAGAGTGAGTGTAAATTAATGCTTGCACAATTGCGTATGGAATGAATACTTGTCAGAACTGCGTTCAACAATTTCGTTAATTTATGTTTGTTTGCTACCTTACTCAGATTGTTAATGTACCTGCAACTGACTTTGTACACAGAATTTTTATTGAAAGTCTTGCGTCCACATAATCAACCGGGAACTTAACTCCATGTAACCAATTGGGAAATAATGCTGTACACCCCATTTAGTAATGTAACAATAAGACAGATTTTATACCGTTGATATTGAGTTTCAACTTTTCGCCGCAACTAAAGTGTTCACCAAAAGAATACATTCAGAAGTATATATATGCAAAAATATTTTTATTTTATATTTCTATTTACCAGTGATTAAATTATTAGATTTTAAATATTTAAAAAATTTAGCGCTTAACTTAGTGTCTTTAGTCGTAGCCATAAGCGGTAGCGTGAAACATAGATGAAAAATATCAAATTGTTACTCATTGCTTTTAGTCTTGTTAACTTCACATTATTCACACGTCTGTATTTTATAGCTTTACACATAAACACACATACATGTATGTGTGTGCGTGTGCGTTCCTCTGTGTGTGCGTGTGTGTGTGTGTGTTTGTGTGTGCGTGTGTGTTTGTGTGTGTGTATGTGTGTGTTGTCGTGCATGTCTGTCTTCTCCGAGACTTTACAGGATACTGTTTGGCATGTTTAAAAAGGAAAAAAGGTGAATCTTGAATCTGTTTTGCTTCAGTTGTAGTGTTTGATGTATACACGCACATACACGCACGTGCCTTGATGTGTGAGTGCGCGCACTCGTGTTTCCGTCTTTGCATGGTTATTCACTTGTGCATGCTAGCACATGTTTGGACATGTGTATGTATCTCTGCGTGGGCCTCTGCGTGCGTGCATGTGTGTATTTGTATGCGTGTGTATCTGTATGTGTGTGTGTGAGTGTGTGCGTGCGCGCATCTATGAGTTCAGGGTATTATAACATAAAAAGGGTGGGAATGGGTACAGCATGGTTCGAGAAAGCGCAGACACACATAAAACATGCATACGTATATACATACACACACCCACACACACGCACACACACGCACATACATACATGTGTGTGTAAATGCGTGTACACATAGATATGTATGCGTGCCACTATATATATTTATATACATATAAGTGTATGTGTACACACATGCACATTTGTGTACACACACACGCTCCCGCACAAACATACACATGTATGTATGCATAGATGTATGCATGTATGCATGTATGTATGTATGTATGTATGCATGTATGTATGTAAGTATGTATGTATGTATGTATGTAAGTATGTATGTATGTATGTATGTATGTATGTATGTATGTATGTATGTATGCATGTATGTATGTAAGTATGTATGTATGTATGTATGTATGTATGTATGTATGTATGTATGCATGTATGTATGTAAGTATGTATGTATGTGTGTGTATGTATGTTTCTATGTATGTATGTATGCATGTCTATGTATGTATGTATGCATGTATGTATGTATGTATGTATGTATGTATGTATGCGTGTGTGTATGTATGTATGAAATGTATGTGTGTATGTATGTATGTACGCATGTGTATGCCTGTGTGTATACAGAGTGAGAAAGAAACACATAACGATAGAAAGGAAGAAATGGCGGTGGGGGGGAGAACGCGTGAGAAGAGAGAGTATGTATGGCTGAGAGTAGATGTATCAGAGTGTGTGAATCTGTGTGTGTGTGTGTGTAGGAAAGAAAGGAAAAAGAACGAATCAATGAGAGGGAGAAAGAGAGAAAGAAAGAGAAGTAGGGAGAAAGGAGAAGGGGAAAAAGAAGGAAGTTAGGAGAGAGAGAGAGAGAGAGAGGAAGGGAGGGATGGAGGAAGTGGGGGAGTGTAGAAGCCGTTTGTCAATTTAATCTTCACTTAGTATTTCTGCTTTGTTGCATCCCTGAAAATGTGATGCGTGTGTTTTGCTGTCCCCCCGCTGTGGTCCGCTGTTGGCGAAGAAGCGATGTAGGGCAAACCCGAAATCTGATCTCTTCTAAATGTTGACAAATGGGTGGTGGGGGTGGAGAGAAAAGACTTGATACAGTCGTTGCTCCAAACCTTTTCGACATCTTAACTAACAATGGACCGCGTCCCTGGCAGAGCCTGTAC
>NC_043015.1:39422911-39507911 GCF_006345805.1 Octopus sinensis
TTCATGGTACCTTATCTGTCGCTATAAGAAAACTTCAACTTAATCCGACTGTGCTACTACTGCCTATTGCGTGCTTAGGGTCTGAGCCAACGAGAGCTACAGACACTGGCCCCAGACACTGAATTATATAATGTCATGCCTAAAATTCGAGCCTCACATCTTTATGTTTGTTACTTAGACTCATCATAGTTGTCTCCCTTCCTTCACACAAGAAAAACGAAAGAAGGAAGAGAAGAAACAGGTAGATAGATAGATAGATAGATAGATAGATAGATAGAGAGAGAGAGAGAGAGAGAGAGAGAGAGATAGATAGATAGATAGATAGATAGATAGATAGATAGATAGACAGATAGATAGATAGATAGATAGATAGATAGATAGATAGATAGATAGATAGATAGATAGAGGAAGTAAAAAGATGATGCGAAAGGACAATGATGATGATGATGATTATGACGATGACGACGACGACGATGACGACGACGACGACGATGATGATGATGATAATGAAAAGTGAAAGAAGAAAGAAAGAAAGAGTGACTGAAAAAAAAAAGAATGCGTAAAACGAAAGAGGAGAACGAAAAGAAAGAGGAAGAAAAAAAAGAAAAATAAAGAGTTGTTTGTTGTTCTGTAAAACGAGGAAGTATTTCAAAAAAGTCCTCGAGAAAAAAATGAAAGACTAAAATGATAATAAAAAGAGAGCTGAAGGGAAATAACTCAAATGAACCAATGGCTTGAACTTAGATAAATTAGCGTATTTTATAAAAAGATTAATTATGTTGTGGATTGAATGAAATATGTTTTAATCTCGAGCGGAGATATTTCTTGAAATTTCCTGAAATCGTTTCATGGAAGAACCCTTTCTATTAAAGGCACAAGGCCTGGAATTTTGAGGGGGTTGGGTGGGGTTAGTCGATTACGGTGACCTCAGTGCGTAACCTGGTACTTATTTTATCGACCCCCGAAAGGATAAAAGGCAAAGTCGACCTCTGCGGAATTTGAACTCGGAACATAAAGACGGACGAAATGCCGCTAAGCATTTTTCGCCCCGTGTGCTATCGATTCTGCCATCTGGTCGCCTTGTCCAGCTCGCTTGTGCCGGGAGAAAATGGTTGTTGGTGTTTAACCGGAGGTTAACCCGTCATCGAGTATAGGCCTGTCGAGTCGTGATTCTCTCGCCTTTATCCACGACAGTCAATCTCGGATTTCATTATCCTATCTTATAAATCTTTATTTCAAGGCGGCATAACATGATCGTCACCCGATGCGTCATGGCACACTATGTCACGCGATTTCGTCATTTGCGTCGCGAAAATTATAAATCTATTTTTTTTTAATGTGACAAAACCAACACAAATTCAAAATTTAGTCCTGTTTCCTGTTAATTATTTATTGATTGAAGAAATAATAATTTTCTCTAATTTAAGTACTATTGTATTTTGGGATTAAAATATATAAATACTTTTTTCAATATATCTTTTAGGCATAAAGTTCTCCAGAAAACCCTATATTTATCTCTCGTTTATCATGGAAGAGAAGTTTGCAAAACATTTCTGGAGGACGCGTTTTATGGGATATGCAGCTGCTATTTCTAGCAGGTCGATGACCGCGTAAAGGCACCTTGGCTTGGCAAAGAGGGGAGGATATGTTAGAGTTTCAATTTCATTGCTATGGTAACAGTGAATGACATTTCCCAAAGTGGAGAAAGAGTAAGAGAGAGAGAGAGAGAGAGAGGAGGAGGAGGAGGAGGAAGAGAGAGGTTGGGGAAAAGGCAGAGTGGTGGTGGTGGAAGGGGTGCAGTGCTAATAAAGGAGAGAGAGAAACCTCCTCCGCCGCGGTCGCCTCTGTTGTCACGACTAGATTCACAGTTATCTCCCTTGCTACAGGAAGCCTAAACAAACCCAAAATGGAGGAAGATGTGTCCCAGTGGTGAGTAATGTTTCGTATCTCTTCGGTAAAACCACAATAGAACCATAATTCTTGACATTTCGAACCTTCTTTCGCTACTTCCACTCCACCCTGGCCGCTCGAAGAAATCGCCAACCGTCTTTTTCAGCCCCCATATTGCCTACAACGACCACGTCAGCTGTTCCAAGCCGTCTCCTCTCTCAAAGACACATCACATGTTCCTCTCGGATTTCTCACCCTAATTAACCAGCTTTAATTCCATAATAGACACCTTGCGAACCGTCATTACCCCAGAATTATCCTTCGGGAGAAGGAAATGTATATTTCTTTCCTTAAGCTAATATTAATTTATTTCTTCTCTTTATTTGTTTTACACATTTTAAACTTCTTTGACATTTTCCACCGTTTCTCCCCCTCTCGATGTCTCTTTCTCTTCCCCCCCCTTTTTTTCTCTCGGAGACACTAATATATTTATGTATGTATACGTATATAATGTATGTATATATATATATATATATATATATATACACGTATATATGTATGTATGTATACATGTATAATGCTGGGAGTTACCAATCTTTAGGTGTTTTGATTCCTCTTTTACCAAACATCTGTGTGCCACAATCGACGAGGTGTATATATATATATAAAAGAAAAAAAAAACAAACATTGTGACTAATTCTACAGTCTTATGTCATCGAACGGTTATAAATATCGATACGTGAAATCCTAATGATTAGTCACAGACTTGAAATCGCTTATGACATAACATCATTTTTGTCACATGTCTTTTAGTTGATGTTACTTGTTAATATAATAAGTGTTAGGTTGTTCTCAGCCACGGAAATTGAGTCAGATCTACTCCAAAAGAGCTCCATCTGGATTTCCCCGGGGCGGGTCCTTTTTCCTTCCTTACCACTTGATGAACTGAAAACTTCAGTCATGTATAAAGTGCAGGAAATAAAAAGAAAAAAGAAAAAAAATTTCCCCCACACCCAAATTTAAACGAACACTCCACCAAGCGTGACGAATGTAAGAAGAACTGTTGTAAGTGAAGTCTGTCGTCGTGGTTTAGTGTAACTCCACACCGGTTATCAACCTTCAACCACTTGCGAGTTGGCTGAATGTAAACTAGGCTTCGTAACTTTCACACTTGTTTAACAACGAACCTTTCTCAATGTAATAATGTACTTTAATGTCACGATCTTTCGTCGTTTGGTGATAAGACAGCGAAGGAGGCTCCCCCCGATACCTTGGTGGTACTACTAGCGAACAGTGGTCCCGGTGCGCGCACTCGCGCATCCGCGCTAATTAGTCGTAGGTAGTCGATCCTACAACGATTTGCGCGTATGTTTGTATTTCAAGGCTGAATACATATACTCTCTTTTACTCTTTTACTTGTTTCAGTCATTTGACTGCGGCCATGCTGGAGCACCGCCTTCAGTCGAGCAAATCGACCCCGGGACTTATTCTTTGTAAGCCCAGTACTTATTCTATCGATCTCTTTTTGCCGAACCGCTAAGTGACGGGGACGCAAGAAAATTAAATAATATTTTTCGAACAAAGTAAATAAAACGCAAAGTAAATAATTTTTTAATCCAAGTAAATAAATTATTTTTATAAACAAACAAGGGTTAGGGTTTAAAAGTCGTAGGATCGACTACTTACGACTAGCCAGCGCGAGTGCACGCACCGGGACCACTGTAGTAGTACGCTAGTAGTACCGATACCTTTCGACTACTAGAAAAAACAAAATAAAAAAAAAAAACTAAATATTTCTCAAATTCCACCCTATTTAACATTTGACGGTATTGTCGTGGCTGAAATGTTTTCGGTCATAAGTTTTCTCGAACGGGGCAGACGTGTAACCGTTTAACTTCTACTACAGAATTACAGAAGTGATGTTCTTGAAAGAGAGAGAGAGCCATGAATGACACAGCATCCCTTCTGTTCCCCATCTTATAATTTTGCTGTTTTGCGAATATCTTAAACGAAAATAACTCACATTCGCACTTAAATTGCCGTCTGTGTTTAAAAGTTTAAATGTTGACAAGCTGACATTTCGTTTTCTCAGACTCCATCTCCTCCCTTGTATAAACACTTCTTTATTATTTCTGTAATAATTAAGTCTTTAATTAAAGAAAAACCTGCTGGAGATGGATCTTTAAAAACTCATAATTTAATATTTGGCAATTAATCTTGTAAAAAAAATACTTAAAACGATGGCCTTCATCTCTTAATTGCTTTCATTTAATTTTCTCTCTATTTGTAACTAAATAGAAAATAAATCTCTGTTGGAGTTAGTAGTTTTAATCCCTAGTCTTCCCTGGTTGAGTAGGCCTTGGATCAGAAGCGTTCCAGCCATGGCCACCCTGTATTTTTGTTTATCAGAGACTACATTATCCTCTGAGTCCCTTTTTGTAAAGAGTGTATTTGAGCTGATTTTGTTGCTGTCTTTAACTCTGGAGAATTGATGTATCTGGTGTGTATATAACTTATTATATTTGACTGTTATTCTACACCCGTGGTTTTCAACCAGGGTTCCGTCAGTACAGTCCAGGGGTTCCGCAAGAAGTTACAAAACTGCTAAAATCGACAGTAATTTTTAATTCTCCTGTGCAGATATGTGTGCATAAGACTATTAAATTATTGCACAGGGGTTCCTCGAGCCAGTGGAATGTTTCTTTGGGGTTCCGCTCCAGCAAAAAGTTTGAAAAGCTCTGTTCTACACCCTCTGAAATATATGTTCAGCCTTTATTTACACATAAAAATATCCCTTTTATTGTAATCCTCTGCTTTATTTAATGCTGACCTTTCGGGGGTGTTTTTCTCAAAGAAAACCGAATTCTCTTTTTGGTCCCAGATATTTTACTCTTTACTCTTTTACTTGTTTCAGTCATTTGACTGCGGCCATGCTGGAGCACCGCCTTTAGTCGACCAAATCGACCCCAGGACTTATTCTTTGTAAGCCCAGTACTTATTCTATCGGTCTCTTTTGCCAAACCGCTAAGTAACGGGAATGTAAACACACCAGCATCGGTTGTCAAGCAATGCTAGGGGGACAAACACACACACACACACATATATATATATATATATATATATATATACAAAGCAATAAGGGTTTAGCAACGAGTTGCCTTACCACATACCGAATTTAGAAATAGCAGTCAAAGGGTTATAGCTATTTCTTCTACTAAAAAGGGAGATCTATTTCTTCTACTAGTAGAAGAAATAGCTATAACCCTTTGACTGCTATTTCTAAATTCGGTATGTGGTAAGGCAACTCGTTGCTAAACCCTTATTGCTTAGTATTACTTAAATTTTCCTCGAATGAGGCTTTTACATGCCGAAGACTACTTGGTGTAATTGATAATTTTTCCAAATTAATTAATTTCACCCTTCATTATATATATATACATATATACGACAGGCTTCTTTCAGTTTCCGTCTACCAAATCCACTCACAAGGCATTGGTTGGCCCGGGGCTATAGCAGAAGATACTTGCCCAAGATGCTACGCAGTGGGACTGAACCTGGAACTATGTGGTTAGTTAGCAAGCTACTTACCACACTCCAGAATTATTTTTACAAAAATTGTTGTGGTTTAGCAAATGTTCCCAGCTGCAGTCCTTGTTTAACCCATTTCAGCTTGTGGAAACTCAAATTAAACTGACGACAATGAAATAAGGGGATTGATTCTGTCTGGAAGTAACACTCATTAAAAACAAACCCAAAAAACCCAAAAAAAAAATTCCTGGGATACAAAATGTTAGTGGTGATATTTGAGAACTGTTTGTTAGATCAGCATTTCTCACAGACGGTGTGAGGGGTGGGGGGGAAGCAGGAATAGACAAATTGCCATACTTAACGAAATTAAAATGGTTTTAAACTTTATAAATATGCCGAATATCATGGAGGAGTTGAAGAATTATTGAGAAACAAACTGTAATTTGTCATTAATAGAGGGGGTGGGGGGAGATAGGGTGTGTGTGTGTGTGTGTGTCTGCGATATTTGTCAGTTTGAGAAGCGCTGTGGGAGGTTGCATCATCTTACAATTGAAGAACATGGAATTTTTGAATTTGTTTGCAATATTTTAAATGTATTAGGAGTGCCGTGCCACATAAAAAGCAACCGTGTTGGTGCCATATAAAAAGCAACCGTGTTGGTGCCATATAAAAAGCATCCATGTTGGTGCCACATAAAAAGCACTCGTGCTGGTGCCACATAGAAAGCACTCGTGTCGGTGCGACATAAAAAGCACTCATGCCGGTGCCACATAAAAGCACCCATGTTGGTGCCACGTAGAAGGCACATGTGCTAGTATAGAACACCCACACTGGTGCCACATAAGAGGCACTGGTGCTGGCATCATATATAAAGTACTACTGCTGGTGCCATGTATAAAGTTTTGGTTCCACATAAAAAGCACCCAGTACAATCTGAAGTGGTTGGCATTAGGAAGGGCATCCAGCTTTCAGAAACCATTCCAAAATAGACACAATTAAAGCCTGGTGCAGCTCTCTGCTGGCCAGCTCCTGTTAAGCCATCCAACATGCAAAATGGACAGCATGGAAAATGGACATTAAATGATGATGATAGGCAGTGAGCAATGAAATTGATTGCAATTAAAATTATTTTACTGAGTACTGGGGTGGATTTGCTTGACCAAATGAGAGATTAAATGCGAAGACAACTGGTATGACATGTCTGTTAGAAAACGTTCATTTAAACCTTCTTTCCAGATGCTGAATGCTGTCCCTCCTCTCCATGTTCTCTCCCACCTCCCTTTTCACTTCCCTGGAGTTAGCATTGTCAATGTAGGAATATTGAAAGGTAGGCCTGGTGTGATTGTTGAGATGCTTGAATAGAGGTGAGTGTTGTATTCAAGAAGTAAAGTGGAGGGGAGCTTCAGCCAGGTTCCTTACAGGCAAAAAAACATGCATAAAATCTTTTGGGAAGGTAACAGTGTTGGGGTAAGTGGAGTGGGTATACTTCTAGCAGAGAAATAGGTTAAGATGATTAAGGTAGTCAGTGTGCAGTAGGACACTTACGCTTAGACAAGTTTTGCATAGTAATGCAGCAACAATTATCTCTGCCTATGCCCTCCATCTGGGTCTACCATATGAACAAAAGCAGGTTTCCTCAAAGACAAATGACTGTGACCTTATCTTCGTAGTTAGTGATTTCAGTGGACTTGTTGGGTAGCACCTGGGTGTCTTCTGCAATGTACATTGGATGGGGGCCATGGAATTGATTCTTGAAATGAAGAAGGAACAAGGCTAAGGGAGATCTGTGATGCAAATAACCTAATGATCTGCAACACCAACTGCAAGAAGCTAGCCAGTCACCTGATGACCTATCAGTCTGGAAGCTATTCAAGCTAGATTGACTACATTCTCACCAGAAGGTGAGCTGCATCATCATCATTGTTCAACCGTGGTCAAGACAATGGAATTTACTATGTTACGCCAGACTTCACGGTCCATCATGGCATTACGGAGGTCCTGTTGCTGGATGCCTGTATCCCTGGAGATTACATCAGGGTAGGAGAGTGTGCGCCCTCTGGTATTGCGAGTAGATGGCTTCCAGAGGAGAAGAGTAGAAATTACTTCTTTTTCAGCTCTACAACAATGTCCAGCATATATATATATGTAAGTATATATATATGCATATATATATATATATATATCATCATTGTTCGACCGTGGTCGAGACAATGGAATTTACTATGTTACGCCAGACTTCACGGTCCATCATAGCATTACGGAGGTCCTGTTGCTGGATGCCTGTATCCCTGGAGATTACATCAGGGTAGGAGAGTGTGTGCCCTCTGGTATCGCGAGCAGATGGCTTCCAGAGGAGAAGAGAAGAAATTATCTCGTTTTCAGCTCTACAACAATGTCCAGCAAACTGGACTCTGCTACCTTTCACAAGAGATGACACAGGTGGTAGTTTCCCATATACTTGCATTTTGGTTGGATGACGCTTCCACTAGAGATTTTGAGCTCTCATAAGGAGGCGAGTGTAAGTTCCATCTAACCACCTCTCAAGCTTCTTTGATAACGTCCAGGTTTCTGAGCCATATAGTAGAATTGGTTCGACTGTGGCTTTGAAGATTCTAAGTTTGAAATCTCTACTTAGATTTGATGACCAGATCTTATGCATATCATTACAGGCTGACCAGGCCATAAATGCAAAGACCTTTCCTGATGAAGAATGTGTCCCTCAGCATAGCTTAGTCATTGGCGACTTCAGACTAGAAGGATTCCAAGAAGCAATCCTGCATGGAAAAGGATTTAGAAGCTTAAGGATCCTCTGAATAGTCAGAGATTTAGAGATGCCCTAATTGAGACATTTAAGGAAAATTTCTTTTTTTTTTTTTGAAAATCTCTCACTGGACAGTGAAACCAGTAAAAATAATTCTCTGGTCAGTGGCGATAATTAGAGAAATCAAGTTGTCCTGATTGTTGTTTTTATTGTTTAAGCTGACCATGAACTTCTTTCTATATTCTGCTATAGTCACAACTTAAGGAGTGGCTGTGTGGTAAGAAGCTTGCTTCCCAACCACATGGTTCCGGGTTCAGTCCCACTGCTTGGCACCTTGGGCAAGTGTCTTCTTCTATAGCCTCGGCCCGACCAAAGCCTTGTGAGTGGATTTGGTAGATAGGAGCGGAAAGAAGCTCATCATATATATATGTATGTATATTTGTGTGTGTGTGTGTGTATTTATGTATCTGTGTTTGTCTCCCCACCATCGCTTGGCAACCGATGTTGGTGTGTTTACGTCCCCATCACTTAGCAGTTCGGAAAAATAAGTCCTGGGGTCGATTTGTTCGATGAAAGTTAGTGCTCCAGCATGGCCACAGTCAAATGACTGAAACAAGTAAAAGAATAAAAGAAAAGGTGTGTGTGTGTGTTCACATGCATGTATGTATACATTATCCATGCACACATGCATGTATATACAAGGAAAGTTTAACACAAAGAGAGAGAGGCCAGCCTTCTGCTCTGCAAGTATATGTTGCTATTTTGTGCTGCCATCTCAATTGTTCAGCTCCTCAACAAGTGTGTTGAGTGTTTGGATATTTCATTTATTTGCCACTCAATTCTCTCTGGTTGCAACTGTAACAGGATCCCGTAGGCGTGCTGCTTGCTGTGGACTGTTATTCAATCCATGGAAATATTTGCCTTCGTCATTATCATCATCATCGTTTAACTTCTGCCTTTCATACTAGCATGGGTGGGACAGTTTGATAAGAGCTGGCCAGGCAGAAGCCTGAGCCAGACTTCTGCGACTGTTTTGGCAGGATTTTTACAGCTGGATGCCCTTCCTAACACCAACCACTTTACAGTGCTTTTTATGTGGCACAAGTGCAGGTGAGGTCAGTTTTGGCAAAGTTTTTACAGCTGGATGCCCTTCCAAACACTAACCACTCAGCAGAGTGGACTTAGTGCTTTTTATGTGGCACAAAGATAGGTGAGATGAGTTTTGGCAAGGTTTTTACAGCTGGATGCCCTTCCAAACACCAACCACTTTACAGTGAGGACTGGATGGTTTTTAAGTGGTACCTGCATTGACAGGGTCACCAAGTACATGCAAGACAGAAAAAAGAGACAAAAATTTTCAAGAGGGAAGGGGGTATTGGAGGAGGTGATCTTGTGTTGGATGATGAAAAGTTATAGGGAGACAGAGAGACCGAAACAGGTGTCTTGCTGTAGAGGAAGTACAAGGTTACCTGGCTGGGGAAGAGAGAGAGAGAGAGAGAGAGAGAGATCAGGAATGAAGACAGAAACAGATGTGCTACCACAAAGGAAAAACATGCTTACCCAACCTGAAGAAAGTGCAGGAGAAGGTGAGAGAGAGTGGGTATCAGCTAAAATGCTTTTCAGTTCAACATTCAGCAAAGGTGTTTTGAAAAGCTTAAATAAAAACATGAAAAACATTCGAGTGAGGTCGTTGCCAGTGGCTCCTGTGCAGGTGGCACATAAAAGCACCCACTACACTCTCGGAATGGTTGGCGTTAGGAATGGCATCCAGCTGTAGAAACTCTGCCAGATCAGATTGGAGCCTGGTGCAGCCATCTGGTTCGCCAGTCCACAGTCAAATCGTCCAACCCATGCTAGCATGGAAAGCGGATGTTAAACGATGATGATGATAATATTTTGGTCGATTGGTGTGGTGGGGAGAGTGTTGCCTAGAGCTTGTTTAGACTTTCATTGACTTTGCTGGTCAGTGAGTATGGTTTTTGTGTTGGTGCATTGAGGTTGTGGGCAGAACAGAAACAGTTTTGCCAATAAAGGGTTCGAAAGTTGCAGAGCAAGGCAGTAGTTAAGATGTAGAGGTGGTGCCATTCAGATTAGTAGAGGAAAAGTGAAAGATCTCAGTAGGAGCAGAGAGTGAACCCAGTCCTATATTGGTCTCACATTTTGGCACAAGGCCAGCAATTTGGGGGTAGGGTTGAAACCAATTACATCGACCAGAGTGTTCAACTGGTACTTATTTTATTGACCCTAAAAAGATGAAAGCAGTCGACCATGGCAGAATTTGAACTCAGAATGTAAAGGCGGACAAAAACACACGATCTAGTATTGGATCAGTGTGTGAAGGACAACTTTTTCCTGTGTGTTGGGCAGCATTGGCACACTTAATGGAGAATCAGTTGTGATTTCAAATCGTGCAGCAGCTGTTGTTACCGTTAGTGTGGGTGGCCATATCTGGCTATAAGACACTAATCTGTCACTTTATTTTCGTGTCCAGCTGTGCCTCTCTGCCTCCCTACTGCCATACTTTTTCGTATCTCATTAATTAGGTTAAGTGATGGTTGTAATTATATCTTAGTCTCTAATTTTAGTCTTTTCATTCATCATCATCTACAACAGACACGTGTGAACAATCATCATTATCATCATAGCAACAGTATTTGTTTTCTAAATTTAATGTGAGTGTTGTACAGTGTTTCAGTTTTCTAACCCTTCCATCCTGACCCACCACACATCAACCGTTTCTCTCTCTCTCTCTCTCTCTCTCTCTCTCTCTCTCTTTCTCTCAAGTCCAATACTCTGTCATTTCACCTCTCATCTCTGACCTTCCTTGCTCTGTTTCTTGCCATCTAAAACACTCAATGATGTCAACATTTCTTTACCCCAAACACATCCTCTGTCCAGCAATCAATGCTAAAGATGTTTCCTAAAACAACATCTCCAAAAACTGCACCAGTGACTCTCAAACGATTTCCGTCATTGCCCTGACGCGATGCGATTTAAACCCCTCATTAATTCAACCACTAAACTGTTATTGTCGTTCACAGCTTTTCCTGTCTTTGCCCTATTCTCTCTCCTATTGGTGTCACTATTATAATTTCTAGTCTTGTTGCTGTGTGCTGTTGAACCAAACTGATATTGCTGTCATTGTTAAAATGCCAACCAAACTCAGCCCTCCCTCCATGTCACACACATCAAAATTAGTAACTGTACGCACTGCTAATTGTTAGTTTCTATTAACAGCGATAATAAAGAGGAAATTTAGGATATCGACATTGTAAACCAATCTACCTCAGTTACATTTTCTGCCTTGGACTAACTCCACTGTTTTTTGATGAAAAGGAATTTATTTCATTTCGCCCGACACAAGTGTGGCTTGCATTTCGTATTAACTGGAGTAACTTCTGTTTCGTATTAACCGCCCCAAATGGGGCCCATGCTTCAATTTGACCAACGCCACTATTGTATATCAGCCTTATTTTAGCTAATCATGTGGCCCCTTGACAATTCCTTCTCAGAATTTCAGGAGTTTATCTTCCTCTCTGTGAGTATTTCACTTCTCATCAGTTATTATTATTATTATTATTATTATTATTATGTCTGGTTTTGTTCCTTGTCTGTAGCGGAAGCAGGAATGGTCAGTCCAGCTTAATCTCACATCTACAACATTCTTTACACACATCTAAATCAACCATCTCCTCCATGTCTTGGCCCCTTTGCTTTGCCTCCTCCAGTATCAACTTGTTCCCTAAATCCACACATATGCATCTCTCTCTCTCCATACATATATATATAAAACAAATTAATAAATAAAATAAAACATATGCATATATACATACATATATGTACGTACCTACTTCTACATGTATATATACATGTATATATGGGTACAGGACACCAAAAAAACGTCGAACACAATGAGAAACGAAAACATAAACACAAAACCAAGGAACGGACATTTTTCTTAAACAACAAAAAAATAGAGTACAGGACATACAACACAAGGAACATTCCCCTTCTTCAGTCGCCTCTGTTTCATCTACTCAGCGTTCTTTAAAAAAAAAATTTAGGGTCCTGTGCCTAGATTAGAAAAGATTATTCTGATTTAGTTAATTTTGTCAAGCTCCCTTTTCAATTTGTAAGACAGAAAATGAAATGTAATAAAATGTTTTAAAAGAAATTTAAAGTGCCTACGTGATAACTGTAAACCTACTTTTGGGCCACCCTGTATATTTGTGTGTGCGTGTTTGTCCCACCACTTGGCACCCGGTGTCGGTGTGTTTATGTCCTCATGACTTAGCAGTTTGGAAACAGACTGGTAGAGTGAGTGCCATGCCTAGAAAGAAGATAATTGGCTAGGGTTGATCTATTTGGCTAAAATTCTTCAAAGCAGTGCTCCAGCATGGCCACAATCTAATGACTGAAACAAGGGAAAGATAAGGATATACATACATACATACGCACACACACACACACACACACACACACATACAAACACACATTAGTGTTTTACAGCTGAATGGTCTCTCTTTCTCTCTTCCCCCTTCTCTTTCTCTCTCTCCTCTCTCCCTTCCCCCTCTCTTTCTCTCTCCCATCTCTTTCTCTTCCCTTTCCCTCTCTCTCTTCCCACCTCTCTTCCCCCTCTCTCTCTTCCCTTATATCTCTCTTCCTCTCTCTTTCCCCTTATCTCTCTCTTCCTCTCTCCCCTCCCTCTCTCTTCCCTTATCTCTTACCCTCTCTTCTCCCCTCTCTTCCCTTCTCCCCTTCTCTCTTCCCTGCCCCCCCCCCCCACAACTGTCCCTTATGTCCCAGGTGTTAGAAACTTCTCCATTCACTCAGATCAGATCATAATCAAACTGTTTGATTTAGAGCAGACTTTAGCAATGACTTTGGCCTGGTCTCAATTAATGTCCACACACACCACATCAGTCAGCCAGCTCTCATCATCATCATCATCACCACCACCACCATCTCAGTCTTGTTTAGTTTTCCTGCAGCCATTTCTTTGACAGAATTCTGGTGCTTTAACCAAGGTTTCTTTTAAAGCAAACAAAATGTCTCTCTCTCTCATCTCCTGCAGGAAGTTTGCTCAACAATTGAATGAAATTTCTTGATAGGAAATCTCGAAAGATAAACTAAATCTCCGGCAAAGCTCAGTTGTAAATTCTGTTTGTGGATGTGGGTAAAGATATATATTATCAACAGAGATAAGGATTACCAACAATTAACGAGTCAGAACCTGTGAGATAGCGAACGGTGGAGGGCAGAATAAATATTGTATTATCACTTTCTTTCATAGTGAACAGGGCAAGGTTCTTCATTCGATTGTGTAATGTCGGTTGACAAAGTTCTGTCTGTGATATCCGCTAATGTCCTGCGTCTCAGGATTAGAAAAATCTTGCTTATAAATGTAACCGTTGATTATGTCAGGAGATTATACCAAAATAAGGGTATTTGCTACTCGTAATGCCTACTGCCAAAAACTAAGGAGTCAATCAGACAGCTTTTATTGGTATGTACCCTCTCTATCTCTCTTTGTAAACTCGATAATTCTTATCCATACCCTCTTGTCTTCTTCTTATTGGTATGTACTCTTTGAGAACTTGGTGATTCCTATAAATGTCCTCTCCTTGTCTTATTTTCTATATATTTCTACCGTTTTGGCCCCTTGGCAGTTTTATTCCTTCAACATTTACCACAGAAAACCAAACAAAAAACAAAACAAAACAACTGTGGGGGGGGGGGGTTGATTCGTTATGTATCTTTCACAGCTAATAATGTTTCGGTTGTTGTTGTTGTTTAACACCAGGTCAGTTCTAACAGAGCAGATAGGCCTTGAGAAAGATTTGCTGCTATTTCCAGCAGGTCGAAAGATCCTCTCTTGAGACTTCTTCATGTGTTTATTATGTTAATTAAGTTAGCCTTTGTTCGTTAACTTGTTTTGTTAATTATCTTGTACTAATTTTTTAAAGCTTTCCACTCTCGTGATCTCTCTGCAAACTTCCGACATCAATGAATTGTCACTTTTGCCTTTTATGGTATGTTGTTGTTGTTGTTTAACCCAAGGTCACTTCTAATCCACCAAACCTATGATTTAAAAACATTCCAGTATGACCATCCTGTCTATTTGTACATCCAGCATTACATTGTCCAGAGTGACTGTGTTTTTTGTTTTTTTGTAAGAGAGTAGGGTGTGATTTGAGGGAGATTTAGCTGCTAATTTTAGCAGGTTGAGAAATTGTATATAGGTTATTCATTGACGTGTTTGTTATGGTTATGTAAACTGACTCAACCTAAAAACATTTCATTACTAAAAAATCACAGCCCTTGATGCCATTAATTTCCCACCAAACCTTCACAATTTCCCACCAAATCTTCATTAATTCCCCACCATATCTTCGTTATTTCGCCCCAAAATCCTCATTATTTCCCCCCCCCACCACCAAATCTTCATTTTTTTTCCCCATCAAACTTCCATGAATTACCCCAAAACCTCTATTTCTTTTTTCATAATTTATTAGAATTATAACTGAATGGAATCCTGGAACCGACTTTGGTCACAATTGACCTTTCTTATTGTTTGGTGTTAGGTTGTTTTCATTCATTAGTAAAAAGTTGGTTAAGTTTCACCATTATTTCAAACTTCACATTTGTTTTATATATATATATATATATATATATATATATATGTGTGTGTGTATGTGTTTATATTCCTATACCACACACCACATACGCCCTTCTCCCACACATGCATGTGTGCACACACATACCTCCACACACAACCTTCCAAACACAACATATGAACATACATGTACATACACTCACTTGCAGACACACATCCCCACATGCATACATGTACACACACACACACACACATATACATCTAAAGAGAAAGTGACAGAGAGAGAAACACACCCATACACATGTGCGCACACAAACATACTCATTCCCACCCCATCTGTGCACATATGCCAACACACACACAGCCTCCCCCCCACCCATTCATGTGTGTGTGTGTGTGTGTGAGAGAGAGAGAGAGAGAGAGAGAGTATGTGTGTGCACATGTGTATGGGTGCATGTGTGTGTCTCTCTCTGTCACTCTCTTTCATCATCATCATCATCATCATCATCGTTTAACATCCGCTTTCCATGCTGGCATGGGTTGGACGGTCTGACTGAGGGCTGGCGAGCCAGAAGGCTGCACCAGGCACCAATCTTTGTGTGTGTACATGTATGCATGTGGAGATGTGTGTGTGTGTGTGGTGTGTGGTAGTGTATGTACATGCATATGCATGTGTGTGTGTTGAGGTATATGTGCGTTCAGGTGTGTGTATGTGTGTGCATGAAAGGGAGAGGGATGAGGTGGGGTATGTCCGGGTGCGTTGGTGTAGCCAAAGGGGTGGGTATTATGTGTGCAGGCATGTGTGTGCACATGAGTGTGGGGGTGGCAGTGCGTATTTGTGTGCATGGGTGTGTATGTGGTATGTATGAACACTACATATATATATATTTGTAAATATAAATACACATGTATATATTTGCATATTTGGATCAAATCATATCCAAAGCAGATACTATTTCGAGCCATGTTCTCTCTATAAAAACAAGAGAATTTTTTAAACTCCAGTCAGAAGCAAGACAGTTGCAGCATAGCTCCACTTTTGAAAACCAGAGAAATCTGTGGAACCAGTTAATCTTTAAAAATTTTTAAATAAAAAATCTAAACAAATCCCAGTGCATTTTCAACTTCTAAAAAAAAAATATATATATATATATATATATTTGCCATGATAGATTGCTAGCCACTAAACCTTTTTTTATTTTCTTTCTCTGCTTATTTCCTCGTGTTCCTTTCTGTTGAAGAGCGTAGGCTCGAAACGTAAAAGACTTTTTCTATTCCTGAGTCACTAAACTAATACATGTGTTTGTTGTTTACACACCCTTCTTCGTCTTTTGTTTTGTTTATTTTTTTTTTTTTGTAAATTCCAACTATATATATAAATACTTAGGATGCTAAAATAAGAATAACAAGAGCACTCAGAGAGTGCAAACCTCTGCCAAGGCATCACCAACTCCCTCTCGACAATTAGCCAGAGATGATTTTTAAAATGAGAATATCTGAAATAAACTCGACTGCTCTCACAAACGAGAATACCAAAGTTGAACATGACCATTCTCAAAAATTAAGACAAAAAACAGAAAAACAATTCAGTACTGGATCGATCCCAAAATCTAATCAGTTTGTGCCAGTCATGTGGCCAAGCATCCTTGAAAGTTTCATCTGAATCCATCCAGTGGTTTTTGAGATATCTTGTCCACGGACAAACAAACACAACTGAAAACAATACCTCTGCCTTCAGTAAGGCTGAGCTGCTAATAATAAAGCTGAAGTGAAGACTGAGTACATAGTGCATGTGGTTATTTGGCAAAAAAGAGAAAAACAAAAAAATGGCCATCCCCAAATAAAACCTTGTTTTTTTAGACATTTTGCTATCTTCTAGAATATTTCTTTTGATATTAGTTTTTGTCTCATTAAAACAATTAGGACTCATTTGAGATCAGCTGTGTACTGTCCTGGCCTTGAACCTTCTTTTTCTTTGTACCTGCAATCAACAGCAGCAGCAGCAGTCGTTGATAAAGCAATTTAATTAATTGCCAATCTCAGATGTAAAATGATTTTTAGAGACTGACTTATTCCCGGGACCCCAATGGCCTTTTGTGTAATTCCAACCCCACCGGCCCCCTGAAGGTTAATAATAATCCTTTTTACTCTAGGCACAAGGCCTGAGATTTTAGGGTTGGGGGTCTAGACGATTGCAGTGACCCCTGTGAGTAACTGGTACTTATTTTATTGACCTCGAAAGGATGAAACACAAAATTAACCTCGGTGGAATTTGAACTCAGAACATAAAGACAGACAAAATGGTGGCACAAACCATTTTGTCCCGTGTGCCTATAATGGTGGCTGCACAACACAATTAAAAAGTTTGCCTTGTGGTGATGAGACCCTACACTTGATCCCGCTACCTGTCATCTTGGGCAAGTGTCTTTCACTACAGATTCAGGTCAACTCATGCCTTATGAGCGAAACCAGTGTGATGGAAACTGTGTAGAATCCTGCTGGGTTGAATGTATCTGTAATTCATGCTGATGGAATATTCAACCATTTATATTATATGAAAATTCAGTGATTACTCCAGTTGATTGAACAACAGATCACTCATGTGTCATGACTGACAGATGTTATACTTTCATCATATTGGTATTACAGTATTTCTCTCGTTAAAAACCAATTTCGGAAGTATGCCACTTGGAAGTCCTTCCAATATATTTTGGCAGAGTTTCAGTGTTTCTCCACCTTTGACATCTACCATTATAGATTAGTAATTACTTACATGTGTAGTCTACTAAAGTATATTATTAGTAAGTACCAATATGTGTATCTGTCACTATTCTCTCTCTTCCTCTCTCTCTCTCTCATAAATCTCCTTCATAGCAAACCCCTGCTTTATCTGGATTTATTTTGCTCTCCAAACCCTTCTGATTTTCTTCAGTAACAACCTCTAACTCTAGATCAATTCGCTTATTTAATAAGGAAAAATCACTCTTCTATTTGATGAGCCTCTTCCCCATACACCTAAAACTGTTGTAATAATGGTTATTCCACCAAAGAGTTTTGTACAAACACAAAGTGCAATAAAGAATTGTAGCAGGATGTTTATACATAATGGTTTAATTAGTTATTCTAAGGTTACCTTACTGCCATGTCTTCTTGTTACGAACACACTGGATCCAGTGTGCAAACCTCTGCCAAGGCAACACCAATGTCCTCTCAACGATTAGTCAGAGATGATTTTTGAAATGAGAATATCTGAAATAAACTCAACTGCTCTCACAAATTAGAATACTAAAAACGAACCTGACCGCTCGCAAAAATTAAGTAAACAAACAGGATAAATAGTCCAGAATCCTTGTCCGGTACCGGATCGATCTAATCAGTTCATACCAGTCACAAGGACAAACATCCCTGAAAGTTTCATCTGAATCCATCGAGTGGTTCTTGAGATATCTGTCTTTACATTCTGAGTTCAAATTCCGCAGAGGTCGACTTTGTCTTACATCCTTTTGGGGTCGATAAATTAAGTACCAGTTGCTCACTGGGGTCAATCTAAAAGGCCTTCCAGTGTTAATCCCTCTCCTATTGTAGGAGGTTCAGTATAGCATCAATTAAATGTTTTGCTATTTTTGGTTTCAGGAATCAACACCATGAGTTACTGATGGGTTTAAAGTCTACAGTGGAAGGTTTACTGGCAACCCCAACCAGTAATGTTTGGAGTACATATGGTGGTTTATCCAGAATCTGTTACCATGTGGAGAAGATACTCAAGTTTCATCTTCTTGTAAGTATTATTTTTAATATATTGTCGGTAGCATACTGCTCTTGTTTATCCTTGTGGCTTTCTAGCCTTAGATCCATTACCAGATCCAAATTATTAATGGAAGGATCAAGGATTCAGTCAGGGACATCCATGATAATGAAATCCATGACTCACGACTCCATGCCATCTGAAACAATCTTCAAATGTTAGCTAAAACTCACTCAGTCATCATCATGATCGTTTAATGTCTGCTTTCCGTGCTAGCACAGATTGGACGGTTCAACTGGGGTCTGGAAAACCAGAAGGCTGCACCAGGCTCCAGTCTGATCTGGCAGTGTTTCTACTGCTGGATGCCCTTCCTAATGCCAACCACTCCGTGAGTGTAGTGGGTGCTTTTACATGCCACCAGCACAGGTGCCAGGGGAGGCTGGCAGCAGCCACGATCAGTTGGTGCTTTTTATGTGCCACCGGCACAGAAGCCAGTCAAGGCAGCGCTGGCATCGGCCACGTTCGGATGGTGCTTTATACATGCCACCGGTACAGGTATCACTACTACAATTTCCATATGTTTATTAATTCCTCTGCAACACCTTGTTTTTCTTTTTGGGGAGGTGGTCACTATCACAATAAAGTTGCCTTTTCTTATTTAAAGAATGATACATTTAATGCTAATAAGGGTCCGATAATGGTAATTTCCTTCCCACAAAGCATTGTTAAGGTCCATATTGTTTCCCCTGAAGCTGCAGATTTATTGTCATTAAAGTTTGCACAAAGATAAACTGTCACATAGAAAATGTTAATTTTTTAATTACTTGAAATATTTGTCATTATTTCTAAGTTTTTACTTTGGTGAAATTTTAGTACAAAGGAAAAAGTCCCACAAGTTGGTACAGACTGTGGTCCTTAGTCATCATACTTCTGTTTGGTGGAATAATTTGACAAATTCTCATTTTCAACACAGAATTGTTGAAGTATTCTATCAGATTTTACTGATCCTTTGATCTTATTGATTATGTTTACTGCAATCTGCAGTGGCTGATACTGATCTGGATTGAGGTGCTTCACAAGATGTTGCTGGGGAATTATGCATTGAATCACAATGGTATTAGGAACCTTTTTTTTTTAATATATGAAACTTTGATATCAACCAACCATGACAGCACCTCCATCATTTGTAAAAGAGATAACAATAGTAATGAGAATATTGTGTGAAGGCACATGGCTCAGTGGTTAGAGCATTGGCCTCACAATCATGAGGTTATGAGTTCAAATCCCAGACCGGGCTCTGTGTTGTGTTCTTGAGCAAAACACTTTATTTCATGTTGCTCCAGTTCACTCACCTGTAGAAATGAGTTGTGATGTCACAGGTGCCGAGCTGTATCGACCTTTGTCTTTCCCTTGGATAACAACATTTGAGCATGGTCATTGCCAGTGGCGCCGGACCAGCTCGCGTACAGGTAGCATGTAAAAAACACCTTTTGAGTGTGGTCATTGCTAGAACCACCTGACTGGCCCTCGAGCCGGTGGCATGTAAAAGCACCCACTACACTCTCAGAGTGGTTGGCATTAGGAAAGGCATCCAGCTGATCAGATTGGAGCCTGGTGCAGCCTTCTGGCTTGCCAGTCCTTGGTCAAACCGTCCAACCCATGCCAGCATGGAAAACAGACATTAAACGATGACGATGATGATGAACTGAACTTTTACATCATTTGCTGTTTTATCGATCCTACTTTTGATAGACACTTTTATTCCTCTCCATTAACAAAACCCCACCCGCCATGGCTACCACCAATGACCTACTCACAGCATATTATGGTTTCTTATTTTTGGCAACCAATGCTGATGTATTGTATAATGGCATCAGACCATTGAAAGCAGATTGGTTCATGTTGGCAAACATCAACATAAATGGGTTTCTTTTCCCAAAACTCTTTTATCTTGCGGTTCATAAAATATTCAAATGGCTTCTTTTTTTTTTTTCCTTATTTTTTTGGTTACTATTGAAGTTTGGTCATGCAGTCTAGTAGTATTCGTAGTGATATTTTATAATATCCACCAATATCCACTTAAATAATATTTGTCAGAAGATAAGGATCAGTCAAATTGAAGGAATTCTGATGACAAACTTCTTGAAATATTGTGGGAAAAATATTTCAATAGTCACCAATTGTACATTTATACAGACCCCTTTTATCACGGTTGTGTATGTTACAACTTAAATTCAAGCAGACACGTCTAAAGAATGAAAAAAAAAAGATGTACCGTTGTGTATACAGTAGTAAGCCACTTGTTTCTCGCACCAATAACATACCAATTCTCATTAGTTGACCCTATTATGACATTCTGCTGTATTGTCCTAACTTGCTGTGATGGATTTTAGTGAATCAGTCTAACATTGGTAATCTCTTATTTGTGTCAAATTGTGCAACCACCAATTGCTCCAGCAAGGCTTGATACCCATTCAGCTCAATGAAAAAGCAAGAATGTGTGTGTGTGGCGGGGAGGCTGGCAAATGTCCATTGCAGCCAATCAAATGCCCACTGGTCGTTGTTTGCACTCAGATCAGTGACCACTGGTCTATAGTGGACTGTCTCCGTTGTGGCTGATTGCTTTCCAGAAGTAATGAGGCTGTCACTGTCTTCAATGTGCTCTGGGGTCATGTCTTTCTACCAATGTTGCTGAAGCTTCCATTCTTACCACTCATGGACAAATTGTGGTCTGTGGAACTTTCAGAACGACATTTCTAATGAAAATTATTTAAAGTTTTTTTTTTTGGAAAGGTGGCTTTCTTGGTGTTGAGCCATGTTTCATGCGGCCCACTTCTTGATAACCCGTGTTTCATGTGGCCCACTTCTTGATGATGAGCCATGTTTCATGCGGCCCACTTCTTGATGACGAGCCATGTTTCATGTGGCCCACTTCTTGATAACCTGTGTTTCATGTGGCCCACTTCTTGATGATGAGCCATATTTCATATGGCCCACTTCTTGATGACAAGAAATTTTTTGATGGCCCACTTCTCGTAAAAGGTTGTTCATGCCTGATCTATACAGTTATTTGACTTACTAGATATAGGAACCAAACCAACCTCAAATCATAACATGCCAGTTTTTAAAAAGAACACAATTTAATCAGTGGTAAATTATACCTAAAACTATACAAGATAGTCATGGTTGGATTGCTTATAACCCTGCTCATCGAGTGATTCACCACCCTTGCTTTGCCTCCTAAGTCTCTGGTGTTGTAATAATGGATTACATTTTTCTAGACACACCATGGCCTGTTTATTCTTCCTGAACTGATGTTTTTACTCCTGTCTCACAACAGAATGACTTAGCAGTTTTTAAAAGCCAAACACCCACCTTTGTTGTTCTGTTGTTATTATTAGTGTTGTTGTTGTCGCTGTTGCCATGGCTGTTGCTATCTGTCAATTAGTGTTTTACACAGATAATGCTGTCTAAATTAACCTTTATACTTTAATTAATTCTAATAATAAAGTGATTCTTGTTATTTCGTTGAAATATTTTCTCGTTGTTAGACACTAAGTGTAATGCTTTATTACAAACCTCATTATTATCACTTGTAATAGATATACTACTACTACTTCTATGACGACTACTACCGTAACATGACTATAGTATTACCTCTGTTATTCTACTATACTACTGTGGAGTATTACTATTATGATAAAGACTGCATTCATGACCTAAAGACTTAAAAAATAATTTTTGTAACTAAACACTTTCAAACTTCAGACACTGGTAGAATGTGTCATATAAAACATCTTTTACTCTTAGCATTTTTGAGAAAAAACTTATATTTACAAAGTTATTTCGTGTTAAAGTTGTCCTATTTCGGTAATTTCAACCAATCAATGACGTGTATTCAGTTGAATAAAATTACTGCCGTTGTTTATCAACAACAACTTCCGGCGGTGTATTTTTCGTTTGTCACTGTTATTTATGACATCATTCATGTGTTTGTACTGGTTTTAAGATGTTAGGGTTTGGGTGTTAGGGTTAGGGTTTTGGGGTTAGAGTTAGAATAGAGGTTTTAGGGTTAGGGTTAGGGTTTCAGGGTTAGGGTTGTCATAAATAACAGTGACAAACGAAATATACACCACTGGAAGTTCTTGTTGACAAACAACGGCAGTAATTTTATTCAGCTGAATAAATGGGTTTCCCAAAGTAAAAGAAGGCGTGGCTGGCGGAGAACAATAACAAAAGATCTTAAAAGCAGAGGGTTAACAAAGGAACACGCAGTCAAGGACGCTTTCAGTGTTAGAAGGTGGAATGATCTTGCTGTTGCTTTAAGTGCCACAAAGCACAAATGAATGAATGAATTTATAGTAGGATGTAGTATATTTACTATGTATAGTACTGCTGCCATACTATAAGTACTACTACATTATGTTAACCTTTTAGCATTTGAACTGGCCATAGCAGGCCCAGATATTCTCTCCGTTTTATGTGCAAACTGACCAAGTCAGGCCTCTCACACCTACCCTACAATGCCATTCTAAAAGAAATGATATGATTGAAATCTCAAAGCTATGGGATAATGCATGATTAGTTTGAGACATTGTGAATAAACAAACATCACATTTGAGGGAGTAAACTGAATGTTAAGGGATCAGTGCTATAATCTGAATGCTAAAGGGTCATACGCTTGTAGTTGGAGAAAAGATAAAAGAGGCACCTGCCCCAAAAGTCAGGGTACCCATGGTTTTTGTGGGGTTTTTCCATGAGTAGCCCTCAATCGTCTCCTCTCTATTAAAGACAACTCTTTTACTTGTTTCAGTCATCTGACTGTGGCCATGCTGGAGCACCGCCTTTAGTCAAGCAAACCGACCCCAGGACCTATTCTTTGTAAGCCTAGTACTTATTCTATCGGTCTCTTTTGCCGAACCGCCAAGTTACGAGGACGTAAACATACCAGCATCGGATGTCAGGTGATCTTGGGGAGAAAAAGACAGACACACATACATATATATATATATATATATATATATATTATATATATATATACATACGACAGGCTTCTTTCAGTTTCTGTCTACCAAATCTACTCATAAGGCTTTGGTCAGCCTGAGGCTATAGTAGAAGACACTTCCCCAAAGTGCCCTGCAGTGGGACTGAACCAGGAACCATGTCGTTGATAAGCAAGCTACTTACCACACAGCCCCTCCTGTTGAACTTTATTTTTCATTATGTTAGCCTTGTTTACATGCTCCTCACAACACACACACACACACACACACACACACATATTCTTTGCTTTGTCCTGTGCTGTCCATAATACCTTTTTTCTTAATGTAAACCCTTGTGGTCAATAAAATAATTACTATTAACCATTTGCACACCAGACGAAATGCTTAGTGGTATTTTGCCCGTAACTATGTTCTGAGTTCAAATTCCGCCAGGATTGACTTTGGGTTGATAAATTAATTACCACTCAAGTACTGGGGTCGATATGATTGACTATCTCCCTCACCTCAAAAAAATTCCAGGCTTTGTGCCTATAGTAGAAAGGATTATTATTATCATTATTATTATTATTTTGGCCTTTTGTCAAAATTTGAAACCACCATTATTATTATTATTATTATTATTATTATTATTATTATTATTGTTGTTGTTATTTCTCCCCAGGATGAATTAGAAAATGCTGACTTCTGGCCATTTATAAAACAGGTGAAATGGCTTGACCCTGTCTTAGGTCCATTCATTGAAGGCATCCAGCGTATGTCCCCTAATCCTGAAGGTCTCTCTAAGGGCCACATATGGTTATGTCAGAGTCTACACCAACACATTACCTCCAGCCAACTGAAGACGTTGCTAAGCAACTCGGAAAACCTATTACAGTTTTATTATTGTAAGTATTTCATAACAACTTTTTAAAATTTTTATTTATTTATTTCTAACTAGCAGTATCGCCCGGCGTTGCTCGGGTTTGTAAGGGAAATAACTATATAAGCATTTTTAGAGAGTTATAGCCAAAAAATAGAAAAAAATGCATTAAAAATGGAAAAAAAATTATGGTAAATTTTTTTTAAATCGGCTACTCATCGTAGACATTTTTAGAGAGTTATTTCCCTTATATAATAGCGAAAAAAATGCATTAAAATGGAAAAAAATGATGGTAAATTTTTTTTAAATCGTAGACTCATCGTAGACGCGCACTAATACCCAGAAGGGCTCGATATGAATCATGACTATAAGATACCCGGTTTTGGTTACACTGCACCGCAAAATGTGGGAGTAGTTAGGAATCTAAATCGTAGGAGACAGACACACAACCTCTCTTTTATATATAAAGAGGTAAAATTTTTTAAATCGTAGACTCATCGTAACACGTGCTAATACCCAGAATGGCTCGATATGAATCACGACTATAAGATACCCGGTTTTGGTTACACTGCACCGCAAAATGTGGGAGTAGTTAGGAATCTAAATCGTAGGAGACACAGCACACAACCTCTCTTTTATATATAAAGATTTTACAATAACCATTTGTGAAATATTTTTTGTTGTACAACTACGATGATAAGTACTTCACAGACTGCTTAAACACTTAGTAACGCGAAACAATTATGGTATTTATTTACTAGGAAATCCTTATGAAATAAGAAGTATTTCACAATAAATATTCTTGTTTTTCATAATAATAATAATAATAACGGTGAAGGGATTTCCCAATAGTTATTTTGGTACTTTACCAAAAACTAATTCTGGTGATAATTATTTTGTTGTTTTATTTTATCAATAATTGCTTTTGTCCTCATCATTATAATTATCGTTGTTTTCACCATTATCATCAAAGTTGTCATCAGTGTCATCACCAAACATTGCTGTCATCATCAATATAATTAATTAGTCATTTCTCGTTCATCTTACTGGGTTTAGTTTTCTGATAAATTCTAAACCTGTTATTACTTTCTATAAATTCCAAAGGCTGCAGATGGCCATGTCTACCTTAGCACTAATTCAGTTTGTCTACAGACCATAACTTTCTGGTCCGGGACTGTTTCTCATATCAACAAGGAGTTACTTTACAATCGAAAGAAAGTAAGTCTTAACGATCTTCTTCAGCTTATTGTAAATAGGTGATTTAACCCCAGGTCGTCTCGGATCAGGCAGTCTTATGATCACAGATATTCCAACCGTGACCATCCTGTCTTTGACATCTATCTAGAACTACATTATCCAGTGTGTCCTTCCCATTTTAAGGTGGTAGAATGAGATTTGAGAAATATTTGGTTGTTATTTCCACATGTGGCATCTTTTTTATCTGTTGTCTTTTACTTGTTTCAGTCATTATTGTGGCCATGCTGGAGCACCACCTTTTATCAGCGTTTCTCTCTCATTTGCTACTTTGGTCCCTATTTCACTCGGGTGGACCCTCTTAGCCATTCGATGTTTAAAAAATTCCTCGTTGTCCACCACATTGCTTTCGCCAACCCTGAAGGGGAGCTGGGGCAATTGCTTCGAAGATGAATTCTCCTGGTTGACGATGTGTGTGTGTGTGTGTGTGTGTGAATATAAGTGCGCATATATAGATTTGTGTGTGTATGTGCTGCTAGTATTTATATATATCAGTGTAGACATGTGTTGTGCACATATTTGTATGCATGTACACGACCGAGAACATGTGTGCACATATCTTAGTAAATGTGTGTGCATGAATGTATGGTCTCTCTCTCTCTATATGTATCTGTATGTATCTATGCGTGTATGTGTGCATGTGTGTATATATATATTTCTAAGATTAAACATTATTAGGAATTGTATAAGAAAATTTGTTAAAACATTTTTTTATGTTGTGGAAGTGTAAACAATTTATCTCTTATTATAATAGCAGATAAATTTGAACAATAAAATCTTATGTGGACCCCTTCCCCCAGGGGCCATGTGGACCCTGGTTGAGACCCTTTCGTTACCGTATTTATTTTGAGATGCTCTGTTTTTGTCTCAATTATTTTAAATATGTGGAGGCGCAATGGCCCAGTGGTTAGGGCAGCGGACTCGCAGTTTCGATTCCCAGACCGCGCGTTGTGTGTGTATATTGAGCGAAAACATCTAAAGTTCCATGAGGCTCTGGCAGTGGGTTGTGGTGACCCCTGTTGTACTCTTTCGTCCCAACTTTCTCTCACCCTCTCTTCCTGTTTCTTGAGTAACACTGCGATGGACTGGCGTCCTGTCCAGCTGGGGAGGGGGGGCACATATGCCACAGAAACCGGGAAACCGGGCCCATGAGCCTGGCTAGGCTTGCAAAGGGCGCATAAATATAAAAATAAAAAATTTTAAATATAGAAAAGAATTTAGTAAAATAACTTCGTTATCATTTAGCTTGTGTTAGGAACATAAATTGTGACTAAGGTTTGGTGGAAGATTTTAATTCAAAACTTATGAAAACAAGACATTTGGACTACAGAGCCAGAGGTGGTTTCAACTGGGTTGGTAACGAAAGGTTTAAACATTATTAGGGATTGTATAAAAAAATTTGTTAAAACATTTTTATGTTGTGGAAGAATAAGCAATTTATAGCAGATAAATTTGAACAACAAAATCTTATGTGGACCCCTTCCTCTAGGGGCCATGTGAACCCTGGTTGAGAACTGCTGAATCAGATGATACTGTAGGGCACTGCCCATGGGGTAATAATGGACAAACTGTAGACAGGGACGTCACTGCAGGCTAGCTAGTGATCTGATCCTCAGAGAAGGGACTTCCGTTTAGGCAGGAAAAGGGTCTGGGGATTCAGATGGCTGACCCTACTCGCTCTCAATGTGTGTCGCTGACTAAACTGAAATAAACAATGTACCGGGCACACTCTTGTTCTGGATTATTTTTTATGTATAGATTAACTAAGCTGTAATACCGTAAGTGCGTAGTTCATGTGCGTAACTTTTTAATGTATCGAACAAATATTATTTCACCTGTCCCCCCCACACACACAATCACAAAGTAGAATGAGTTCAATAACAGTATCAATAAATCGTATTCTCGATCGTGTCCATCTGTTGTCTTCTGTGACGTCCACAATCGTCACATCTGATCTCTTAACTTCTTGTCATTCCTTCAGGTTTCATCTCCCACACCGTCCCCCCACCCACCCACTGTGACCAGTCACTGCACCCCCCTCCCACAGACCACCAGTACTCAGTATGTATTTGCTTAGTTGTGCTCATTCAGGTTAACCTCGTTCAGTCGTTACATATTAAACAATAATTTCCTCTCAGACCAAGGAGACGACGCCCTCTTTGAGTTTTTCTTATTGTCAGGT
The DNA here is from genome assembly GCF_006345805.1 of Octopus sinensis. Lineage (NCBI taxonomy): Eukaryota > Metazoa > Mollusca > Cephalopoda > Octopoda > Octopodidae > Octopus > Octopus sinensis. The sequence continues at coordinate 39,450,750 of NC_043015.1, forward strand.
TTTGACCAGTAGACTTTAGTTGTTGTTTGTTGTGAGATTAGTGATGTAGGATAATGGAGGGTAGGTTGGGGGTGGGTACCTAGGACTGGTTAGTTGGTTGACGGGAATTGGTAGATCACAAAGACAGTTTCTGTTCCTTGTTATGGAACTGTTATCCCTAAGGGTCACTCCTCTTTATCCTCCATTTTGCATCCCACACACTGACCTGCGTCAACGACAATTAATCTCTCACTAATTATATTCACTAATTCCTTTATCCCAGCTAGTGGGAGTGATTTGCTGTTCCTCTCCCTTCTGGGAATAATAATAATTAGAATAATTGTTTCTAACTTTGAAACAAGGCCAGCAATTCTGAATGCAGGGCCCAAGTCAATTACATTGATCCCAGTATTTGACTGGTACAGTGGAACCTCAGTTTAGAATTTAATTCATTTCCGAAGGATGTTCATCACCTGAAGTGTTTGTTCATAAACCCAAACTATTTTACCCCGTTGAAAAATCAAAAGAACCCACAGCAAATCCAAACAGCAACTGATGCTTTTCCTTTTGATACTCCCAGTTTGGTGCCAACTGTTGTTGCTGGCATGCGTGTTTGTCACTTGAGACGTTTTGTATTCAAAAAATTGTTTGTAAACCTATTTGTTCATGATTAGGGGCATCTGTAAATTGAGCTTCCATTATACTTAAATTTATCTATCCCAGAGGAATGAAAAGTAAAGTGGACCACAGCAGGATTTGAACCTATGATGTAATGAACTGGAAGAAATACTGCCAGGCATTTTGTTTAACGCTGTAACACTTCTGCCGACACACAGCCTTTGTTTCAAATTATGGTACAAGGCCAGCAATCTTAAGGAAGAGGGGTCAGTGAATTACATGGACCCTAGTACTTGATTGGTGTTTATTTAAACAACCCCAAGAGAGTGAACAGCTAAGTTGACTTTGGCAAGATTTGAACTTAGAATGTTAAGTGTCAGTTGAAATGCCATAATGCATTTTGTCCAATACACTGACAAAGCAACCGGATCTGGTTGCCTTTATGGTACCTTTTGTCGAACTGCTAAGTTACAGGGACGTAAACACACCAACATCGGTTGTCAAGCGATGGTGGGTGGACAAACACAGACACACATACATACATATATATAAACGACGGGCTTCTTTCAGTTTTCTGTCTACCAAATCCACTCACAAGGTTTTGGTTGGCCCAAGGCTCTAGTTGAAGACACTTGCCTAAGGTGCCATGCAGTGGGGACTGAACCCAGAACCATGTGGCTGGTAAGCAAATTACTTACCACACAGCTACTCCTGTCTATTATGAGTATAAAGTATCTCATGTCAAACCAATAAAGGTCCCTTCCTCCTGCAATGAGCTTCTGTAAATTCTTGCATTTAACCCTTAAAAAAAGTCACAACCAAATAATTCTATTTCTCTAATCTGTGATCAAATTCTAAGAAGAATTTGTCAATTTTTGGGAAGTTTACCTGTTATCAGAGTTGGTTCCTACTTGAGGGTGGGTCAGGGTTAGTTAACACTGGATTACAATGTCACAAGTTCAAATCTTTCATTTGCCATCAGCCAGACTTAGGTTTATAGTCTGTTCCTAGGCCTGAGCTAAACCATAAATATCATCCTTCATGTTTCCTGGTCAACAGTTTGATATCGGGCTGCATTGGGTCACTGGTAGCAAACGTATGACCACAGGTGAACTCTTTGCGTGTGTGGCTTTGTATATAAACATGAGTGTATATGTGTGTGTCTTCTTGTCTTGAGACAGCATTCACCCGGGGTGGGCTGAGCTGGCTTCATTCATCCTCAATGCTGCATCTCTCACAAACCCCGACCAGGCCTGGCGATTTGAGGCTAACGACCACGTGATCTCCAACCACTCCTTATTCTAGCGGCGAACGCCGTAGATATGGGGGCCTAGGTTGGGTTCCAGATCAGCCTTGACTGTCATCAGCCAGGTTTTTCGTTGTCCACCACATCGTTTTCGCCAACCCTGAAGGGGAGCTGGGGCAATTGCTTCGTAGGTTGGGTTCCAGATCAGCCTTGACTGTCATCAGCCAGGTTTTTCGTTGTTCACCACATCGCTTTCACCAACCCTGAAGGGGAGCTGGGGCAATTGCTTCGTAGGTTGGGTTCCAGATCAGCCTTGACTGTTATCAGCCAGGCTTTTCGTTGTTCACCACATTGCTTTCGCCAACCCTGAAGGGGAGCTGGGGCAATTGCTTCGTAGGTTGGGTTCCAGATCAGCCTTGACTGTTATCAGCCAGGCTTTTCGTTGTCCACCACATTGCTTTCGCCAACCCTGAAGGGGAGCTGGGGCAATTGCTTCGAAGATGAATTCTCCTGGTTGACGATGTGTGTGTGTGTGTGTGAATATAAGTGCGCATATATAGATTTGTGTGTGTATGTGCTGCTAGTATTTATATATATCAGTGTAGACATGTGTTGTGCACATATTTGTATGCATGTATAAATATGCATGTACACGACCGAGAACATGTGTGCACATATCTTAGTAAATGTGTGTGCATGAATGTGTGGTCTCTCTCTCTCTATATGTATCTGTATGTATCTATGTGTGTATGTGTGCATGTGTGTATATATATATATGTGTGTGTGTGTGTGTATATATATATATATATATATATATATATATATAGTGTGTATATTTCTGTGTGCCTTTCTATGTTTTTAGGTATGTGTGTGTGTGTGTGTATATCTATATCTACCTATGCATGTATGTGTGTATATGTGTGTGTATATTAACATTTTAATCAATATCCACTAGGTGGCTGCTGTCTGACTGTATGAACAAATGTTAGAGCAAGACGGTGGAATATTACCTGAGTTGAGGTGGTGGTAGTGGTGGTGGTGGTGGGTGACGGTGTTGGCGGTGGTGATTGTTGCGTCATGTCAGTAGCAGTTGTGGTAATAGTAGCAGTGACTGTGATGGTGTTAGTGGTGGTGGTGGTGTGGTGGTTCAGGTAGTGTTGCGTAATGGTGGTGGTGGTGGTGGTGGTAGTGGTGGTTGAAGTAGTGTTGTGTAATGGTTGTGGTGGTGGTGGTGGTGATATCGGTGATAATCTGATCATTAGACAGGCACAGATATAAATAAATAAATATATAAATAAACAAATAAATAAATAGTCTCTACCCCATTCAATGTTGGCAGTTGTTCAGCCGTGTTCCTGGTTTCTCTCTGGTGTTGGTCACCTTTAGGTTGCTGAAATGGTAAGGCTTCATACTAAACACACTACTTCTACACACACACACATTCACCAACGCTCAAACAAAATATTCTTCTTTTTTCTTCTTCTGTTCCTACTTAATTTTCTTTTGTTTTTTTTCTCTTTTTTTCTGCTTTTTCCACCCATAAAATTGTTGTTTGGTACCTATTTAATACAACCTGCTACTTTGGATTGAAGTAGCTTCAAGTATACACACCAACTACCGCGTTCTGTGTGTGTGTGTCTGAGATGATCTATTTATAATCTTCACTGTTTGTAAACTTGGTTAATCTCTCATTTAGTGTCCAGTTACCTTTTCCTTTCCACTGACCGTTGTCTGCACGTGGCTAGACAGTGTAGTTTTAATTTACGCTTATGCTTTCTGAGCTGGAGAAGGGGCCACTTCTTATGACCTTAGTAGAACTTCTGAGGACTGCGACCTTGATATTGTTAATATTTTTATTTCACCCTTTAGCTTTCAGATTTTTCTGTCAAATGTAATGTTTATTTATTCACAATGTTTTGAATTAATCCTGGATTACTTCATAGCTTTGATGATTTCGATGATGTGATTGTTCATTTTTTAGAATGGCATTGTAGGGTAGGTGTGAGAAGCCTGATCTGGCCAGCTTGGACATAAAGCAGCTACAATATTTTGGGCTGGACACGGCCAGTTTAAATGCTAAAGGGTTAAACCAAAGCAACCAACATTTGCAGAGATGAGATTCCAGTGGGATTATGTCCTGGGGGAGAAGGATTGGCTCTAGTGATTAATGTGGGCTGGCGAGGAGGTGGAGTTAACAAGGATAACAAGAGTGGAGAGGCAAATGGGTTGTGGGGCGGGCACTTATGTGGAAGAGGTGAGAGAGCAGCCAGTTCTGTTGTCCTTAATCCCAGCTCAACCCTGAGTAAACAGTAGAATCCCTTTTGTAACCATTCCAAGTTTTTTTTTTATGGCCATCCAGGACTATATTATGTAACATATTCTTTCTTTTACAAGAGAGTAACAGTTTGGTTTAAGGGAGATTTGGTTGCTATTTCTAGCATGTGTGGCCACCAGGGAGCATTTCCTTTGTATTGCAAAATGTATCACATAAATGCTTTTTAATTTTTTTTCTGTCTGTTTCATATTTTCTATTTCAATAATAAATTTCAACAAACAAATAAATTATAAACAAGGCTGTGTGGTAAGTAGCTTGCTAACCAACCGCATGGTTCCGGGTTCAGTCCCACTGCGTGGCATCTTGGGCAAGTGTCTTCTACTATAGCCCCGGGCTGACCAATGCCTTGTGAGTGGATTTCGTAGACGGAAACTGAAAGAAGCCTGTCGTATATATGTATGTGTGTGTATATGTTTGTGTGTCTGTGTTTGTCCCTCTAGCATTGCTTGACAACCGATGCTGGTGTGTTTACGTCCCCATCACTTAGGGTTCGGCAAAAGAGACCGATAGAATAAGTACTGGGCTTACAAAGAATAAGTCCTGGGGTTGATTTGCTCGACTAAAGGCGGTGCTCCAGCATGGCCGCAGTCAAATGACTGAAACAAGTAAAAGAGTAAAGAGTAAAAGAGATACTGAACATGGCTGTGTGGAGTGTCTTCTGCCTCGGGCTAACCAAAACCTTGGGTGTGGATTTGGTAGACAGAAACTGAAAGAAGCCTATTGTGTGTGTGTGGCTTAGAGGAGTTAGTAGATTGTGAACCTAGGAGAGGTGGGCAACTATACAAGAACAGCAACCGTTGTAGTAGCAGTGGGCTCTGTAGTGGAGGGACACAGTTCAAGATGTGATCCTCTCCTATGTCATTTAATTAAACAGGTTTTCAATTTGTTTTTCTCATATTTTATTTTCTGTTGACTTGGGTTAAAAATTACATTTTTTAATTATATTTTTAATGTTTATTTAATTTCCTTTTCTTAACATCCATAAAGCCACTTATGCAACTGGCACACACACACACACATACGCACACACACTCACACACATACACACACACACATTGGCAATGCACTGACACACACGCACACACACACTGACCTAAGCAATGTCCACATATTAACTAAATTCCGTGGTTGAGTGACAATGTGACAGCTGTTGGTGTTGATGTTCTTATACATCCAATAACGTCTACAACAACAACAACAACTTATATCGAATATTTATCAATCCACTGTTCTGAGACAAACAAAAAAGTGTCAGCTTTTATTGTGACCAGCAATAATGTCAGCTGAGAGACAATACCAGTAATTACAGTGGTTAGCGGAGCTATGGAGCATCTATTGAAGTTTGTAGTACTAGCAGTTGAAAAAGGTCAGTAGACATGACCATAGATAGATCAGCCTCAATTAAGCCGAGAAAGACTTTAATTAATTAATTTTAATTAAATTTATACCTGTACTGAGCAGAAAATTAATAATTATCTTAATGATTAATTATGGCGAAGAAAGACAAGCAGGCAACCCCAGAATTTAATTAAGATTAATTAAAAATATTAAATAGGGGTGGTTGGTGTGTGTGTGTGGGGGGGGGGGAGTAATTTACGTTGGTAAAATGTTAATAAAGATAATTTGTCTTTGATTTTATTCCTTTTAAAGAATTGAATTCTTCAAGCAAAATAAAATTTCACAGGCAATAAATTTCATGGTTGTGGTACTTTGTCAGAGTAGGGATTACTCTGGTCATGTTTTGGTTTTATTGTACCTCATCAGTGAAACCCTGTCTATCTAACTGTTATCATCAGAACACTGAATGGCTTTTTCTCTTTATATATATATTTCTAGCAAGGACACAGCTTATAATACTGTTCTGTGTATGTCGGACCTTTTTCTATGTAAACTTTGGATGTAGACATATATATATTTTTTGCATTTTGTGTATTTAATATACTTTATTATATATTGATCTGTCTAACTTGTTTTCCTTTCATTTACTTCTCTACCCACTCAATTTTAAATCTCTTGAGCACTACTAAATATTCTATACAGAGAACATCTGGCGCTTATTATCTATGAACTATGATATATTATTAAGTATATTAAAACTTTACTAGTCAATATTGTGACTTTTTGTGTTAGCAGTGTGATGTTTTCATTTCTTTAGCTTAACTCTTGCAAGTTACAATGCTTCGTATACAAATACATCTATGTAAACAATGCAATTGACAATAGAAAAAAATATGTAATGGATGTATATACATGTTTCGAGAGTTATTGTTCTTTCATCAGCACCACATCCAACCCATTCAATTATCCATGAATGCATTGCTTAAATACCCATACTTAAATATGTTTAGCAGTGTAACAGTGTTGGACAGACCAATTTACATATTGAACATATATTAAATGTGTGTGTATGACAGAGAGCAGATGTCTGCTGCTCATTCATGTACTGTGTTTATGTGCTATGTTGTGATTTGTTGTCATTAGTTGATCTTGTTTAACACTTTCGTTACCAACCCAGCTGAAACCAGCTCTGGCTCTGTAGTACAAATATTTTGTTTTCATAAGTTTTGAATTAAAATCTTCCACCAAACCTTAGTCACAATTTATGTTGCTGACACTAGCTTAATGATAACGAAGTTATTTTACTAAATTCTTTGTTATATTTAAAATAATTGAGAGAAAAACAGAGCATCTCAAAATAAATACGGTAATGAAAGGGTTAACCCTAGGTCAATTCTGATCAAGCAGACATATGTTCAAAGATATTCCAGCAATCACTATTTTGTTTTTAGACATTGTATATCTATGACAATATTATCCAATGTGTCCTTCATTTTCTTAAGACAAATGATATAATTCAAAGGAGATTTGGTTCATATTTCTAGCACATTAGTCATATATTGCATCTTTTGCAGCTCATTATTGGAGCATGTTGAATGAGGATAAAACCTTGTCCACAATTGTGTAGTCAACACTACAGTGATGATGATGATGATGATGAGGTTTTGACCATCCATATCGTAAATCTTGTCATTAAATCTTGGTTCCATTGATTGTTGTTTGATGTAATGTCTTTGATCCCATTTCAGCTGATGCCTTTCTTTGTAACCCAAAATACGTCCAAGCTCTTCTGATCTGTCTGAATGCCATCGAACATAACAAGGTGACACTTCTGGCAGACATCGATCCGGCTCTTGTAAGTCCTTTTCATTCTTCCTTAATGGCCTTTTTTAAGTCACTATATAAATTTTATAATCAGTTAGGCGTAATTAAGACATTAAATATTTTACTAACATTGTTATATTTCGGAATGGTCATTTTGCCAGTTTAGCCAATAAAAACACACGCACTATATATTTGGTGTTACTTTGCTTCAGTGTTATTTGTATTTTACATTAATCTTAATCTTATTTTGGCCAGAGTTTTTTCGTCACACTCCTGTGACTGCATCAGTGGTCCTTTGTTTTCTTCTCACTTATTTGTGTCTCTCCTTACTAACCGTCAGCCATATATAAACGTACTATTTTACTAACCATCTACGGTAATAGTTTATTGCTAAAAATAGGTATTACAAACTATTAATATGATTAGTAGGTGAATGAAGGATGTTCCTGTATTATTTTAACAAATATGCATCAGAGTAAAATAAACGAATTGACCAGCAATACCAGGAAAGTGTGGGTTATTCCCAGTTTCCGTTTACCATTACTCTGTTCCATGTCCTATCCCATTTCCTGTTCAGTTCCGTCTTTACGCCTATCGTTTATTGTAATAGTTCATTGCTAAAAATAGGTATTACAAACTATTAATTCGGTTAGTGGGTGAATAAGGAATGCCCTTGTATTATTTTAGCAGATGAATATGCTTCTGGGTAAAATTAAATTAAATAGATTTTACAAATACATTGACAAATAGTCCGCATATTGTAGCTGGCATTGTTGTGTGTTGTAGCTTATTGTAGCCTGGCCATATCTCATGTTGTGCGATAAAAATGATTGTGGCTGTGGGGTAAGTACCTTGCTTACGAACTACATGGTTCTGAGTTCAGTCCCACTGCGTGGCACCTTGGGCAAGTGTCTTCTACTATAGCCTCGGGCCAACTAAAGCCTTGTGAGTGGATTTAGTAGATGGAGACTGAAAAAAGCCCGTTGTATATATGTATATGTATGTATATATATATATATATATATATATATATATATATATGTGTGTGTGTGTATGTTTGTGTGTGTGTGTTTGTCCCCCCCAACATCGCTTGACAACCGATGCTGGTGTGTTTACGTCCCTGTAACTTAGCGGTTTGGCAAAAGAGACCGATAGAATAAGTACTAGGCTTACAAAGAATAAATGCTGGGTTCGATTTCTTTGACTGAAAGGCTCTTAATGGCAGTGCTCCAGCATGGCTGCAGTCAAATGACTGAAGCTAGTAAAAAAAAAAAATTTTATTTTCTCATTTTTCTTTTCTGATATCCAACAATTCTTTCGTTTGGATAATTTTTTAAAATCTTAAATTTGTGATTCACTTATTAAACTTTCATTTACCATCCTTTTGGTTTTTGGTTTCAATTCTTCAGCTGACACTGAGAAGTAAAGCCCCTGAACACAGGATCTGTACTAGCTATCCCGTCCTAGGGAACCAGTTTTCAACTATGGAGAGAACAAAAGTCGAAAAGTCCCCACCTTATGCCTCCCCGAAAAGGGCTCGAGCAATGCTGAGTGTTTCACATGAGCAAGCCATACCCATACGTAAGTATTGAATCAAAATAATACATTGAACTACTTGAATTTGTAGCTCCATCAAACCCCAAATGCTAATACAGCACACAGTAGATGTAACAGAAGGGGGGAATTATATTTTTATGCTGATTCCTTCCTTCTAAAATTGAATTTTATTTCAATTTGATAATTCTTTAATCTCTTCATAAATTATTTCCTAAAAATTTTAACCAATTCCAACCAATCTGATGTCTTCTTTTTGAAAGTGTTTATATTTGAATTAAAATCTTGATGAAATGAAAATCTCATCACGTGAATGTTATCCTGAGATTCCCGTTTCTCAACAGAATTATGTATTAGTATAAAGTTTAACACTATCGACCAATCTGTAATGCTATTATATTTATATATTACAATGTACTTCTAATACAGGATAAAATTTTCAAAAAATTTTATCAGTGGCCAGCATATTAAAAAATACCTTTTAAGGTGAAAATTATAAACAGCTTTACCGCTGATGATGAGAAAATTCTTATGAATTAACTCAGAAATTGGACCGATTCGTTAATAACGGAATTTTTTAGAAATTTCTGTCAGCTTGCTTCGAGACGCATGCTTATAGTGAAAGAATTATATGTGGTTATTAACGATTTAAAGTCTATTCTCAGCATATTTGGCATAGGAATTTTTTGTCTTTTGCCCTTATTTATAAAGTTATATTACAATGTACATCAATAAATAATGTTATTCTATTACTATAATAAATTATGATCTATATTATTATAAACTGCTGCTTAATTTTGTTGCTGTTGAGAATTAATTAAAACACAAACAGTTAACTCATTAAAAACATAACCATGGTGATGAAAGTTTAGAATAGAAGTTTCAATTAACGTGTTGATGACTTCTAATTCTACAAAGGCTTTCATTGTAATCCTGGGCAAGTCACACCTGTGATTAGCCTTGACAAAAGGTACATCACTGTAAAAACAACTGCTTTAACACAACACAAGTTAAAAGAGAAAACCTTTTATTCCTCATCTTCTGACATGTAAACCTCTTTGACCTTCAACCATTGTAAGTTTCTTATAAAATTTTTTTACCTGTTTGATTGTTTTCAGCTAGCAACGAAGGAATCAAAGACAAAGCCAAAGACACCATGCGGTATGTCCTGGACCGGTCTGGGACCGTCTCGCCTTCGGAATCACCGCCACAGAGTTTTAGTTTCTATGACAGTATCAACTCTGATCCTCTGTTGAACTTTGAATTTGCTGGCGCCAGCAGAAAAGGAGACAGTAACGTTCAGCTGAATCTGTCGACTAAAGATGTCTGTGATGGGCCCTCAAAAGACAGTTTTGACCCTGCTGCACTGACTGCTGACAAAAATAAAGGTTTATTCAAGTCTGTGTCCCTAGATGAACGCTCTTGTGACCAAAACACACACCCTGTTGAATCTGCAAGAAAGACAGAGATTCCTCACCAAAATGTAAATAATAAACTTGAGACCCAACCGGGGATGTCGCAAGTTGTCCCTTCAACTAATCCCCTGTCTGAATACCCTGGAAACAGCACCAACAGAAAAAACCCTCCACATAAGATCAGTCATAAACGATGCCAGTCAGATGTACCGTTTATTAGAAAAGAACTCAGTGAGATGCAGAAGGAGAGTGCTTTTAGCAAGAGACCCAGTGTCCATTCTGTTACTTGTGACACGAGATTGCTGAAGAAATCTGGTAAGGAAATCCTGATATCACTGTTTACGTCTCTGTTAATTAAAAAAGAGTATTGTGTCTTGTCTGCAAGTGTTGATGTTTTGCTGTGGTCGTATGGAGTAGAGTGACTTGTCTAAGGTTTAACTCTTTCAATTTCAAATTATTGATAATGTTCTATTGATGAGAATGATGAGTCAGAAAAAACACTAGATATTGTGTGTGTGTGTGTGTGTGTGTGTGTGTGTGTGTGTGATTTATAGAGAATGATATTTCATCACTATTAAAGTTCATTATCATCATCGTTTAACGTCCACTTTCCATGCTAGCATGGGTTGGACGATTTGACTGAGGTCTGGCAAACCAGATGGCTGCACCAGACTCCAATCTTGATCTGGCAGAGTTTCTACAGCTGGATGCCCTTCCTAACGCCAACCACTTAGGAAAGGCATCCAGCTGTAGAAACTCTGCCAGGACTTACTTTGATTGACCCATGACATCTCGATATTCATCTCCCCACTCTTTCACACACACACACATACCTGCTGTTGGCAGTCTCTGTGTCTTATGTCTTTGATTGGTACCTGTAGTCAGTTTCTATTTCTAGCACCTTTGCTTTACACTTTGGGGCTGCTTCAACTTCTCTCAGGTAAACACTGGTACCTGTGCAAATTACGTGTCTACATAAATGCATGTACTTGTGTCTATGTTTGTTTATATTTTGGCTTCTCTGAAAACTGGAAGCTACCAATGGTGGTGGTGGTGGTGTTCATTCTTGTTAATGCCATCTTTGAGCCTTTGAAGTTGTGTAAGAAATCTCTTGAGGTGGTGAGCTGGCAAATGCTTACTGGTATTTCTTTTGCCGTTATGTTCTGAGTTCAAATTCTGCCGAGGTCCACTTTGCCTTTCATCCTTTCGGGGTCGATTAAATAAGTACCAGTTATGCAATGGGGTCAATGTAATCAACTTAATCCCTTTGTCTGTCCTTGTTTGTCCCCTCTATGTTTGGCCCCTTGTAGGTAGTAAAGAAATAAGAATTGTTACCATGTTGGGTGAAAGGCTTAGCAGGACGTCACCCTTTGCTACATTCTGATTTCAAATACCACCAAGGTCAACTTAGCCTTTCATCCTTTCGGGTTCAATAAAATAAGTACCAGTTGAATACTGGGGTCAAGATAATTGACTTAACTGCTAGGTAAGAGTATTAATAAAAAAATCACTGCACCCTTCTGTCACACTGTTGAGCCATCAAACCCAGTAAGATCTCAAGCTCAAATTCACGGCCTCCACATCAGATAGACCATGATGGGTGGGGAGAACATGCTGAAGCCTTCATCCTGCAGTGGAATGAACATAGCCAATTGAATCCAATCCAAGGAATTACTGAAGGAATCAAGTAAGATTGAGGTGAGAGAAAGGGCATCCAGTTGTAATATAACGATTCAGTAATATATTCTTCTAACCCATGCTAGCATGGGAAAACAGATGTAAAATCAATGTCTGTGTGTATCATAGAGAAAGGAGATGCAGTAAAAAGCAGGAACAAACTCTAGCATGGCCAGGAATAATGCAATGAAATTGTTATAAAAACTCTATAAAATACAAAATTCTGTTTTTTTTCTTTTTTTCTTTTTTTTTGTGAATATTTGCAAGAATTAGTCTCTTAGATTCTTCTGTTGTAGACTCCAAGAGATGGTCGTTGTCTGTCATTGCCCAGTTTATCATTGACAATGTTTGTTGTTGCTATTTCAAAGACTCTCTCTCTCTCTCTCTTCCATTTCAGCCACTTTCAACAGTCAACAGTCCATTTGTTGTCCAGATGGTAACTTGGTCCACCCTGTGCCTGGTCAGTCTCTCATCAGTTTTCTCACTTCTCAAGACTTCAACACCTGTGCCAACTTAGACAGGGTACGTTACTCCATCTCACACATTCTCTCTCTCTCTCCTTCCCCTCTAATGCACTCTCTCTCTCTCTCCTTCCCCTCTAATGCACTCTCTCTCTCTCCTTCCCCTCTAATGCACCCTCTCTCTCTCTCCCCTATATTCACTCCCTCCATCTCACTCTCTCACACTGACATTCTCGCTCCTTTCTTCACATACACACATTTGCTTCTCTCTCTTTTTCTCTCATTAACTCCTCTTCTTCCCTCTCTCTCTCTTGCTCACTAACTCTCTCTCTCACTCACTAACTCTCTCTCTCCTCACTCAGCAACCTCTCTTCTATCTCTCTCTCTCACTCACCCTCTCTCCTCACTCAGCAACCTCTCCTCTCTCTCTCTCTGTCTCCCCTCACTCAGCAACCTCTCCTCTCTTGCTCTCTCCCCTCACTCAGCAACCTCTCTCTCTCTCTCTCTACCATTGTTCCCCTTTTTAAACCCAATTCCCAACGATGTTTTTCCCATTTAATAGTTTTCAACAGATTTATTCCACGGTCACTTAAAGGACTTCTCCACTCAGGCCTTTGAGTACAACTTAATCCTTTCACATTCGCCCTTTGAGTGCAACTCACCACATCTTTCTTGAGGATTTCTTTGCATTAACTCAAACTGCCAAGCATTCAATCAAACTGTCTCTCTCTCTTTCTTTCTATCTATCTATCTTTCTCTCTCTTTCTCTCTCTCACACACACACACACACACACACACACACTCCTATACATATATTAACATAATAAATTATCCTAGGGAGTCTCTGGACAAAGTGTAGTGAAACCCTGCCTTAAATATATGTTTAATCAATTATATTCATTATCATCATCAGCATCATCGTTTAACGTCCACTTTCTGTGCTAGCATGGGTTGGATGAACCAGATGGCTGCACCAGGCTCCACTCTTGATCTGGCAGAGTTTCTACAGCTGGATGCCCTTCCTAACGCCAACCACTCCGAGAGTGTAGTGGGTGCTTTTACATGCCACCTGCACGAGGGCCGGTCAGGCAGTACTGGCAACGGCCACGCCCAAATGGTGCTTTTTACATGCTACCTGCACAGGAGCCAGTCCAGCAGCACTGGCAACGACCTCGCTCAAATGTTTTTTCACGTGCCACCAGCACAAGTGCCAGTAAGGCGATGCAGGTAACGATCATGCTCAAATGGTGCCAAAAGACAAAAATGTGTTAATTCATATCAAGGAGATCCAAATAGCTTAAAATATAATAGGGATGTGAAATACCCAGTGCGGAGTGAATCTCACCTCTCATATGGTAGTAGCAGTTACGTCCCTTCACATTCTTAATTGGAATCTTGTAGAGGTCAAGGTGTTTTGTTTCTTTTTTTTTTAATCTTTTTTGTGGGTATCATATTCTGCCGTGGTCTACTTTGACTTTCATCCTTTGACAGTCAATAAAATAGGTACCAGTTGAGCACTAGGGTTGATTTAATCAACTTGGTCCCTTCCCCGAAATTGCTGGCCTTGTGCCAAAATTTGAAACCGTTATTATTATTATTATTATTATTATTATTATCTTCTCAACTGGGCACTCTTTTTCCATTACCTTTATATTCCTCTTAATACTTTCTGTTACTTATTATCATTATTATTATTAAGGCTGCGAGCTGACAGAGTTGTTAGCATGCTGGGCAAAATGCTTAGTGGTATTTCATCTGCCGCTATGTTCTGAGTTCAAATTCCACCAAGGTCGGTTAAACAAGTACCAGTCACGTAGTGGGGTAGATGTAATCGACTTAATCCCTTCCCCCAAATCTGAGGCCTTTTGCTTCCAGCAGAAAGGATTATTATTATTCTTAAAGCAGTGAGCTGGCAGAATCATTAGCACGCCGGGCGAAATGCTTAGCGGTATTTCATCCATCTTTACATACTGAGTTCAAATTCCACTAAGATCAAGTCTTCCTTTCATCCTTTTGGGGGCCAATAAAATAAGTACCAGTTAAGTACTGGGGTTGATGTAATCAACTTGCCCTTCTAAAATTTAGGGCCTTGTGTCTATAGAAGAAAGGATTATCATTATTATTATCATTATTATTATTATTATTATTATTATTATTATTATTGAATTCCTTGTAGTTCTGTTGTGACGGCTGGGAACCTGAAAGGTCACTCTCTTGTTTTGCAGGAAAATGCTCATTTTAGCATTTCTGAAATCTTGATTTCTGCCATTGAACAAATGAAATGGAAGCATGTGATATCTCCGCGGCGGATCTCGGATAACGAGGAAGGTGATTCTGACGAAGAAATACAACACCTCAAGCAGAGGATTCGAATACGGCGCCATGAAAGGATGAGAGAGGTAAGTGGTGGTGGTGGTGTGGTGGTGGTCTTCAGTTTTTTCTTTTTGTTTTACTGTGGTACCGTGTGTGGTGAGGTGGTGGTGGTGAAGAAGTCTACACAGCAGCTTCTTATCTCTCGTTTGTTTTGTTCTGTGAAGTTTAAAGCCCTGCCAACTGCTTCATTCAGCTTTCTTTCTCTCTGTTTTTTACTGAGCTATTTTGGTATTTTGTGTGTGTGGGTGTGTGTATATCTTTTCCAGTTTGAATAGACACTTCTTCTTTCATTAAGACACAAGATTTCTTGTTCTCCTTCTCCAGCAAGTTAAACTGAAGCCTCCTGAATTGAATGTATGAAAGACACACAACCACACACACACACGTCCACACATGCACACACATTCACACACACATCTTCACACACACATCTACCCATACACACCTGCGCACATACAGATCCTCATACACACACATGTATCCTCACATACATCCTCACACACACACACACACATCTACACCCCCCACATACACAGATCCTCACACACATGCACCCCACACACACACACATGCACACATACACATGCACACACAGATATTTATACACTGAAGTTTCTATTTCCTTAATTTCATTCCGATTAGTATATGATTTAAGAATTTTCAATAAATCATCAAACGAATATAAATTTCAACAGCTCAGAACATTTAAAAAATATGATCTTTATATTTGAGAAAAAATATTGCACCTGCAATCATCTTTGATCTTGTTTTTGCATGGCTGTTTGAATCGTTTCCTTATGAACCTGGGTTGACTTGGCTTGAGTCAAGTCGACTCAGGTCATCCTAGGTTGACCTCTTTTTGTAAGTTAATAACAAAATATGAAACTGAATAACATTGTTTCCAGATGAATTTCATTATACTTTTTTTTTAAAAATTTTATTTTACTATTTTTGTGTGTGTGTGGCTGCGTGGCCAAGAAGTTTGCATCCCAATCACATGGTTTTGGTTTCAGTCCCACTTTACAGCACCTTGGGCAAGTGTCTTCTGCTATCGCCCTGGGCCAATCAAATCTTTGCGAGTGGATTTCGTAGATGGAATCTCAAAGAAGCCCATCATATTTATGCGATGTGCAGCATACAATAGTTGTAAAGCAAACTTCACTGTCATGTCAGGGATGTCCTTCTTTTCCAGCTTTCTGTGGAAATATGTTCGGCCATGAGGAAGTATTTGCTTCCTAGGAAACGGGTGAAGGTTGGTGATAGAGAAGGTACTAAGCCATAGAAAATTTGCCTCACCAAATTCTGTCTGACCCATGCTGCATGGAAAAGCGAAACATAAATAGTGGGGGAAGGGCAGCGAGGATTCGTAACAGAATCATATCTTGAAACCCCTAAACAGAGTCACATAGATTCTCTCCATCACACTGAAATAAAACTGTAGATCCGGTTATCAAAGCTACATTTATGGTATAAAGGAACATAGGCGCAGGAGTGGCTGTGTGGTAAGTAGCTTGCTAACCAACCACATGGTTCCGGGTTCAGTCCCACTGCATGGCACACTGGGCAAGTGTCTTCTGCTATAGCTCCGGGCCGACCAATGCCTTGTGAGTGGATTTGGAAGATGGAAACTGAAAGAAGCCTGTTGTATATATGTATATATATATGGGTATGTGTGTGTTTGTGTGTCTGTGTTTGTCCCCCTAGCATTGCTTGGCAACCGATGCTGGTGTGTTTACGTCCCCGTCACTTAGCGATTCGGCAAAAGAGACCGATAGAATAAGTTCTGGGCTTACAAAGAATAAGTCCCGGGGTTGATTTGCTCGACTAAAGGCGGTGCTCCAGCATGGCCGCAGTCAAATGACTGAAACAAGTAAAAGAGTAAAAGAGTATGTGAGGCTGTTGGCTGTATCTGCACTGATTTGAACTTAGCGGTGTGGCACAACATACGGGTAACTTTGTTTTTTTACCTCCTGTCCAGAAATAGTCTGTAGGCCTTGCCACAGCTAAGCACCAGCAATGCCATTTGTGTCTTTAATTATGTGAACTATTTGCCGTGGTCTCTGTTTATTTATACAAGAATCATTTCCATGTCAGCTGTAATGGTCTCCATTAGGAAAGTAATCCAGCTGTGCCCATCTCTGTGTAAATATTTAAATTTGTCGCTCCATTAAACCCATCCGGAGAAACAGCTGCAAGCAGAACATTTAGAAAGTAAATTCTTCTTTGATTTCCTGTCATTATCCAAATATTAATTTATTCACAGAAAGCCCGGGAGAGGCCAGCATTCAGTGATGGACGAACGGACAGTAAGTTTCCTTTTAGATATT
Organism: Octopus sinensis; assembly: GCF_006345805.1. Lineage (NCBI taxonomy): Eukaryota > Metazoa > Mollusca > Cephalopoda > Octopoda > Octopodidae > Octopus > Octopus sinensis. Next base: position 39,467,897 of record NC_043015.1, read on the forward strand.
ATTTGTTTTTTGTTGTTTTTGACATTTTGGTCATCATCATCATCATCATTAAAGCGACAAGCTGGCAGAATTATTAACATGTTGGACAAAATGCTTCGCAGCATCTGTTTAGCCTCTTTATGTTCTAAGTTCAAATCCTGCTAAGGCTGACTTTGTCTTTCATCCTTTTGGGGATCAATGAAGTAAGTACCAGTTATGCACTGGTGTCAGTGTAATCAACTAGCCCCTCCTCGAAATTCAGGCCTTGTGCTTGTTGTAGAAAGGTTTATTTATTATCATCATCATCATCATCATCATTATTATTATTATTATTATCATTATTATTATTATTATTTATCATTATTATTATTATTACTATTATTATTTATTATTATTTATCATTATTATTATTATTATTATTATTATTATTATTACTATTATTTATTATTATTTATTATTATTATTATTTATTATTATTTATCATTATTATTATTATTATTATTATTATTATTATTATTTATTATTATTGTTATTGTTATTGTGGTGGTGAGCTAGTAGAATTGTTAGCTGAACAAAGTGCTTAGCAGCATTTCACTGATCTCTGTGTTCTGAGTTCAAATTCTGCCAAGGTTGACTTTGCCTTTCATCCTTTCAGGGTAGGGGGGGGGTCTATAAAATAAAGTACCAGTCAAATACTGGGATCAAAAGTAATTGACTCAACTCATTGCTGGCCTTGTGTCAAAATTAGAATTATCAATAAAAGATTGTTGTTTGATTCTTTTTCTTTTTTTTCTTTTTCAGATAGTTCAGATTCCAGTGATGGCATTGATGATCAAGAAATAGAACTTTCGTGTAAGTTATCTTTCTATTTCAATTAAGAGAGAAACCAATTATCATCATCATCATCATCATCATCATTCAACATCCATTTGCCATGCTGGCATGGGTTGGACAGTTTGACCAGAGCTGGCAAGCTGGAAAGGCTACACCAGACTCCAGTCTGATTTGACATGGTTTTCTATGGCTGGATGCCCCTTCCTAACACCAACCACTCTGTGAATGTAATGGGTGCCATCTGCATGACACCAGTATCTGCCATGTCTGCGATTTTGCTTGGCTTGACAGGACTTCTCCAGCACATCATATCGCCAAAGGTCTCAGTCACTAGTCATTGCCTCTGTGGAGCCTAAAGTTCAGAGATCATGCTTCACCACCTCATCCCATGTCTTCCTGGGTCTACCCCTATCACAGGTTCCCTCCACAGTTAGAGATTGGCACTTCTTTAAGCTGCCCTCATCCATATGCATCACATGACCATACCAGCACAATTGTCTCTTGCACACCACAGTTTAGTAAAATAGCTTCATTAATTAATCTGGTGTTTGAAACATAAATTAACATGAGATTTTGATGGAATATTTTAATTTAGACCATTTTAACACCGGAAGTTAAAAATCATAAAATCTGGGACACTCTCAGGCGAATTTGGTTTAAAATGGTTAAAATAATGCCATTCCTGTTGACAACTTTTTTCACACACCTTCACTATTTTTAGATATTGTTTGTTCAATCACTCCCAAAATTTACCATTCCATCTTAAATTTTACATCTCTTCCATCACTTTCCCATCATTTCCTAAACATTTCTTCTGTTATTCCCCTATTATTACATACTTTTGGTAACTTTCAGGTTTTCCATATTTCCTTTTTGGTGTCTGAAATATTCGATATTTTACATGTCCCAATGTATTTTTTTTTTTGTTGGTGGTTCTGCTCTTAATAATTCAAACTTGTTAGTTTAGAGTCCATCTCGAAATGCTGTGATTTTCCAAGTAAACTCAGTGTTTATTATTTTTTCTTTTCAGTTACCGACAGATCTGATAACTGTTCTCTGTTAAAACACAGTGGTTTGTCTTTATCAATGGCCTCGTTGTATTCAGGTAACAACAACAACTCTGCTTCACTTTTAAACCATTGTTCAATCATTACTCACCATCACTTAGTCGCTGTTAATCATTTAGACACTCATCACCATCTCTCACTACCACTCATCACTCATTACTACCATCTTTGATAGTTAACCAATATTAAAATAATTCAGTTATTTATTAAAGATCCTATTTTTTTTAATAATGGGATGAAGTGTTGAAGGTTTGGGTAGTAGTATGACAGTGTACTTGATTGTGGTGTGGTAATAGTCTAGTGCAGTGCTTTTCAAACTATCTGATGTAGAGTACTGGCATTCTTTTTTCCAATGTGCCAGGGACTGGTTATTATTTCTTAGTAATGTTAATTGATACCGGAAACAATATTTATAATGAATATTATAAAAGTTGACAATTTTTTCTTATCTTATATTTATTTTGTAAACAAATAATACAATATTACATAAGCATTTTATAATGTTTCTTTCTTTCAGTTCTATATATAAGAGATGAGGAATTATGCATATTATTTACATTCGACGGATATTTGTTTCAGCTGATATACCCTCCAGCCTTTTTCAGGTGTCTTAGGGAAATTTGGAACCTGGATTCTCATTCTTAAGGTATTTTTCGATATTGTTGTTATTATCATTGTTAGTATTTAGCTCACTGCTTGGAATCGAACTTGGAATCTTGGGGTTAGTAGCCTGCACTCTTAACCACTACGCCATGGCATATGGTGTACTGGTTAAGAGCGCTGGCTACTAACCCCAAGATTCCAAGTTCAATTCCAACCAGTGACCTGAACACTAACAATAATAATAATAACATCGAAAAATACCTTAAGAATGAGAACCCAGGTTCAAAATTTCCCCAAGACACCTGATGAAGGCTGGAGGGTATATCAGCCGAAATGTTGTGTTAACAACAAACAAGATGAGGACAAATATCCATCAAATGTAAATAATGTTTCTTTCTTTTCTGGAAACTCGCTGTGTACTGGCAGCTGATGGCTCATGGACCGGCACTGGTCCATGGACCACCACTTTGAGTAGCACTGGTCTAGTGTACTTGGTGATGTAGTATATTTGGTGATAGTATGATCATGGTAGCCTGCACTACTAAGTAATATTTAGTGGCAGTAGCAATGTTTGTGTTGTAGTATGTAGTGGTTTTAGAATGTGTTGTCATAAGATTTATACATAGTAGTAGTAGTGGCTTTGAATTAAATAACCAATTATTCTTTCATTCCTCGTTATCCTCAGCATAATTCCTCACTGATTACTGTAATTAATAAATTATTCCCATGTTTCAGATGCTGACTTGTTCCAAAGACACACAGAAAAATCTAGGTGAGTGAATTCACTCTTGATTTTCTCTTTGATTCTATCACACACATACTCACAGAAAACACACACACACACACACAAAATTTAATTCCATATACATTCATTCAGATCCGGCTTCTCTCACCTACCCTACAATGCCATTCTAAGAATAAACAATAACATCATCTAAATCTCAAAGTTATGAGATAATGCAGGATTAATTTAAAATAATATGAATAGATAAGCATTATTTTTGACAGAGTAATCTGAACACTAAATTAGAGTTGAGCAACAGCTAAGGCTTATATTTTCTAATCCTGTTTCTCAGTTGAGGAATTAAGTCTTCAGTTTGGTTAAGTTTTGCAACCCTTGAAGGGAATGCAACATTAGAACAGTGGTGTTCCAATCAATTTTAGGTTACCGTTTTTTACCCTTAACCCTTTCATTACCAACCTGGCTGAAACTGGCTCTGTAGTACAAATGTCTTGTTTTCATAAGTTCTGAATTAAAATCTTCCCGCAAACCTTAGTCACAATTTATGTTCCTAACACTAACTGAATAAAAACCAAGTCATTTTACTAAATTCTTTGTTATATTTAAAATGAATTGAAAGAAACACAGAGCATCTCAAAATAAATATGGTAACGAAAGGGTTAAACATGTTATGGGACATAATTATTAATGGGACTAATTACTACATTTGATTGTTGATAAAAGAGGCATATGCTAATAAGGTGCTCCTTATGCCAATAAGGGGTCCCTTCTTGACCATCACTTAACAATAATTATTGACATCATGTTTATAAGACATAGGATGATTTTCTAGGTTGTGTTTTTTTTTTGGAAAAGGTGTCTTATCAGATATAGTATACTAGTGCTACTCTTTCATACTGGACTGGTCAACAGTAGCAATAGCAAGAATAAAACTGTTAAACTTGCACCTGTAATTCATTTGTTGATGTGTAAATTTGCATAACTATTCTACCCATTCTCCCATGTGAAAATAAATGTAAAATCTGCAACAAAGAAACAATCCAACTTTAGCATCAGAATTTCTTGATAACTCTTTTTTTTTTATACATATATTATAAATTTCCAAGAAATATAATTTCTTTTTATCCATTTCAATTTTCTACTTGAATATCATTGTTGTTGTTATTCTTTTTTCTAGCTTCAGTTCAACAATGGACAGTAGTAACAGTCCACAAGTATCTGCAGAGTCTGTGGCCATCTCCCTACTTAAGAAGTTCTCCGAGAAGCAACTTCCTAAAGCATCTGATTTGCAGTGGATGGTCTCAGAAAAAGATGCCCCACAAGCTGTAAGTTGTTTAAAATATTCACTACAAATTTCAGACCCAGAAGGGAGCAGATAACCGGATAATGGTTTAAAGATGTGCATTAGCAACACTGCACCAGGTTCTTCACTCTCTGTAGATCAATCTATTTGATCGTTAATAGGTACAATGGTGAGGTACAGCTTATGATTGTAAACAGCAGGAGCATTCTATAGTTGCTGAATGCTTCATTATTTAATATGTTGAGTTGAAATCCTCCCATGAGCCTGGAGAATGCAAAAGCTACTACAGCTGTCTTGAAGGTCTCCCCCTCTAAAATCCATCAGGCTAATCCACTAATCCATTGCTGGATCTCGGAAAATAGGCAAAGTTTGTAAGATTTATGCATTTAATGAATATTTAAATTTTTAATTTCAACTTTCTTCTTTTTATGTCCTTCTTTGTTCTGTGGAATCAACCTTATTCTCTTTCCTTGCAGTTACTTCCATTACCAAATTCCTATCCTGTCTCTCCAGATGATGAATACACAGATCTACGAAACAGGGTAAGTTCAGGGTTTAATCCTGACCCTAATCCTACTCAAAACCCAGAGCAATTCATTGGAACTCGCTACAGGATATTGGTCTCACTGACCAGCACAAACACACTAGATCAGCAAATAAAAGAAACTGGAATAGATTTACCATTTTCAAAACTCCTGCGAACTGGCAGAATTGTCAACAACGCTGGGCGAAATGCTTAACGGCATTTAGTCTGTATTTATGTTGTGAGTTCAAATTCCACCAAGGTCAACTTTGCCTTTCATCCCTTTGGGGTTGTTGAACTAAGTACCAGTTGAGCGCTGGGGTCGATGTAATTGACTTACCCCCTCCCCCAAAATTGCTGGCCCTGTGCCAGAATTTGAAACCACTGTTGCAGCAAAATCAAAGAGTCAGATACAGCATGATGGCCTTGTGGTTACTCTTTACTCTTACTTGTTTCAGTCATTTGACTGTGGCCATGCTGGAACACCGCCTTTAGTCGAGCACATCGACCCCAGGACTTATTATTTGTAAGCCTAGTACTTATTCTATTGGTCTCTTTTGCTGAACCGCTAAGTTACGGGGATGTAAACACACCGGCATTGGTTGTCAAGTGATGTTGGGGACACACACACACACATATGTCGTATGTATATATATATATATATATATATATGTATATATATGTATATATATGTATATATATATATAATATATATATATATATATATATATATATATATATATATACGACGGGCTTCTTTCAGTTTCCACATGCCAAATCCACTCACAAGGCTTTGGTTGGCTCAAGGCTGTAGTAGAAGACACTTGCCCAAGGTGCCACGCAGTGGAACTGAACCCGGAACCATGTGGTTCGTAAGCAAGCTACTTACCACACAGCCACTCCTACGCCTAAGAATATTTAGATTTATTCTTGGGAAGAAGAAATTTGGTTAAATCTGTGGAAGTTGGCCTTGAAAGATGGTCTATATCAAAGCTGTCAAACCTCTGACAAAGATTAAAATAAGTCATTAATGCTGTTTGTGTGTAGGAAATAACTGTATCTTAATCACATTTCTAATCTGCTTCTTTTGGTTTCTGTTTCAGACAAGGTTACGAGGCAATTTAGAATGGGCGCCGCCACGTTTCCAGATTATTTTTAGCATCCACACTGTAACAAAGTAAGTAATTTTTTCTTGTCACTCCACAACGTATTTTCTTTGTAATTTTTGCTTTTATTTTCTGAAGGATTACACAAAGCAACAAAATTGTTAAGAAAAGCAGGGATTTCTCAGCTTCTAATAAATGAACTCTTCGTCTTCTTCTGTTGAGTACACTTCTTTGCTGTTTGTACTTCCAGAGACACACAGAGTAGCGTAGGGTAATTTTTTTCTACCTGGCCATCTCCTGTGAACTGCCCTACCCATAAATGCATGGGAGATGGACATATGATGATGATGAAAGGCGGTTGCTGTATGTATGTATATACATGCACACACATACATTCATGCGCATATATTCTTTTATTCTTTTACTTGTTTCTGCCATTTGACTGCAGCCATGCTGGAGCACCGCCTTAAAGTCTATGTATTCTGACATCAAAACCTGTTGATTATCAGAAAATCTCTGACAGAATCTGACCGAAATATCCTACGTTGTTGCAATATTTACCATTTAACCTTCCACTTCCATGTCGAAAGTCTTTGTCCTTCTAATATCAATGTTTGCTTGTCGTATTACAGAAGAAATGTGGTCATTCCCAAACAGAACTATCGATGTGCAGGCTGTGGAACTCGTGTGGAACCTGGTAAGACTTTGACTAAAACTCTTCTCTCTTCTACTGTGCTGCCACCTGATGGCTGGTTGTATTATTCACTCCATGGTCAACTTAAAGGGTAATGGGTAAAGCCAACCTTTGGTCATGAATCACCCTGGTATTGCACCTAGAAAGTTAACCTCTGAGGCACGAGTCCAGGCAAGGTGGTTTTTGGAAGACCAGCAGTCACCCATCCATACCAGCTTCTCCTCTCCATGCCACTGAGTCTATCCAAGGGAAATGCAAGAAGCCAATACAACTTGGCACCAATGATGTCATTATTATATTACAGGTATTGCAAGGTGGCAAGCTGGCAGAATGGTTAAGATGCTGGGCGAAATGCTTAGCAGTATTTTGTCTGTCTTTATGTTCAGAGTTCAAATTCTACCGAGGTCAACTTTGCCTTTCATCCTTTCGGAGTCGATTAAATAAGTACCAGTTACATACTGGGGATCGATGTAATCAACTTAATCCCTTTGTCTGTCCTTGTTTGTCCCCTCTGTATTTAGCCCCCTGTAGGCAATAAAGAAATAAATACATTACAGGTATTGCTAATATAATGTAACAATAGCAACTGAAGAAAACAGACAGGTTGAAGATCTTTAAGAATAAAAGACATTTTCAAAATTTGTGAACAAAAAAATGGCCAGAAAATATACTCCAAAATGTCTTCTAAAGATTTCTTATTTCTGCCACATCCATGCAATATTTACAAACGCATCTTTAGGAAAGAACAACACCTGATCTGATTAATTGACACATCATGATGTATTTAGCAAAACAAATGTTTACACCTCAAATATTTGGACTAAATTCTCTTAATCAGAATACTTAATCTTGCTTTGTTGTCATTCCATTCCTATCTTCACTAAAACAATCTCAGACATTCCTTTATCTTAGCATCGGTCACTCATTAACGTCTCTTGTGTCGTTCCAGCCTACATGAAGCGGTTTCGTTATTGTGAATATCTGGGCAAGTATTTCTGCCAATGTTGTCATACCAATGCCGCTGCTTATATTCCAGCCAGGATTCTACAGAAATGGGATTTCACTAAGTACTATGTCTCCAAGTATTCTTCTGATCTTTTAACCAAAATTTTCCATGAACCCTTTTTCAATATCGAAGACATAAACCCAGCCTTGTATCGCAGAGTGAAGGTTCTAGACAATATTAAACAATATCGCCAACAGTTGATACATCTAGCGACACTCTTGAAAATCTGCCGACATGCAAGTATAAGGTGAGTGTCATCACTTTAGTCTCTTAATCCTTTCGTTACTGTATTTATTTTGAGATGCTCTGTGTTTTGTTCAATTAATCTTTATATATAAAAGTAAGGTTGTGTGTCTGTCTCCTACGATTTAGATTCCTAACTACTCCCACATTTTGCGGTGCAGTTTAACCAAAACCGGGTATCTTATAGTCGTGATTCATATCAAGCCCTTCTGGGTATTAGCACGCGTCTACGATGAGTCTACGATTTTGAAAAAAGTTTACCATCATTTTTTTCCATTTTAATGCATTTTTTTCGCTATTATATAAGGGAAGTAACACTCTAAAAATGTCTACGATGAGTCAACGATTTAAAAAAAAATTTACCATAATTTTTTTTCCATTTTTAATGCATTTTTTTTCTATTTTTTGGCTATAACTCTCTAAAAATGCTTTATAGTTATTTCCCTTACAAACCCGAGCAACGCCGGGCAATACTGCTAGTTTTAAATATAACAAAGAATTTAGTAAAATAACTCAGTTATCATTAAGCTAGTGTTAGGGACATAAATTGTGACTAAGGTTTGGTGGAAGATTTTAATTAAAAACTTATGAAAACAAGACATTTGTACCACTGAGCCAGAGCCGGTTTCAGCTGGGTTAATCCATCTGGGATTTAGTCAGAAAGGAGATAACGGTAAGCACCATGCAATCATGGCAATAAAAGGTCAGGGGGTTAAATATGTTGCCTGATTTTATTTCACTGAAATCATATATTTTTTTTATGTGGAATAGCATGAACATCACAACTTGTCTACCTCTTGCTTAAAATCAATAGTACGAATGACCCGTTGATGGATAGTGTTGGGTTTGAACAATTTAAAGATTTACAAACTTTTTTTTGATTTTTGACTCTGTTCCACCTGTAAATATGATTCAATTAACAGAACATGTCATCGTTGGCTTAATGAATCTCTTTGTTGATTAGCTAAGAGGAAGTAAATCCTGAAGTATAAGTTAATTATTATTGTCTCAATGTTTAATTAGGGTTGTGTTTGTAAGTCATTAACATATATTTGCATGACAATAAAATTATGAAGAAAAAAAACAAAACAATAAAAACATGAGATAAAACAAACAAAACTTCATTTCTCTTTCTCCTTTCTATCATCAACACAGCAAAATGTTTAATTAGGGTGATAATTAACAGAACTCATTAGCCATATCTGTGTGACATAATGAAATTATATTTCTCTTTTTCAGTATTTACCCAGCAATAGAGAATTTGTCTGGTCATTTATTTCGAGAAGTTCATACCTATTCCATTGCTGACTTGCTTTTGGTAAGAACCTGCATACCATTCCTTCTGCTTTAACCAATTCTTTATGCAACAGAAAACACTAAACATATTAAAATTGACCATTTTAGAACTATTTTTCTCTAATACTTATCATATTTATCCTCATACTCCAACTCTCTGACTCGCAAACCTTTTCTTTAGCCGCTGTTTCAAGGGTTTCACTAGGTATTGAACTTTTGCATTAATCTATTCAGCCATTAGACTGTGGCCATGCTGGAACACTGCCTCGAAGAACTTTTAGTTGAATGAATCAACTCCAGCACTTTTTTTTTAAGCCTGGTACTTATTCTATTGGTGTCATTTGCTGAACCGTTAAGTTATGGGGACGAGACTATGCTTAAAGTGGTTGGCCTTAGGAAGGGTGTCCAGCTGTAGAAATCATGCCATCGCAGGCAGTGAAGCTTGGTTTGTCAGATCCTGTCAAACCAGCCCAACCCATTCCAACATGGAAGACAGACATTAAATCATCATCATCCAGTGTTCTAAATTCGGGTTTTGTCCCTCGTTAACAGGGGTAGCTGGATCTACCTCAATGCCATAGCAACCAAAGGTAGGCAGATGCAGCCCACCCCAACCTTTGGGCTCGCTGATGCCCATTCTCCTTTGCTATCATGAGGCTTTTTTGGAGCTGGATTTTCTGTGGAGAGCATGCCTTTGCTATCCCCCAACCTCAGTTTCTAGACACGAGTAGTCCTCAGACCAAGGCCTCCTTTGCTATCATGAGGCTTTTTTGGAGCTGGATATTCAACAAGGAGCACGCCCTTGCTTACCCACAACCTCAGTTTCTAGACACGAGTGGTCCTAGACCAAGACCTCTGACCATGATTTTTAAGAAACGTGGTGGAAAACTAGCTCAAGAAGGCAAGGGTGCTACTCCCTAAGACCCCTTTCGGAGTCCGCTTACCTTATATGATGATGATTATATATATATATATAAATACACATACACATGCCTGCATACATACATATAACAGGCTTCTTATGGTTTCTGTCTGCCAAATCCACTCACAAGGCTTTGGTCAGCACCAGGGTTATAGAAGACATTCACCTAAGGTGCCATGCATTGAAACTGAACCTGGAACCATGTGTTTGGGAAGTAAACTTCTTACCACACAGCCATGCCTGTGCCTATACATCATTGATATTAAATTCAAATTACAATGAAAGTAAACAAAGTTTGAATCTCATGGCTGGACGCCAACACATTTGTCTGCAAAATATGGCTAGTTTATCCTGTCCATGCTGTATTATTAGCATTGTCTTGTGTTTGAGAATAAAATTATCTCCTTATCATTGATATTGGTTTGATATGTGATTGTTGTTGTTTTAAACACATCTTTGTTGTTGGATCAAACACAAATCCGTAAAACGCTGCAAGGGGTTAGTCGAGTGTTTTTTAGTGCCATTGATTAGACAACTGCTCCTTGGTAACCGTGAAGGTTTCTGTAAATCTGCTGTTACAACTGTTTGAACTCTAAACCCTCATGACCATTGGTTACTCTGTTTGGTTTCAGGTGAAAAATGGTGAGTTATTAGCAATGTTGAAGAAATTTGTGACGAATGGCATCAACCATGTGAAAGAGTGTGAGGTAAGTTATTTCCTGAAACCCTTTCATTGATGTTTAATTGAGTTTGATTAATGTTAATAGGGAACAATCTTATATAATCACTGGTTTCATGAATGATAACAAATTCCACCCCACTTCTCTGCCCTTCACCCTGATGGTGGTGGTGGAGGGGGGGGGGGCTGTGAACCAGTGATTGATCTGTGGGGGATCTTGGAACCAACAACAAACAACATTATTGTTTACAATTTATCTTTTATCCTTTACTTGTTTCAGTTATTGGACTGTGGCGAAGCGTTTATTTGAACAAATCGACCCCAGGGCTTATTTTTTTAAAAGCTGGACTTGTTCTATCAGCCTCTTTTCGCCAAACCACTAGGTTACACCAGCAGTCGTAGGGGACAAACACACACACATGTGAAAGGTCATTTTCTGTTTACTAAATCCGCTCACAAGGCTTTGGTCAGTCTGAGGCTATCGTAGAAGACACTTGCCCAAGGTGCCACGCAGTGGGACTGAAGCAAACATTATACAGTGGTTGAGAAGCAAACATCATACAACGTGTTTTAATGATGTTCACTTCTATAGTTTATAGTAAAGTTGACCAATAAATTGGTTCCAGTTTACAATGGGGTCCCGATGCAGTGTTGCTTAACCCTTTAGCATTTAAACTTGCCTCCATATCTGGCCTAAATATTCTGTTTTGCATTCAAACCAGCCAGATCCTGTCTCTCACACCTACCTTACAATGTCATGCCAAGAATATACACTCACACAATCAAAGTTTTGAAACTACAAGATAATGCATCATCATCATGTAATGTCCGTTTTCCATGCTAGCATGGGTTGGACAGCTTGACCATGGTCTGGGAAGCCAGGAGGCTGCACCAGGAGGAAGCCAGGAGACTCCAGTCTGATCTGGCAGTGTTTCTACAGCTGGATGCCCTTCCTAACGCCAACCACTCCATGAGTGTAGTGGGTGCTTCTTACGTGCCACTGGCACAGGGGCCAGAGGAGGTTGGCAAACGGCCGGTTGATTTAAAACAAAAGGACTGAATAAGTATTACGTTTGTCAGAGTAATCCGAATGGCAAAAGATTCGGGGGAAACTGATTGTTAATGGTGTGTTAGTGACAGGTTTGGGGTCATATAATGCTTGATTGAGCACATCCTCTGTGACTTTTGTCTCTCAGTTGTACAGTCGATTTTTACTAATTAAAATGCAATTTTCAATTTCTAATTAACAGCATTGTCATTGCTTTGGGTTCATCTGTGAACTGTGCAACAACGATCATGATATCATCTTCCCGTTCCAGTTAAATAAAGTCATCAATTGTCCTCGTAAGTACCACCCGCTTTTTTCATTAATGGATTCTGCATCAGGTTGGGAATTGTGGTTCTGTTGCTATGGTTACTGATTGCAACACTTCTGTACCTCTAAGTCATGTGACTGTAATGGCGGGCTGCCTAAAGTACACCAGTGACACCGTCGAGTGACTGGTTATGATCTGCTGGAGTTTCTCAATTGTCGTCTGACCCACTTTTAAAACCTGTTCGGTTGATGGAGATTTGTTTTTGTTTGTTTTACCAACCGAAAACATCTTTAGAATTGAATCAATGAGAAACTCTTCATTGGGGCTTGACCTGCTAGAAATAGCAGCCAGATCTCCCTTTAATTACAACATATTGCTATAGAGAAGATATTGGGTAATATATATTTCTTTACTACCCACAAGGGGCTAAACATAGAGGGGACAGAGAAAGAGATTAAGTCGATTACATCGACCCCAGTGCGTAACTGGTACTTAATTTATCGACCCCGAAAGGAGGAAAAGCAAGGTCGACCTCGACGGAATTTGAACTCAGAACGTAACGACAGACGAAATACCGCTAAGCATTTCGCCTGGCGTGCTAACGTTTCTGCCAGCTCGCCACCTTTTGGGTAATATAGGTTGAGATTGACTGTCTGAAAAGGTGAGATGGTCATAGTCAGAATGGCTTTGATTCATAGGTTTGTTGGCTCAGTACTGACCTTGGTCTAAACATCATCATCATCCTAAATCCTCTTTCCTTGCTGGTATGGGTTGTACTGCTCATCACAATCTGACTGTTTTTATTTGTAGTTGCTGCCCTCCTACACAAGTTGACAGGAACCGAGTCTTGTGTTCCGTCATAGGTTTGGTTTCTGGGACCAGATACCATTCCTATCACTGAGACCATCCAACTCATGCTAGCATGGAAAACAGACTAGTGTGGTGACCTTGTTACTCACAAGACTTGTGTCTTCCTTCTCCTCTGCACACCCCATCTCTGTTTGCGGAGGACAGCGTAATGAACAAGAGAGGAAGGAAGCAGTGATTGGGGTGACTGTGGGAACAGAAATTGTCCGAATGTCTTCAGTAGCCATGTTGTCTGTCTGTGTGTTGTGTTTCTTCATTATCATCATTTAACATCTGTTTTTTCATGCTGGCATGGGTTGACAGGAGCCGGCAAGCTGGAATGCTACACCAGGCACCACTTGTCTGTTTTGCCATGGTTTCAACAGCTAGACACCCTTCTGAATACCAGCAACTTTACAGAGTGAGCTGAACGCTTCTTATGTGGCACCAGCACCAGTGCTTTATATGTGTTTATATTGAAATATTAAGGCGGCGAGCTGGCAGAACCGTTAGCACGCCGGGGGAAATGCTTAGCGGTATTTCGTCTGCCGTTACGTTCTGAGTTCAAATTCCGCCGAGGTCGACTTTGCCATTCATCCTTTCGGGGTCGATAAGTAAAGTACCAGTTTCGCACTGGGGTCGATGTAATCGACTTAATCCCTTTGTCTGTCCTTATTTGTCCCCTCTATGTTTAGCCCCTTGTGGGCAATAAAGAAATAGGTATTACGTCTGTCATTACGTTCTGAGTTCAAATTCCGCCGAGGTCGACTTTGCCTTTCATCCTTTCGAGGTCGATAAATAAAGTACCAGTTACGCACTGGAGTTGATGTAATCGACTTAATCCCTTTGTCTGTCCTTGTTTGTCCCCTCTGTGTTTAGCCCCTTGTGGACAATAAAGAAATATATATTGAAATATTGATAGTAACCTGTGACCAATAGGCAGTTGTTCTTTTGCATGAGACAAGATTTGTAGATGCAGACTTTGTGTTTTGGATGACACGGTTAAGAGATTCACTGAGACGATCCATACCAAAGTCTTACGGAATATTATTGGAATTGTCTCAATGAAGCTGTTTACATCATCATTGTTTAACGTCCGTTTTCCATGCTGGCATGGGTTGGACGATTTGACCGGGGTCTGGGAAGCCAGGATGCTGCACCAGGCTCCAGTCTGATCCGGCAGTGTTTCTACAGCTGGAAACCCTTCCTAACACCAACCACTCCATGAGTGTAGTGGGTGCTTTTTAAGGATCTTTACTGCTCCCTCATCAGACCTCGTTCTGTTACCATAATTGTAAGATGCTGCCCTTTTTTTTTTAACCAGTTTTAGTAAAACTCATCAGCTGTTGCCCTAAATAAATCCCTCTCCATTAATTAAACAATTTCTCTCCTTGTTTGAATTAAATGATTCTTTACATTAATTATAATTTCTTTATTTTTAATTGAAAGCATCATCAATCAGGTTGGTTCAACTCTCTTCTTTTCCCCGTCTTCTGCCTCTCTAACATCTTGCCTGCATACAGACACATAGAAACACACACACGGGTTCCTATTTTCTGCCTTTCAACATTTGGGTCTTTTGATTTGTGGGTCATATTTTCGGGTTATCCCTAAATCATATTTTTGGGTTATCCCTAAATTAGTTGACAAATTTTGACTTTGTTCTTTTTTTCTTTTTCTTTTTTTTGGTAACCTGCAGGAAACTATGTCCCTTTGCCCGTTGAGTCCCAAAAAGTCGGTCTCTGAGAGTCATAATAGATTACTCAGTGATGCCATCTGTATGAAAGACAATAGTTAAGTTAGTGATAAAATATTTAATAAAGTTGATATCAAAAATCTAATTGGACATAATGACTAATATTATTTTATCTGGCAAGTATGGGAGACAACTCAAGCATGTTCCAGTGTTATCCTATCAGACCTCCTCAGCAAAGAATTACAGTTCTTATCAAAAAGCAATTTTAAGGTATTTTCGGAGAATTAAAACAATGAAAAGTTAATTACCAATTAAATCAAGTTAATTTTTAATTAACATAATTCAAATCTAAATCAAATTATTTATGATTGTAAAGCAGCACCTTACAATACTAACAAATTGAATGCCCCCGCCCCCTTTTCCTTGTTGACCTAGGAATAATATAATGGAATATCTGCCATTGATCAACTAATATTTGGTTCATTAAATTCGTTTCGTTTAGGGGTTAACTATGAATTAATTTAGTGGGAAAGTAGATTGCAACAGTGACAGAGTTGTTAAAGGAATGTTGATTCAGTCTACCAGCAGAAAAGGAGGACAAGGTTCCCCCTGTGTTACCAACATCAGGGTTTTTGAGGGAAATATTTCTGTTGTGATTTATTATTATTATCATTGTTGTTAAGGCGGCGAGCTGGCAGAAATGTTAGCACGCCGGGCGAAATGCTTAGCGGTATTTCGTCTGCCGCTACGTTCTGAGTTCAAATTCCGCCGAGGTCGACTTTGCCTTTCATCCTTTCGGGGTCGATTAAATAAGTACCAGTTACTTACTGGGGTCGATGTAATCGACTTAATCCCTTCGTCTGTCCTTGTTTGTCCCCTCTATGGGTAGTAAAGAAATATGTATTTTGTCTGCCATTATGTTTTGAGTTCAAATTCTGCCAAGGTCAACTTTGCTTTTCATCCTTTCAGGGGTCGATAAATTAAGTACCAGTGAAACGCTGGGGTCGATGTAATCAACTGGTCCCTTCCACTCCAAATTTGAGGCCTTGTGCCTTCAGTAGAAAAGATTATTATTATTGTTGTTAAGGTGGAGAGCTGGCGGAATCATTAAAATGCCGGGCAAATTGTTTAGCAGCATTTTGTCTGTCTTTATGTTCTGAAAGGATTTGACAAGCTGCTGGACTGTGTCAAACTCCAATATCAACTTTGGCATTTTGACATGGTTTCTACAGCAGGATGCCCTTCCTAACACCAACTGCTCTACAATGTGTACTGGGTGCTTTTTGCCTCCTGACTTTGACACTAGTATGGTCAGTAAGTAACTTACAAGAATAGAAACCCTCCACCCAATTGAGTGGAGGGGTATTTGAGGAAGAGTGGGGGAGGTGGCCAAGTTTTGAGGGGCTAAAAGTACGATGTCTTACTTCCATACATTTTCTGTGTACCAATTCCACTGACAACACATTGGTTAACCCAGGGTTACAAAGTTTAAGGAGTCACGGAGTGGAACTGAGCCTGAAACCATTGTAGAATTGGTAATATTAGCACGATACTATTTATACAGCTCTGACCCCTTTTAAGTGAGAAGTATCCCTAATTATGTGTTGACTTTGACCACGGTAATCAACCTAACACATGCCAACATGAAAAGTTGATGTAAAACAATAATGATGATAATGTGGAATTTCTTTAATAATGTTGTTTTTATTCTTGCTTTATTGTTGTTTTTTTTTTATGTACATATTTTTTTATTTCCTTTTTTGTATTCCTTCTCTTCAGATTGTAAAGCTTGTTACCACATTAGTTGTTTCATTCCCAATAAATGTCCGAAATGTGCTCGAATTGCTGTCAGGTGAGTTCTTCTTCACTGAATTTTGGGGAAATGATAAATGTTTTTAAACGCATTTTAAGGATGGAGAAAGGTGACAATAATGGATGAGTTTAAAGTTTTAGAAGTGTTTGGTCAGGGTCAGTTTGTATTTTGTCCTTTTGGTGTTGGCAAAATAAGTATTATTCAAGTTCTGGGGGTCAGTTAAGCCAACCCTTAAAGATGTGACATCAGTACCTTCAATATGATTACACACTCAGATATACATATATATTGTTGCTATTATACGAAAGTGTCATAAGTCCAAAATGTTGCTTTTTCAGAAAATGAGGAAACAGTTTCACCATTGCATAGCCAAACCGTTGTACTATTCTTTGACAATTTTTGATATCTTGGCATCTGAAGTAGCTGGAGATATAATAGTTTGACCAAAAGAATTAGCTACTGCATGCAAAAATAAATATTTAAAAAATGCATTTGGCCAAATTTGGACATACAGCATTTTAACATAATAGCAACAATTTGTAAATATATATATATATATTATATATATATATATATATATAAATAAAACATCATCATCTAACATCCGCTTTCCAGGCTGGCATGGATTGGACAGATTGAGGACTGGCAAGCTAGAAGGCTGCACCAGGCTCCAGTCTGATCTGGCAGTGTTTCTACAGCTGGATGCCCTTCCTAACACCAACCACTCTGAGAGTGTAGTGGGTGCTTTTTATGTGTCACCGGCATGAAGGCCAGTGAGGCAGTACTGGCATCGACCACACTTGAATGGTGCTTTTTACATGCCACCGGCACTGCCAATGACCACACTCAAATGGTGCTTTTTATGTGCTACCGGCACAGGAGCCAGTCAGTTGACACTATATATATATATCACACACATACATACATATAAATTAGAAAAAAACCCACCTTTTATCAATTCAATAATGAAAAATTAAATTATACCATTTAGAAAAATTACATATTATAGAAAGATTAAATATAAGATAAAACATATAACGATGATTAAGTAACGTGCAAAATAATAAATATGTTTTATCTTATATTATATATATATATATATATATATATATATATATATACACACACATACACACATAAATAAATATCAGGAGTACAAATTTAACACATCCAAGTTTTATTTTTCAGTTAATTACATTTTTATATATATATATGTGTGTGTGTGTGTGTGTACTTCTAGTGAAACTATTCATGTATAGCCAGTGAATGTATATATAAAATGAATATAGCAATGGCTTTTAGTATGTAGTCAGTTAATGGCCTTTAGTAAGTAATCAGTAAATGTATGTGTAATATAAATACCACAACAACCTTTAGTATGCAGTCTGAACGCCTGTAAATGATAAACGCATCAACAAGCTTCAATGTATAGTCAGTGAATGTGTGTGTGTGTATATATAATGAACAGTGACAGCCTATGAACAGAACTTACATGATGTTGGAGTATATATTTATTTTGGATAAACTAAAGCGTTTTTTAAAAAACTCAATTTTAAAAGCTGTTAAAGCAGAGATTGTTAGAAAGTTCTCTGTAAACCTTTGTGTGTTAAATGAAACCATTTTCTGAAACCATTGGTATGAAATAATTTTCAACTTGTCTTCAGAGAGGTTAAAAACGAAGGTGACTGATGGCTATTTGTGGAAGTGACATTATCTCGCTACTGGTAAAGTATTCCTTGTAGTGATACTTCATCAATCTTAATCCCTTTTCAACCAAACCTGTCTACCGTTTCTGGCGTGAGCAACGACCACCACCAAAGATCAATAGTTTAAATTAGGCATTGCTGTCCTTCTTTCTGGCTCTATACACCTCTATTGTTGCTGTTGTTGTTGTTCTAACTATATTTTTAAAATATCGTCTAGAACAATCTACTAAATATTTTGTCTGAAAATATAAAAAAAAATAAAAGCCCCTTTCAGGTTGAGTTTTTTTTTTTTTAATGTTTTGTATTGATGCAACGTGCATTGGGCATGATGAGGGCTGCAGCACATTCTTTCATCATCCATCATCTAAATTTTATCTGCAGATGTGGAACCATTCTCCTGCATCAAAGTCCTTACTTTCGGTTGTCTACCACGGGTTGGTTTCCAGAGGACAACTCAGCTGCAAGGCATGCAGACATCTACAAGTGATTCAGATGGGACCTTATAGCAAACTGCAGCCCTTTTTCTATTTTCTTGGTCCACTGAGAAGAGGAAGTCACTCTGAAGTTGCTGATTGGTCCTTGTTTGAAAGCCATCAGGAGCACCTGAGTGTGGCAGCCATCAAGGAACAGGGCTACAGATCCAAGGAGGCTTGTCCTGATATGTTGCTATGAAAATGTTCATCTTCTGTTGTCTGTTGAGGCTGGACGCCCAAATCCTCATCTTATCATTGAGCATGCTGTGTTATTGGCCCTGGATTGTATATCAATATAGATTGGACATTGGTTGATCTCTGTTCAAGCTATGAACCCCCAGCCCTCATTGAAGGGTGTCCTGCCATAAATTTTATGTCTTTCAACACGTGGTCACCATATTAGAGAAATTTGTGGTGTTGAAAAAAAAAAAGATCTGGTAGCTTTTTTTTTATCAGAATGTGGCCTAACTCCATTCCCAGAACATTTGGGTCTTCTTTCATCAATGAAGCTGAGTTGTATGATCCACCTACACAACTCCGTCTTACGCACCAAACAGATTTAATCAAAAGACATCAACCCACTGCAGATGTAACTGCATTGTCCATCGCCTGTTGCAGCTGTGCACCAGTCTGTCATGTCTGCATCCCATCACACTAAATGATCTAAATAATAAAATATTGATTAGGAAAATTTCCTAAAGATGAGACTCAATATCTAAAGCCTAAACTATTGATCAGTGTTCAATAATATTTGAAGAAATAACTCTCTTTGTAGATTGGAAGCATGATATTTTGTCACTGTCCAGAAACCGTTTGTTCTTTAATTGGCTGTCAAATATCCACCTTCTACGGCTGCCTTCATAATCTTACATTTAACAATTCCTTTGATCAATCTTGGCATCGTTATCTTCTTCGTAATTTCCTAACTGACGCATGTTTTCTTTTGACTCTGCAAGAAGAACTTCTCCTGGTTTGGGTTTGTTTTCCATTTTTATAAATTGCTTCAGCATGAATTCTTGACTTGTTAACCCAAAACTAAACATTATTATAAATATTAACCAAATGGTCATGCCATCTTCTAGTCTCTTAGATTCTTCTAAACTTCATTTTTCTCACTAACCCTAACCTGATTTCCTAACTGCCTGTCTCTGCTGGTTTGAATAAGCTTTATAAAAACCTAATTAATTTCATGAAAACTTAAATTTCTTAGAAACCTAATTAATTTTAAAGTTTTTACATATATATTGTAATTTCTTGCCTATACACCAAGTCACTTATTTTAGGGCAGTGTGTCTCCATCATCAGTGATATATTACTGATACTTGTTGACGGGAATAAATGTAGGACCGATCTGGGTAAGAATTGAACTTAGAATTATTACAAGTGAAATTAAATCCTGTTTGAGTGTTTAGGACAGTTTTTCTGTTACTTCATTCATGTCTGCTTTCCATGCTGGCATGGGTTGGACAGTTTGACTGAGGACTGGCGATCCAGAAGACTGCACCAGTCTCCAATCCGATCTGGCAAAGTTTCTACAGCTGGATGCCCTTCCTAACTCCAACCACTCCGAGAGTGTAGTGGTTGTTTTTACATGCCACCGGTACGAGGGCCAGTGAGGTGGTACTGGCATCAGCCACGCTCAAATAGTGCATTTTGCGTGCCACCTGCACAGGAGCCAGTCCGGCGTCACTGGCAACAATCATGCTCAAATGAGGCTTTTAACGTTCCACTGGCACAGGTGGCAATCAACTCTGTAGAATATTGCCTCAACATGTTTTGTCTAATCCAAGCCAGAATGGTCAAATTGTGTGTGTGTGTCTGTACCTCCCCGCTTCCACAATTGGCTGAAAAAATCTATCAATAGAGACCGATCTTCAAAATTTTTAAAGTCAGTGATTTAGAGAAGTTTGGTAAAACATTTGGGGTGAGTTTTGGGACAGAAACTGACCGGAAAGTTCTTCCATAAAACTGATGAAAAGATCTACACACTGAAGTTTAGTCTTAATTATTGATGTTAATGAGATTTTGGTTGAGGTAATAGCAATGGGTGTTAAAGGGGTGGTGGGATTGTAGTAACATGTGACCAGGAGGGGGTTGCTATGGACAATCATAAAATCTGGGAATTATAAGGAAGTATGATTTTGTATGAACTTAATTTTAGCAATATTAATTAACATGCTAATTTTTCGGCCTAATTTCATCTAAAGCAATAATTAACATTCTAATTTTTAAGACTATTTTTGTCAGTGTTTCTTGGAGAAATAAACATCAAATTTTCTGTTAAAATGAAACAAAAATATTTGAAATAAAAATTGCAGAGATAAGTTGAAGAAATTCTTTGGTCGATTCCGTTTGGTAACCTGGTGAATGTGTTCTTTTATTTCAGAAGGAAAGTGCAACAACAGCGCTCGGCCGATATAGAAGAGGAAGAAAACGGCTGACTAAAGTAGCCATCGTCAAGTTTGGCTGTCAGTTATTATTGGAATGACCGTGTCTTGTTTGTGCCACCTGCATCAATCCTGCTGCAGTTAAGACAAGCAGATGCTGCTGCGTTAACTGTGCAATATCTCGTTCTGTAATGCAAGAGATGTCCTGTGTTACGAGGCCAGCAATCTATTCCTCCAGCTTCCACATTTGGTACCAGCTTAACGACATTATCACCAAATAGAAACGGCTTTTCTGGTCAAAGCTTTGTACATGCTAAAGGATTATATTTATACTGGAAACTATTTTTTTTATTACTATGATGATGATTATTATTATTATTATTATTACTATTGTAATTATTATTGTTTGTCTTTGTTGTTGCATTGACAAGCTTACTTCCATGTGATTCTGTGTGTACAATCACCACCACCACCACCATCATCATCATCATTGTCATCATAAATACAATCGGTAAAATATGTTTTAAGAATTATGCTTTATAAGCATGTGCAGCTAAATATATTTCATGTGTTGTTGGTGTATATAATGTCTTGGTTTGAGATATATATATATATGTGTGTGTATGTATATAGAAAGGAAGGTGTGTGTGTGTATGTATATAGAAAGGAAGGAGTGTGTATGTATATAGAAAGGAAGGTGTGTGTGTGTGTGTGTGTGTGTATGTATATAGAAAGGAAGGTGTGTGTGTGTGTATGTATATAGAAAGGAAGGTGGTGTGTGTGTGTATGTATATAGAAAGGAAGGAGTGTGTGTGTGTGTGCATGTGATCAATAACTGGAGAAGGATGGTGTCACATGTTGCCCTGCAATGTATATTTTGATGAGATCTTGCAGTGAAAGGTTGTTGAAGCTTTCTTACAAAAATTCTGAACAGGGAACCAACTGAAAATCTGGAGTAAAAAACTATTAGAAATGTCAATTTGTTTCACCAAAGCAAAACGATTCCTTTGCTTTTTTCCTTTGTGGAAATGGTTTCACTTTGAAATGTTTTATCTTTTGTTCTTTTAATCAGAAATTAAATTTTAGTTGAGAATTTTTCTTGAATTCTAGATTGGTCCTCCAAACAAAATGGCAGAGGGACCTCTGGATTATATGGCAAAGGTGACCCCTAAATAATATGGCAGGGTGACCACTAAATTATTGTTTTATTCTTTGGTATTTAAAACTAAATCTTTTTTTTTTTTTATAATTGTGAAATTGGATCAATCTGGAAACTTGATTGTGGAATGGAATATTGATTTCAGTATAACTCTGGTATGAGCAATAAAGAAATGTATGTAACCCTGGAGGAGATTGGACGATGTGTGGAGAATTAATCCAAGCTTCATTTAAAGAATTATGTAAATGTTGCTTTCATAGAAATAATTAGGTTTAGGGCCAATTCCTACTTTAAGGGAAATCTGTGTAGTTCAAAAGTTTTCTAACTGAATTAATAATAAAAATGATAATAATAATGATGATAAATCCATGCACTATTAACATTAGAGAAATCATTCCTTGACCTTTGACCTTTGGAAATTTCATGGTCCAATTACTCAGTGCCTTACACAAGAGTATTCTTCACTCAAACTTTGTTGCTAAATTTAAAAAAAAAATTTTCTTCAGTAAAATGAAGAATTGATGGTAGACTTTTGGATAAACTGTGACTCAAGAGTTACTTTAGGCCTGAATAGATTATCCCTAAATGGATTAAGGAATATCTTTGATGACACAGATTTGAAGGTTTTAGTTTGTCTAATCTCTCTTAGTTAACTGTGTGACCCTCCCCACTTTTTTTTTTGACATTGTAAACCTGCCTAAAAAACCGAGAGCTGCCTTTCTATGTTACTGACCCCTGAACTATAAAACCCTTGTCTTCAGCTACTTCAAAACCGTTTTTTAAACTTCCAATCTCTGTCAGCCACTGAGTATAAACTCCTGATTGGTTAGGGGTTAGGTTTGGTATGTGGAGTCACCTACGGAACGACTTTCATCAGAAACTTAAAACTGAATCTTCGTTTCACTTGATTCCACATTTTCTAATTAATTAGAGGAAAATTGTCAGAATTATGTTGCTCTGTCTGTGGGACCCAGTACAAAACTTTTATTTGGGAACCAACATTAAACTCTCTCATTTAACCATTCCAAATATTTCCATAAATCCTTTCAAAGTGTCTTGTGCTATTCTACTGTAGCACTGTCCATCTTCTAAGTGAAGACTATGATCAGTAGGAATACTGTTAAATTGCTGAAGACTAGGTGTTTGGATTTAATTATGTCACATATTTGTTGGTAATAACATTTAATTCCATCCAAACATTCCTTTATATAGCTACACTTTGTAGAATACTTCTTTAATTTTGTTAGAATCTTCAGAACTGTGAAACGATATGATTTATGCCAAGATTAACCAGAGTAAATAGTGCAATGACCCTTCCAGTCCACCTGAAATACAGAAACTCCTATCTCTGAGGGGCCATCCTTTTTCACAGCCATCAATTTGGACTCTGATGATTGAAGCCTTCCTCTTCTTTAGAAGTCTGCCTGATGCTTTTTACCAATTTTTATGAAGCTCAATTGGATATAGTTGGCTTGGGTGTAAAGAAGTTGTCAGTTCTTACTGACCTGGTTGAAAGTCTGTGATAGAAACATTCATTCTATCTCTAACCATTTCACTGTTACATCATAATATGAGGGTGAGTCAAAAAGTAATGCCATTTTGTTTAGGACAGGTATAATTACCAACACAGGAACATGTATCATACATCAAAATGAAGCTGGTCCTCTGTGAATCACATCCCTACTTCTCAACATAGTCACCATTTCTCTCAATAGTAATGTTCCACCTTCAAATGAGAGCATGTATTCCTGCCCCATAGAATTCTGTTGACTGCTTTGAACCACTTCTTCACTACAGTTTTCACTTCCTCGTCACTGGAATAAGGTTTGCCTCTCAAACCGTCTTTCATGGGGCTGAAGAGATGATAGTCCATCTCTCATTCGGTGGGGGAACATTGCTATTGAGAGAAACTGTGACTATGTTGAGAAGTAGGGATGTGATCCACAGAACCAGCTTCATTTTGATGTATGATACATGTTCCTGTATTGGTAATTATACCTGTCCTAAACAGCATTACTTTTTGACTCACCCTCGTATGTCTGTAGACGTTTAAGGTACTTTCTGTAAGAAATAATTTTAGATTTCTGTCATTATCAGAATTTTGCTATTGTCTTCTGATAATATTTTAGTTTAGGCCAATTTTCTTGGTTAGAATATCTATATTAATGTCTTGTGTTATTTTCTGAAATAAGAAAAATGGTTTAGATTTCTATGGAATCCATTTGTCTTGAAATTCCTTTGCATGATGTCTGTGTGTCCACAGAGCAATGAATGATCTTCCATATTGGAAAGATGTGAGATTTATTTCTATAAATTCTAAAATTTGGTTCTTATTTGCTACAAGTTCTAACATCTGCTGCCAACCAACTTCATAATCGTTTTCCCCTATGAACGCTAGCTGGCAGAATTGTTAGCACACTGGGTGAAATGCTTAGCAGTATTTCACCCATCACTAACATTCTGAGTTCAAATTCCGCCAAGGTCAACTTTGCCTTTCATCCTTTCGGAGTCAATAAAGTTGAATACTGGGGTCAATGAGTGCGACTGTTCCCCTCCCCAGAAAATCCAGGCCTTGTGCCTATAGTAGAAAGGATTATTATTATTATTATTATTATTATTAAGGTAGTGAGCTGGCAGAAATGTTAACACACCAGGCAAAATGCTTAACAGTATTTCATCTATGTTCTGAGTTCAAATTCCACCGAGGTCAACTTTGCCTTTCATCTTTTCGGGGTCGACAAATTAAGTACCAGTTGCGTGCTGGGGTCGACCTAATCGACTGGCTCCCTTCCCCAAAATTCCAGGCCTTGTGCCTATAATAGGAAGGATTATTATTATTAATTTTGCTATTATTGGCTGAAACCGTACAATAGATGATCCAATGTGCTGTCTTCAGTTTTATTCTCTGCCTCCCTACTTCCTGGTCTCAAATTCTGCTGGTGTCTATTTTTTTTTTTTTTTTTAATTTTGTTATTGACCCCTGGAGGGGTGGGGAATATCATTAAGTTCTGTACCAGTCATGTCTTGAGGTAGAGTCAATCCACTTATAAGCTTCCATTACAAATTCGTGGTCTCGTACCAATGTGACGATAATTTTTACCCTTCTTTCATTTGCTTTTGTTAAAAATGTTGGTTTTGTGGAAATTTCAAACTGCGGAATCGGTTTCTAGAATGTCATCACCATCATCATCACCATCGTCATCATCATCACTACCGCCGCCACCATCATCACCACAAAGGTATCACATTAATTCCGAGTTAAATGTGCAATCATTTTATGCTTTACATTGTTGATGTGTTATGTGGTGTCGTGGTGGCTGTACTATGTCCTACACTGTAATGTATAGTGTATTGAACTGTGTCCTGTACTGTACCATACTGTACCAAATATATTGTTATTTATTCTTGGCTATTTGTCCTTGTATTTATTTATTTCCGTAATTTATAGGTTAAGAATCGGTAGAGCATCTGTAAAATACTTTGTGGCATCGGTTGCATGCCTCGAAGTGCAGAGTTCAATTCCCATCCAGTCCCACATTTTGCCTTCCATCCTTCCAAAATCAGAAAAAAAAAAAAAAAAAGAAATTGGGGTTGATATAATTCCTTGTGCTCTAGAAGGTGGTGCCCCAGTATGGCCAGACCTGTGACTAAAAAACAATAAAAGAATGTCTGTGTGTCTTTTACCATTGTGTGTGTGTGAGAGAGAGAGAGAAATGAAGAAATATTTTCTAGATGATGATAATGGTGGGAAAAAATATATTATTTTTCTGTTAAAATCACCAGTTTTCATCAATTTTACTTCAAACAACATTTTGAATACTCTCTTTCCTGTTGTTGGTGCCAAGCTTAGTATTTACCATTCCTCCATTCCAATGGAAGTTGTGAACATATAGAATATTCTTAAGTTTTAAACTATTAACTACCAACAGCCTTCTTTACCAAAATCACTTTCAAACAAGCACCTGTTTTCTTTCCTTTTCTTTTTCTTTTTTTTTTACCTGTTTCGTCATGGATGGAATTTGTGTGCATTTCTTTAATTTATCATGAACCTTTTAGGCAGGGAATGCTTTCCTTTGGTCGACCTCCTCTCTTTGCGTTCCTCTCATCCATGGCCATTTTCTTTCTGTCTGGTAATTTTCAACCAGATGTTCAGCATCGTTAATGATTTAACGATGATTAAAATTCCTCCAAGTCTGTTGAGGTCAGGTGTTTGAAATAAAGGCTTTGGCTAAATCATAATTGATAAACAACCCTATCCCACCCCTATGAGACGCTATCTGTGATTCAAGTGATGTCTCCAAGCCAGATGAATTTATGACTCCCCTACCCCCACTTCTGAAGAATCTGGTTTTCTTTGCTACTACTTTGGCTGTAAAACTATTTGATGGTTGGTCTTTCCAGCCTGGCAGATGACAAATGATAGATGTGATTTAAATGTTGGTTTATATCCAACTTGATTTATGATGACATCCCTGTCACATGTAAATGTGATTGAGACATCAAAGCTAATGCTGAAAAGACATCAGCTGTTTTTGATATCCTTCAAAATTGTCCGAAAGAAATTAGCCATTAAATTAGGGTCTGGAAGATCCGGCTTGCTTTGCCTTGGCACAAAATTTGTGGTGAGAGAGAAGAAACGTTGGTTTGAGCCATGTCTGTGATAAATGGAACATTCTTTGTCTGCCATTTTTAATGGAACTTACTTCCTCTGTGGACTTCCTGTCTGCATCCCTTTGTCTTTAGTGAGCAGATGCTGTGTGTTTGAAAGAGTAGAACCAGTGCATGTGTGTGTGGTCCTGCTGTCTGTGTCAGAGGGGTTATACTGAGATACTGAGATCAAATACATGTTAAACAGATTTATTTATGTTTCAACACCAGAAAACAGTGGTTTTAAGTTCAATTCTTTCTCGGATCTGTTTTATTTATTTTAATTTTTTTTTTTGTTTTGTTTGGTTTTCAAATTCTATTCTTCACCATTATTACTTTTATTATTATTATTATTATTATTACTATTATTGTTGTTGCTCCTGTTTCCTGAGTTTATTTCGCAACTAAACCACTTTATGTAAATATCTGATAATAAATCAAACCAGACATTTTCTAATTCTTATTAACGAATTTCTTGCCTCATTCACTGTTAATCAGTCAATTATTTCTTTATCGGGATTTTAATATTTCATAAATCCCAATTGCTGACTAAATCTCATTGGTTGCAGGTTTACTATAGACCATTCACTGGTTCACTACATTCTCATGATGGGAGTGTCCATAACTCAATGCAGAACAAATATCTCAAGAGACTGAAAGACACTTTTTTAATATTATTTTGTATTATTATTTCTAGGTGTTTCTATCCTTCGGTGAAAGATATATAAATATAAATGTCAAATACAGCTCTGAATATACTGGTAAATCAATCCCTGGTCACATGGACATAGTTATTTTGGATTAATCAAAAGGGCGCCATACCCATTGTCTGGGGTCACAGTTAACTTGTCAACCACTACAAGATCAAATGTAACACTATGGAAGGGAAACTACATGAATATCAGATTGATGGACCAGATTATGGAATAATTTACAGCAGGACTGATTGCAAACAGATGAGACATATTCTTTTATTTGTTTCAGTCATTTGATTGTGGCCAAGCTGGAGCACTGCTAAGTGACGGGGACGTAAACACACCAGCATTGGTTGTCAAGCGATGTTGGGGTGACAAACACATACATACATATATATTTGTCCATTGTATATATATATATATATATACACACACAATGGACTTCTTCAGTTTCTGTCTACCAAATCCACTCAGAAGGCTTTGGTCAGCCCGACACTATAGTAGAAGACACTTTCCCAAGGTGCCACGCAGTGGGACTGAACCCGGAACCATGTAATAGGTAAGCAAGCTACTTACCACAGCCACTCCTGTGCCTAAACATAGTTTACCTTTGTGCTGGGAAGAGGTATTCTCTCTCTCTCTCTCTCTCTCTCTCTCTCTCTCTCCAGGTAACCATGTACCTCCTCTATAACAAGATACTTGTTTCTGCCCTCTCTCTCTCTCTCTCACTAACCATTCATCATCTGACACAAGATCCAGTCCTTTGATGCCCTTCCTCTCTCAAAATTCCTTGTCTTGCAAGTTACTTGGTGACCCGGCTGGTTCTGGTGCCATGTAAAAATCATCCAGTCCACACTGAAGTGGTTGGCATTTGGAAGGGCATCCAGTTGTAAAAACTATGCCAAAACTGACCTTGCCTGAGCTGGTGCCACATAGAAAGCACTCAGTCCACTCTAGAATATGTACTAGGCTTACAAAGAATAAGTGCTGGGGTCTGTTTGTTCAACTAAAGGTGGTGCTCCAGCATGGCCACAGTCAAATGACTGAAACAAATAAAAAGAAAGAATAAACACCTGGCAGTCTAATCTAGAAATGAGAATCTTCAGCAAAGACTAAAAGTATTTATTTATAGAAGAGAAAACAGGACTTTGCTCTCATTGGGGTCTCATCTGACCCTGCTTGATATACAGAAGAGGAGTTGTGAGAATTCCCCTACAGTGTACCCAGTACAAACTATGGATGCCCAAAAGCTGAAGTGTAATTACAAGCAAGTTAATGAAGAAAGTGGGTATTGCTGGGAAATGCTTTGTCTTGAATGTCAGAATGGCTCTCTGGAAGTTGTCGATAGCTTTTGGTACTAAGCAGGAAAGGGGTGTTCTGAAAACATAAATTAAGAGGCAAGTGACATTCCGTTGGTTACGACAACAAGGGTTCCAGTTGATTCGATCAACGGAACAGCCTGCTCGTGAAATTAACATTCGCTAGGCTCCACCTTGAATACTGCTGCCCATTGTGGTCCCCCTACAAAACACAAGATACAATGAGAATTGAAGCGTCACGAAGATCAATCACAAAAAAATAAATGGCATGATGGGACTTGATTATTGGGCTCAACTGAAACAGCTGAAACTCTATTCTCTGCAATGCTGCCATGAGCGAAATTTTTGCGCCATGTGGAAAATATTCCACCAATATTATCCAAATGATATTGGTATTATGTTTACAATTCCCCCAAGACTAGGCCCCTATGCAATCCATCCCCTACAAAGGTTGAGATCACATCACAAGAACATTGCGACACAATTTCTTCACTGCAAATGGTCCTGCATTATCAATGTTATCCCAAAAGAAATTAAAGTAGAAAAAGACACCACAACTTTCAAATGGTACCTGGACAAATTCCTCCAGGAAATACCGGATAATCCACTTACACCTGGATATGTCTCAATCAACAACAACTCTCTGCTTGACTGGTCCATTGTGTCCTGAAATAATTAACTAAAAGAGTTTTCCAGGTGGTACTAACCAATCTAAGTTATATATATATATATATAATAATAAAAAGCAATATATGAATATATATATATAATATATATATATATATATATATATATACACACACACACTTTGTGGGTTAACAGGGCTGCCAATTGCTTCTTAATGTTGAAAAATAAAAGAAGTATAAAAAAAAACCGCATTATTTATGAGATGACCCAAAAATAATTGAAAACGAATGCACACCAGACACATAACACACCTTGACAATCTCTTCATACCTGGGCCTGGGTGTTAATGAAATAGCATCACAGGGCAACAATCAAGACATTTTTACTGATAAATACACCAAATCAGAAAAAATATACAATCCATATTTACTTGAGTCCTGTTGTAATAATGACATACATAATGACCAATGGCTTGTTATACTGACCAACACTTGCTTCTGCCATAATGATATACAGATGACCGATTGATACCTGCTTCTGAAGATAACACTATACACTTCCATAGTATACATCTGTGACATGCCTTAACACAGTACACTTCTATGATATACATTTGTGACATGTCTTAACACAGAACACTTCTATGATATACATGTGACATGTCTTAACACAGAACACTTCTATGATATACATCTGAGACATGTCTTAACACAGTACACTTCTATGATATACATTTGTGACATGTCTTAACACAGTACACTTCTATGATATACATCTGTGACATGTCTTAACACAGTACACTTCTATGATATACATCTGTGACATGTCTTAACACAGTACACTTCTATGATATACTTCTGAGACATGTCTTAACACAGAACACTTCTATGATATACATCTGAGACATGTCTTAACACAGTACACTTCTATGATATACATCTGAGACATGTCTTAAACACTGTACAGTTTAAAAAGTTATATTACAAAACAAATCCTTTTCAGCAGGAACAGAGCCATATTTTATAGGGAGTCAGCTTACATAGTCAAAGGAATTGACCCTCTTACATGACTGGTACTTTAAAAGATGGAATCAAGTTTGGCAGGATTTAAACTCAAGACAGAGAAATGGAACCAAACTCTGAAAGACATTCTGTCCATGTCCTCTGATATTTCTGCCAACTCACTCTTTTACAAAACCGATATTGGTTCCACATTTTGCTGCAAAGTCATTAATTTCAAGGATGAAATACAAAGTCAACCTTGGTAGAATTTGAACTCAGAAAGTAAAAGCAGATGAAATGCTGCTAAGCATTTTGGCCGTTATGGTAATGATTCTACCAGCTTGATGCCCCATTTCTTTCGAAACAGATATTGAGAATCAATTATTATTAAACTTATCATCATGCCCTTTTACTTGTTTCAGTCATTTGACTGTGGCCATGCTGGAGCACCGCCTTTAGTCAAGCAAACCGACCCCAGGACTTATTCTTTGTAAGCCTAGTACTTATTCTATCAGTCTCTTTTGCTGAACCGCTAAGTTACAGGGACATAAACACACCAGCATCGGTTGTCAAGCGATATTGGAGGGACAAACACAGACACACACACACACACACACACATGCATAAATATATATATATATATATATACACACACATATATATATATATACATATATACGACAGGCTTCTTTCAGGTTTCCATCTACCAAATCCACTCACAAGGCTTTGGTTGGCCCGAGGCTATAGTAGAAGACACTTACCCAATGTGCCACACAGTGGGACTGAACCCAGAACCATGTGGTTGGGAAGCAAGCTTCTTACCACACAGCCACTCCTGTGCCTATTAATAAAAGAATGGTGAGTTGGTTGAATTCTTAGGGCATCAGACAAAAATATCCTGCAGTGTTTGGTTCAATTCTTTATGTTTTAGGTTCAAATCCCTCAGAGGCTAACTTTATTTTTCATTCCTCTGGGGTTGATAAAATAAAATACCAGTGATGTACTGGGGTCAATTTAATTGCTCAATCCCTCTCCACAAATTTATGGCTTTGTCCCTTTGCTTGAAGTTATTATTACAGTCGCAATTTTAGAAAATATAACAAATGATAACGTCTCGTCTGTTTTGCAAATGTCTCTTTCAAATACAAAAATATACAGGAAATATATGTTTGTTTCACCAGTATAAACAACATACATGCATTATATATACATACATATATACATACATGCCAATGTACGTAGAAGTACGCATGCACACACACACACACACACACACATATGTATATATATATATGCATATATGTTTTATGTACATGTGTGTATATATACCATATTTTAACATGTATAAGGAACCTGCATGTATAAAGAAACCCCTAATTTTGAGGGCTTAAAATTTGCAAAAAAGGTTTTGTAAGGGATTATAATACTATCCATGTATAAGAAACTCCTTTATTTTTTTTACCTAGTTTTTGACAAAAAAGGGTTCTTTATCCGCATTAAAATATGGTATGTGTGTGTGTGTTACAAAATATAAGATTTAATGAAATCCTTTTACAACTGGTGACAAAGATTTAAATTATACAAAGAAACACCAAAACCTTAAAAGAAATGGAAAAAAGGGATAAAGTTATACCTTAAGTCTATCTATATATTTGGTCATTAAACTATATACACCATGATACTAAATATATATATACCTGATTGTTAAACTGTACTGATTCTAGTCATATACATCCTGTTATTAAACCTTATAAACCTTAATATAAACCCTGTCATTAAAGACCCTACATCCTGTTGTGAAATTATATGTAGATATATGTATGTGTGTGTGTGAGCATGTATGTATGTTTATGTTTGTGTGTGTGCGTTAGTAAAGTTTATAATAACTAGACTGAAATTTTAAGTACTACATGCCAACAATCGTAAACTGCAATTATTATTATTATAATTAGTATTATTATTATTATTATCATTATTATTATTATCATTATTATTATTATTATTGCCATTATTATTATTATTATTATTATTATTATTGCCATTATTACAATTATTATTATTATTATTATTATTATCATTATTATTATCATTATTATTATCATTATTATTATTATTATTATTATTCCCTTTGTCTGTCCTTGTTTGTCCCCTCTATGTTTAGCCCCTTGTGGGTTGTAAAGAATTATTATTATTATTATTATTTTGATTTGGCTCAGGTTCAGTCTTATTCCTGGTGGGATTTATGTGGGTAGCGGGTTATTACCTGTAACCTTAGGGACCCACAAGTTTTCAGCTGTGTTTCAAGTGCTTAATAATAATAACAATAATAATAATAATAATAAATATTGTTATTATTATTATTATTATTATTAAAAATGCTAATGGTAGGCAGGAAGATCATTAATCTTTCTAGTGTCTCTAAAATGAACTACTTGTACATGTATGTGTATATGCTTGACCATTAAATCCACAAGATTTTTTTTTACTCTCTCTCTCTTTATTTTCTCTTATTCCTCTCTGTTGAAGAGCATAGGCTCGAAACATAAAAGATTTTCTCACTTTCCTGAGTGTCAAACTGTTACACCCACTTGTTGTTCATACAC
Organism: Octopus sinensis; assembly: GCF_006345805.1. Taxonomy (NCBI): domain Eukaryota; kingdom Metazoa; phylum Mollusca; class Cephalopoda; order Octopoda; family Octopodidae; genus Octopus; species Octopus sinensis. Next base: position 39,501,182 of record NC_043015.1, read on the forward strand.
CCATCTTTGTCTTTTGTTTTTTCTGTAAATTTCAACTATATATATGTGTGTGTGTGTGTCTATATATATATGTGTGTGTGTGTACATACATGCAACAGTAATGTTAGTTTCTTGTACAGAAATGAACAGACCCTACTCCATACACAATTTGTTTTTCCCAGAGTATAAGTTCACTGCATCTATTCTAGAATATAATTACATTACCAGTATTAAAAGTATCCAAAACTCACCCACCAACCCTCACCACACCCATTATCTCCCTGCCTGTCCGTTTTTCCAGCCATAAAACATAACCCTACTTTGATTTATTAGACAATCATGTTTAATAATAATAACCTGTAAAACTAACCAAAACATTACAAAAATTTCATTTTTGGATGTTTGCGCAAACTTAATATTTTACCAAAATTCTTCCATGGTCCAATAAGACTAAAATTAAGATTATAAAAGATTGTTCTGTTGTTTTAGGGAAATAAATTAGAATCTTATTTAAGGTTGAAAATGGATAAAACCAGCAGTGTTTAAATGTAAAAAAAAAAAATTTCTGAATTACTGTTTGAAGAAATCTAAACTTTGTCAAATATAAAAATTCTTTCATTTAAGTTTAATTTTTTGTTGCAAAGTAATTTTAATAAAAGTTCTTAGAATATTTTAACAGTAATCATTGTTTCAGTTATGATTTTGATAACATTTCTTTAATATTTTAATGGTATCTCATTAAAAATAGTATCCCATTAATATTATAATATTTCTATAATATTTTAATATAATCTCATTAATATTTTAATGGCACCTCTTTAATATTTTAACAGCGCCTCATTAATATTTTAATGGCACCTCTTTAATATTTCAACAGCACCTCATTAATATTTTAATGACACCTCTTTAATATTTTAACAGCGCCTCATTAATATTTTAATGGCACCTCTTTAATATTTTTACAGCACCTCATTAATATTTTAATGACACCTCTTTAATATTTTAACAGCACCTCATTAATATTTTGATAGCACCTCATTAATATTTTAAACATTGAATAATGATAATGCTTCATAGTGATGCTACTGTGAACAGACCCCACTTGCCCAAATAAGTGCAATTTCTTTTTATAAACTTCAAGGGGTTTATAAAACTGGTGCTTAAATGTGGGATTCATAGCAATAACAGTGGATGCAAGACAAATTTCTCCTGGGATAGGATGCAGGTCTATTGCCGGTAACTTTCCCAAAGGCCTGATACCAATTCCCCAACAAGATATGTGGAACCATGTAGAAATAAGTGTCTTGCTCAGTGACACAACACAATGCCTGCAGTCAGACGTGAACTCACAACCTATGAGTTTGTAGCCTGATACCTCATCCACTTGACTATTTCATATCAACTATACAGCAGTCTAGAATTTCAAAACATTAAGTTAATATCATAATTGAGTCATGGAGGCTTTAAAATGTGACATCTGGTTACTTTGGGTGTTGTAATCTCGTGGAGGAAGAGGGCAAGCTTGGTGGCCCCTTGATGAAAGAGCTGGAGAATGGCTGAGTTCCAAGAGCCCTATAATTTTGTGAAGGGTTTTGTCCCTGTTCTTAGAAAATTTGTTTGTGGAGTGTAAATCTGATTGTGAATTGTAGTGTGATGTTGATGTGGAAGCGTAAGATAGTGTGCTCAGCGAACCGTGCCGTGAATATGACGGTTCATCTGTTAAGTCTGAAAATTCTGAGCCTGTTGTGATATAGTCTGGGTGTGGCTCACTGGGAATATCACTGTCTGAGCTGATGTGTTCGTAATGATGTGTCACAACGTTGCTGTAGATATGAGAACAATCAGAATCCGATTCATTGATATTTTCTCTGAACAAATCCTTCAGGGAAGGATCATCAACAAAGTCGTAAAAGTTATTTGTCTGAGGGGAATCCGGTTTGTCATACATCTCATATAAACTGTCCTTCGAGGATGACACCGTGTTCGGAATCTCATACATATTCTCATCTGATGCATCGTATAAACCACTGATACTTTCCGGATATTTCCCTTTTAATATGCTTTTATCCGGTTTATCATAAATATTTCTACTCCATGATTTCTCTGACTCGCTATCAGACGAGTCTTCGACATTTTCATACGTATGCTTTTCTTTGTTGCCGTTCAGGGTTGTCTGTGAGTCACTGTCGTCACAGCGACACAACATTCTTGCAGACTTCACAGGATGACGACTTTGGGTCTCCGTTTCTAAAGAATCTTTACTGTGTCGGCGACACCGTCTCTTGCTGACCGATAGCGTTGAAGTCTGGAATCCAGTGTCCGTTTCATCTGTTTGATTAGTTTTGCTCTCGTTACTATGACGACCTGAGTCGGAGTCAAACTCAAAAGTATGGTTAATTATTGAGGGTCTGTTGCTTCTGGTAGAGTTTGAAGAAATTTCATGCGGACCATTAATGTCCGTTGTGACTGTCAAGTCAGTAGAATCATACAACGAACGATTTTTCTTGCAGTTGTGGACAATATGACGGTTTTTCACTTCTCTGTCAAAACAAAATGAAGAAATATTTTTATTGAAATTAATTAGAAATTATTAATTTCAGTTTTTCATATATTACAGTACCTACTACATTCATTATGGTACCTTCTTTCTCTAAGATGGTACCACTGGCACCTTCAGTGTGCCAAATGGGTGGTCATAATGGCAGCAGGGAAGGTAAACGCCATCACCATTTCACTCATGTGGGGAGAAAAGTGGAATGGTAGCCTTTACACACACACACAAATAGAAAGATAGATAGATAGATGGATAAATAGATAGATAGATAGATAGATAGATAGATATGTCTTTTCATTAGACACACAGGGCTGAACACAGAGGGGACAAATTACAAAGTAGAGCATTTCTTTTTGGGGAGAAAAAAAATAAACAAAAGGGGAGTAGGTTTTCGATCAAAAGGGATCGTAAAAAAAGAAAGAAAAAAAACCATTAGTAGGGATATAGATAGATAGATAGATAGAAAGAAAGATGGATAGATAGATAGACAGACAGACATAGATAGGTAGATAGAAAGAAAGATAGATAGATAGATAGAAAGAAGATAGATAGATAGAAAGAAAGATGGATAGAGAGATAGAAAGATTGATAGATAGTGAAAACGGTAGAAAGTGAGAGAGAGAGAATGCTAAACTTACTCTTTCTGTTTCATGTAGATGATGGAAACACAGATTAGGCAGCAGATAAATAAGAGACAAGCCAAGATGAGAAGAGATAATTCCGGAGCATGGAAATTCCAAGATTTCAGCTTCTTGGAACTTTTCTCTTTAAAAATCTTCTGTAAAACATCTTTATGTTCCAGGACCAAACTATAGAAAGCGGGAAAACAAGAGGAAAGAAAAAGATTTATTCAAATATAGTTTGTCTGGAAGCATGAATTTGGTAATTCTCTAACAGAACACATCACAGATAATCTATGACAGAATATTGTTTACTTTGTAGAATTAAACAACTATGACTCACTCTTAGATTCTATGTTCCAAAGAAATGGCTAAATGGATGAAATACCAATCTTAAGACATTGTTAGTTGAAACCACATTGCTGCTGTTCCATTATGTATTTTTGGTAGATATTTAATGATACTGCCTGCCTCAGTTTACCTAGAGGTACAGGGAGTTCTCTACATACAGGGATCTGTTCTATATGTAACCTATCATATGCTAACATTCTACCAAAGGAGAGACCTTTCTATCAATATTTTAACTTCTGGAAACTATAATTATATAGCCAGGGACACCCTGAACCTGCAGCTATACATCCAGACAGAGTAACTATATACCCTGGAGCAATAGTTATACATTCTGAAACAACAGCTATGTACACTGAAAAAAATTCCTATATACCCACCCTGATAGTATCGTTGTTCACCCTGAAATTACAGCTATACATTCTTAAAATATAGTTATGTGAACTGAAAATACAGATATACACGCCGAATGTATATATGTCCTGAAATGATAGCTTTAGACCCCAGAACCACAGCTATACTCCTTGGAATATAACTGTATATGCTGTAACAATAGCTGTACGACATTAAACTGGTTATACATCCTGAAGTTAAAGGCAGCGAGGTGGCAGAAATGGTAGCACACCGGGCAAAGTGCTTAGCAGTATTTTGTCTGTCATTACGTTCTGAGTTCAAATTCCACCGAGGTTGACTTTGCCTTGCATCCTTTCAGGGTCGATAAATAAAGTACCAGTTTTGTACTGGGGTCAATGTAATTGACTTAATATCTATGTCTGTCCTTGTTTGTCTCCTCTGTGTTTAGTCCCTTGTGGGTAGTAAAGAAATATAGACATCCTGAAGTGACTACTATGCAGCCTGAAGCAATAACTAAACATCCTGAATCTGATCTAAAGTTGTTTTGTGATGTCAACGTTGAAGGTAAGTCAGTCAAAGAGTCAGAGGTAAACCTTTGACCATTGTTATACTTGCTGTCAGTGGAATCGACAGGGAAATGGCTTTATTGCTGTTGCCGTAGCTGTTGAAGTACGTCACACAATAGGTCATGTGACATATCACATGATGTGTCTCCATGACAAAGTCACTCCAGTTCTTATACATACCTTTTTAAGTGTTGTCTGGACAATTTGGTTCCATTAGGAAATGTTGCTGTGATTTGAACTGTTGATCTACAAATAACATAACAGATGTTAGATGAAATAACAAATGATAATGATATATAATATATTAATACAGTAATCCCTCGACTATTGCAGGTGTTATATTCCCAAAACCCTCCGCAATAAGTGAAAATCCACAAAGTAGAAACAGTACTGTATATTTTTTTTAAATCATTTTTATACTTTGTATATATTCGTTTTGTTATATAAATGCAAAACAACACCACGGAGGAATCGACGTAAGCTTAAATAATAAACCACGATAAGTGAACTGTGATAGGTGAACCGTGATATGGCGATGGATTACTGAATCACTTACATTAATACCTGTGCTGGCACCATGTAGAAAGCTCCCATGCTGGAGCCATATAAAAAATATTCAGCACACTGTGTAAAGCAGCTGGCATTTAGGAGGGCATCAATTCATAGAAACATACCAAAATGGACAATGGGAACCTAGTGCCACTCCCTGGCTTGTCAGTCCTTGTCAAATTGTCCAACACATACCAGCATGAAAGTGGATATTAAGCCTTTTGTTACCATATTTCTGTTCAGATGCTCTGTGTTTCTTTAAATTAATTTTAAATATAACAAAGAATCTAGTAAAATAACTTAGTTACCATTCAGCTAGTGTTAGGAACATAAATTGTGACTAAGGTTTGGTGGAAGATTTTAATTCAGAACTTTTGAAAACAAGACATTTGTACTACAGAGCTAGAAACGGTTTTAGCCAGGTTGGAATGCAGCAGATGTCAGCAATGAACATGGAGAGAGATTCCACATAAGTCAAATAGAAACTTGATATAAGGATAAGTGGAGTCCCACCGTGCTTGCTGACTTTTGCTGGTTTCTTCAGTGATGGATCTGATACCATACATAGAAAGGAACATAAATATTATACTTAAAAATAGATGTTCTTCCTTTAATAAAAGATGCAAATAACATATTTACTATTAATAACAGCCCATTTTGCAGAAAACTCGCTTTAATTCTAGGCAAAAAAATGTTATTTTCACAGAAAATGGCCCTCTTTCTAGCAAAAACATACTATTTAGTGACGGCCCATTTTACAAAACACTGGAATCATTTCATGAAAAATGGAGTTCATTTTTGTTATCTATGGTAAAAACTGTTCCAGAAAATGATGTTCTCTTCTCCTTAGCAGAATCATTTTTGTATAGTGTTATCAAGCTGTTAATGCCAAACTTACCCTCCAAAGAAGAAGCTTTGTCCCAGACTGTCTGTCGGTCCATCAATGACATTGACAATAGTCACACGAACACCAGTTGCCTTCGTTAAAGCCCTGAAAAATAATCAATCATATCATTAAACATCATTTCTTCAAAGATTAATCTTATTAGTTCATTGCAAGATCAGTCACACAACAACTAGAAATACTTATGACTGATCTTCATACGACAATCATAGGCTGACATAATTAGGATGCATCATAACATTGATGTTATACAGCAGTGGTTCCCATCCTGGGGTCTGTAGACCCCTGATGGTACACAATGGTATTACTAGGAGTCTGTGAGCTAAATTCAAAATTTCATATATATATATATATATAATATATATATATATATATATACATATATATATATATATATATATATATATATATACACACACACACACACAGAGGCACAGGAGTGGCTGTGTGGTAAGTAGCTTGCTTCCCAACCACATGGTTCCGGGTTCAGTCTCACTGTGTGGCACTTTGGATAAGTATCTTCTACTATAGCCTCGGCAAAAGAGACTGATAGAATAAGTACTAGGCTTTGTTTGACTAAAAGTGGTGCTCCACCATGGCCACAGTCAAATGACTGAAACAAGTAAAAGAATAAAAGAATATATATACATAAGGATAAGCATATTAAAAGGGGTCTGTGGGAAAACACATTCAAATAGAAGGGCTGGGAACCACTGGTGGGGACCATTATGGAACGGTTGGGAACCATTGTAATGCAGGAGACAATTTCTTCCAATGCTAAATGAAACTTACCATTCCAAAGATCTTTTGTTATTCAGGACTTGCTTTTTTAAGAGCATCGTTGAGACAAAGTAGC
>NC_043015.1:39515411-39535411 GCF_006345805.1 Octopus sinensis
AATTTGCTAACCTTCTTGAAAGTTCTCTGGGTGAGTCGCAGGCTTGGAGGAAGAACCTGTACGAAGTGGCAGGTTTTAGAAAACTATTTGCTGTAATAACTCCAGTGTTTTCCTCAATATCGATGGGGGCTGGTTGTTTACCCCACTCAACGATGTTTGTTAAGCCATATTTAAGGATGGCATTGAGTCCTACATCACGATCAGAAGCATTTACCTTTGAAAGAAAATGTAAACCATTATACGCATTACTTTAATTAAATTACTTAAGAACTAATGTAATTAAAATTTTCTAAAGTAGCCCTTTATCCTCTTGAAGTCAGTAAAATAAATACCAGTTATATACTAGGGGCAATATAACTAACTTTCCCTTTCCTTCTACGTGTATGCAGTATATATTATGTATATACACAGAAGCAATGACAAATGACTGAGACTTTGGCATTATGCCATGTTTGAGAAGAAGATCCATCAAGCCAAGCAAAATTCAGTCATGACAGATATTGGCATCATGCAAGGCAGTGAGCTGGCAGAATCATTAGCATGCTGGGCGAAATGCTTGGCAGTATTTTGTCTGTCTTCATGTTCTGAGTTCAAATTCTGCCGAGGTCGACTTTGCCTTTCATCCTTTCGAGGTTGATAAATTAAGTACCAGTTATGCACTGGGGTCGATGTAATCGAATTAATCCCTTTACCTGTCCTTGCTTGTCCCCTCTATGTTTAACCTCTTGTGGGCAATAAAGAAATAAGCAATGTTAGCACGCCAGCTTAGCGGTATTTTATCTGTCTTTAAGTTCTGAGTTCAAATTCTGCCAAGGTCAACTTTGCCTTTCATCCTTTCGGGGTCGATAAATTAAGTACCAATTAAGTACTGGACTCGATTTAATTGACTAGCCTTGCCTCCCCCAAAATTTCAGGCTTTGTGCCTTGAGTAGAAAAGCTATTGGTGTCATGCAAGTGGCATGTAATAGCACCCATTACACTCTCAGAGTGGTTGGTATTTGGAAGGGCATCCAGCCGTAGAAACCATACCAAATCAGACTGGAGCCTGGTGCAGCCTTCCAGCTTGCCAACCCTGGTCAAACCATCCAACACATTCCAGCATGGACAATGGACGTTAAATGTATGTGTGTGTGTGTGTGTGTGTGTGCATAATTTTCTTACCGTTCCGATGAAAGTTCCATTCGTCAGTTCTGTAGCAAACAGAAGGAATCCTTGCTGACTAAACATTGGCCAGTTATCGTTGACGTCCAAAAGGGTGATTGTGAGGTAACAGGATTTGCTTTTCTGTCCACTTCTTTCAACAGCAAACACCTGAAGAAAAAAATGGTAGTTTAAATATATGAGAAGTGGACAATGGAGCACAATGCCTTTCCGTCTGATTCATGCCAGCATGGAACATGGACCTTAACCCATTAGTGCCCATGGTCCTTTTTTTAGGACCAGAAGGATAATCCATCATATTTCTACAACACCTGTATTTTTCTGAGATACCTTTAATTACTGTCTTTCAGATATTGTAATAAAATTTTTTTTGTGCCGGTGGCACATGAACAAAGCATTTGAGCAAAGTCGTTGGCAGTGCCACAGGACTGGCCCTCGTGCCGGTGGCACGTAAAAGCACCCACTACACTCTCAGAGCGGTTGGCTTTAGGAAGGGTACCCAGCCGTAGAAACTCTGCCAGATCAGATTGGAGCCTGGTGCAGACATCTGGTTCGCCAGTCCTCAGTCAAAATCGTCCAACCCATGCTAGCAGTGAAAGCGGACGTTAAATGATAATGATGATGATGATTTAATATCAGATAAAGTTGTAGAAAAAAAAATTTTTGGTAATAAATTAAAAATAATTTGGGCACTAATGGATTAAATGATGACGATGATGATGATGGTGATGATGATGGTGGTGGTGGTGGTGGTGGTGGTGGTGGTAGTGATTTTGCTGGTGATGGTGGTGGTGGTGGTGATGGTGGCGGTAGCGCAGCAGTGATGATGATGATGGTGATGGTGATGGTTTTCAACTTACACTAATCACCAGTGTTGGGTGGGTTTCTCGGTCCAAAATACGTGAATTCTTCACAGTTAGTTCTCCCGTGGAACCGTTCACTTGAAATGCATCATATTTGTCTTTTAGTTGATACTGGAAGATGTTGAATGGAACCTGAAAAGAAACAGAAAAGCAACAACATTGATTTCTTAACTGTGGACAATAAACATTAATGCTTAAAACCCCTAAAATGGTCCGGTGGTTCATGAAAGAGCACGAATGGTTTTAGTGAAGATAATCCCAGGTGATGTTCTGATGCTGATTCAACAAGAGTTTGAGTCTCTGCAATGAATCAAATTCTTAGGAAAGAAATGTTAATTAACGAAGCATAAGCAATTAATTGGACCAGAATGACTGACAGGGTCTCACTGGCATTATAAGCATTTATGTCAATAAAGAGTGTGGAAGCACAATGGCCCAGTGGTTAGGCAGTTGACTCATGGTTGTAGGATTGCAGTTTCGATTCCCAGACTGGGCGTTGTGAGTGTTTATTGAGCGAAAACACCTAAAGCTCCACTAGGCTCCGGCAGGGGATGGTGGTGATCCCTGCTGTACGCTTTCGCCACAACTTTCTCTCACTCTTTCTTCTGTTGGCCTCCTCACTTAGCCAGCGGGTGGTGTCATCTGAAGGCTAAAACAATGTGAAGCACATTGTGACCAGCGATGTGTAGCAATATCTGATAGCCTGGTCGGTCACGGTGATCATGGTGATATCAATAAAGTGTATTTTGGACATTGACAAGAGGTTTATTGGCTTTAAGAACCACCAAACTTTTACTAAACCAAACCAGAAATCTTTAATAACCATATCTTACTTTCATTAAACTCTGACATTAATTATAGCACACCTGATTCTTTAGTGAATCTCTCTGAGTACCATATACTCTGATAGAATCATTTCAAGGGTCAATAATCTTTAGCTCACCCCAGTATATCTGATTCCCCAGCAATCAGCCAGAAGATTCCTTTTCAGTTTAAATCTCAAATATCTGAAACCATTCAACTAAAAACCAGCATGAAGTAAGAAATGTAGCTTATTACCTTATCAGCATCTGTTGCATGGAATCGGTAGATGAAGAAGCCTTTTGGAAGATTTTCTAAAACCTCTACAGACTGAAAGTAAGAACCAAACTTTGGTAGGTTGTCATTAATATCAAGAACTGTGATGTGGGCCACAGCTATGGCTGTCTTCGTGTAAGGAGCATCAGTTTGATAGGCCTGGAAAAAAACGGAATTATTTCATATTTCCATCAAAGTTTCTTTATGTCTTGTTTATAGATTTAAATTCTCCTACGAATTGCTGTCATTAACCATTTCACCTTCAATGCCTATGCCATCTTAACTTAAGCTAATTGTGTGATGTGCTCATGTGATGGTCATTTGATGGTCATATGATGGTCATGTGGTGGTAGTGCATTGTGGTAGAGTAAAGGCGGGTGATGGTATGATTTTGGTAGCAAGACTACAAGTGTTATATTGGTAAGGTTATTTAACAGTTATTTTCGAAATGGAAGAAGACTAAAGCAAATCCTAGAGATATTTAAAGGTACCATGGTTCTTAAACCTGGGATATGATTCCATTTGGGAATGTTTACCGTTTACTTGACTTCTGGAAAACTACCATATTTAATTAACAGTAAATTTCTTGCATTAATATAATTCAACAGAGGACATTGTAGCGAAACACATCCTCTCTCTTTCTCTCTGAGATGTACAATACAAATAACGTTGTGACAGATAGCAGCCATCATTCGGCTGCTTAGGACCAGTTGTGTCCGCTGCTCCGATTGGTTGGCTTACACATTGGCGTGAAATAATGCAAGAGATAAAACTGTACCAAAACCTACCAATCAGGGCAGCAGACACAACTGGTCCTAAGCAGCCGAAGGATGGCTGCTATCTGCCACGATGTTATTTGTATTTATATCTCAGAGAGAGAGGATGTGTTTCATTACAACATATTGGAATACAACATTGACAGTACTTGACTTAAACTTATTTCATTGACCTTAGAAGCAAAGTCAACCAAGACAGCATTAAAAATCAGAATGTATGGTACGTGACTAAAGACCACAAGTCATTTTGTATGGTACCTTCATGAATCTGCCAATTAATGGCCCTGGTAAATATTCTTCACCTTAATATCAAACCATTGTTTAATAGGTAAAGGAGGTGCCAATTCAAGACAAGACACTTGAGTTTCAACATGGTTATTCTTGGTTCTAATACTATGTTAGTAAACAACAATAAATAAGAAATATTTTTTGTTACTTTACTCAATTATTTATTACAAGATTTCAATAAAAAGTAAGAATTACTTCTGAGGAATTCAAAGAAGCAATCGTGTACGAAATCATGCAAATTCTTATTTGAAATAATGCAACTGAGTTCTGTTGAAGTGTGATAAGAAAATGGTAAAGTACCTCAATATAAATAGTATAAGAATCTTTAGTTTCTCTGTTTAATATTTGGCGAAGAATGATGGAGCCAGTTCTGTTATCAACATCAAAGGCATCTGATGCCATAGCTTTGGTACCTGTAAAGGTAAAAACATAATGTTAAGAAAACAGAATAATTTATTTGTTATTAGTCTGAGGTTTGACCCTCCATTGACTTTACAGACATTTGTAGAAGGAAATAAATAATCTAAATAAATATTTAGATTAATTCTGTTGTGTCTGGGGAGAGTCATTTTCTTTTTGTTCCTTATAATGTAACACACTCACTGGTAAAATTCCCACTTATTTCTTACTTTTACTTTCCTAAAATTTACGTTGCGTCTTGCTGTAAATAACGGACAGAATCAAGACACATTGAAAAGGTTGCAAAACGCAACGAAAATTTTAAGAAAATAAAAATAAGAAAAAAGTGGAAATTTTACCGGTGAGTGAACCTAGGTTCAAAATTTCCTCAAGACACCTGATGAAGCCTGGAGAGGTATATCAGCCGAAACGTTGTGTTAACAACAAACAAGACGAGGACAAATATCCGTCAAATGTAAATAATGTAAATAATTCCCTATAATGTTCAATTTGAAGAATATCCACCAACCTTTATGCATTCTGTAGTTGATGGTTTGGTTAATGCTTCTGTCCCCGTCATATGCCAGGATAGGTGGCGCTGAAGTAAGGGTTGTGTTTATTAAATTTACAGCCTGGAAATGAAGCAAATTCATGGATTATAACGAATTTTAATAAACGACAATAATTTATAATTTGTTAAAAAGGTAATATTTATCCTGCTTAAAAGTGGATGTTGAATTGGAAATATGTTGCTATGACATCCACAATGAGGTTAATGATTGATCGTCACATATTGATCAAACATAGATGAAGTTTTTCTTTTCATTTATCAATCAACAGAGAAATTGTAAGTAAAAAAAACCATACGTTGTATAATAAAAGATAAAACAATTAAAATACATGCATTTTTGTTTTGTTATTTCTTTCATTTAACCCCCCATCACCATCATTTCTTATTCTGAGACATTACAAAAGAATCTACGGAGAAGCTATTTCCTCAGTCATCTCAACCAATTCTTTGCAGAATCTCAGAATATGATAATATTTTATTCAAAATATGGAATTTATGCAACAGTTTTGGTTTCATTATAACCATTCCCCATGGAAGAGTTCTTTACTGCCATTCCACAAGAAATGGTAAACACCCCCACCCACACACGATTATTTAATATTGAGTTTGAAATAAAATGACCAAACTATTACAAACCTCTTCTTCTACTGAAGCGTAATAATGAAGAAATGCGAAAACTGGTGGCTTTGTGTCTTCATCTTTTACAGCAATGGTTAGCAGAACAAACACAAGATTTTCACCATTCTACAAAATAATGGAACATTATTAAAATAGGTTCAACAACACATTTATTATTAACACCGTAAGATATTCCCCTCCTCTTCCTCCACTTCTTCCTACTTATCATCATTATCATCATCATCATCATCAACTATGAGCATAAATAGAAGTGATGATGGCAACGCATACACATACATTCATACATACATATATGATATAGTTAATTTTTTTTAGGAAAGATATAGACCACATAGAAGTGCTCAAGTCAAGCCTGAGACATTAGGCAAGTACAATATATAGGGGGAGAATTCACGAAAAAACATGAAAACAGGTGGTGTAGAAGACAAACAGATGTATTAGTATAATGCTCGATATATATATATATATATATGTGTGTGTGTGTATATACAGTGATGGAGTGGCCAGGTTGCCAGCTTGCCTGATGGTAAGTAGGCCCCTGAGCTGTTAGATTCCATATATGGGGCCCATATTAGTATCTAAGAGGCCCATCCCCTCAAGTTTGAGAAATTTTTATTCCCTCCTGAAAGAATGCATTAATTATTTCAGTCTGGTTGTGTTTGTAGACTGTTAAAAAGATACTTAAAAAAAACCCAAATTAAACAAAATCATTGTAGTTGCGGATGGGCCCCCTTAGTCTTCTGGCAACCAATAATTTTAGACCCAGTCCGCCACTATGTGTGTGTGTGTGTGTGTGTGTGTATATATATATATAAAAAAGCAAAGTAGCCTGTTATAAAATCTCAATGAGATGAGAGTAGTAACTATAGTAACAAGTAAAGTTAGTCACCGCATCAATATAGCTGTTTGATGTTACTACTGTTTTAACCCCAGGCAGATCTTCTGCCAGTTGGTCATAGGTGCAGTCTGCACCCTGTATGTACTGGTCTCTTTGTTTTCTACATATTGCGAGATGGAGCAGACTCTTGCCATCTCTTTAGTCATCGGGTGTTTGCAACTGAAGATGGGTAGAAATAGCCCCAAAACTGAGTCAGTCTCATGATCCCATTATCTACTGGAGGATGATAGGGGTTTGCTCCCCTACTTGTAATATATACACGGTGCAGGCTGTATCTATAACCAGCAGGCGGAAGATCTGCCTGGGTAAAAACAGTAGCAACATCAGACAGCTATATTGATGCGATTAACTTTAGTTATATATATAAAGAATAAAATATGACATCACTGACAGCTGTTTCGATTCACTACCTCTGAAGAGATTCATCTTATGATGATTTTAATTTTATAAATTAATTATCGAAAGATTCCTGAATTGAAACAGCTGTCAGAGACGTTGTCATATTTTATAATTAATAAATAATTTTATTAATTACCTCTCCATTTTCTCCTTATTCTTTAAATATATAAATATATGAACTACGGTTTATATGGTTACCTTATAGTTGAACTTTCTGTGGATTGGTAATTAACCAGTATTTTCATTAGATTTTATGATCCCTTAATGAGGTTTATTACATTTACTTGATTATATATAGAGCAAAGTGTGGCAGAATGTGAATTATTGGGGAGAGAACACAAATCACACTCTACAAATGACCATGATATCTGGGATTATAAAAATCTGCAAGACCTTCTTGAGGTCTAAAAGATGATAAACAAAAAAAGCTTTCCTTCACAATCTTGGCCAGTGAAAATTTACTCTAAATTAGAAACAGAATGATAACATACATACACACACACACAGATACATACATATGTACATGTGTACATATGTACATACATACATGCATGCATTGATATATATGCACATACATACACACATAGAAAGTGAGAGGTAGAAGGAGAGAGGGAGAAAGAGAAAGAGAGAGGAAGGAGAGAGAGAGAGAGAAAGAGCAGAGAAATGTGTTGTCTTACCAAAGCTGATATATTGAGTTGATAAATATTTCTGATGTCGTAATCCAATTTCTTCTTCAACAGAATGATTCCTTTCTGAGGGTCCCCCATCACAAAGGTGTCGTTATAGGAATTCATCTGGAGAATGAAACAGATCAGGAAAATCAGTGTGTTATTAAGTTATTGAATGTATGCGTGTATGCATGTGTGTGTACATGTGTGTGTGTATGTGTGTCTGTGCAGATCATCATCAACCTCATCGTCATCATCATCATCATTGTTTTGATGCCCACTTTTCCGTGCCTAGATGGCTCCCAAGGAGTTTGTTGAGGAAGCTTCTCTACAACCGGATGCTCTTCCGGTTGCCAACTCTCGTCTGTTTCCTTTTAAGGTAATATTTCCCCATCCATGGCCAGACATGTTTTTGCAGAAAACTGGAAATGAATGTCAGCGACACACATTTACAACTGTCTCATGATATTGAGACATGGGAACACAAACATACACGCATTCACACTCATGTGCATCTGCACATGCACACACACACACATACATATGTGTACATATATATGTATATATAGGTATATATACATACATACACACACATGTAGACATACACACATGTGCACAAACACAAATATATATACATACATAAAAACAGCTGGCCCCTTTCAATTTTTGTCCTCCAAATCCAGTCACAAGGCTTTAATAACCCCAGAATTATTATTGAAAATACTTGCTCAAGGTATCCCACAGTGGGACTGAACTTGGAATCATGTGGTTTGGAAGTAAACTTCTCAACTCCAAAGCCACACCTGCATTTATATATATATATATATATACATATACATACATACAAACATATAGATGTGTGTGTGTGTCTAATACACACACACACATACAAGAATGGAAACAGTTTTCTGTCTTCATTAAGTTTTGCGATACTTAATGATGCTGTAATATTTTTATTTCAAAAGGGTCAGCCTCGTCACACTTTGTGTCATGCTGAATCTCCCTGAGAACTACGTTAGGGGAACATATGTCTGTGGAGTGCTCAGCCACCTGCACGTTAATTCCACAAGCAAGCTGTTCTGTTGATCGGATCAGCTGGGACCCTCATCGTCGTAACCAACGAAGTGCTCCTTCAATATTTCTATCCTTATTTTGCCAGGTGGTGGCCAGACTTGGCTAGCCGCACCAATTGCTTCTGCGCAATTGCTTTTGTGCAACAATAAAAAGAATGAACAGCAGTAAGAATGGTAAACAGGGGAACAAGTAGAGATTTCTCATCCAACCCACTGTTGGTATCTTGTACCGGCAAAAGTTATATAAACACAGCAGGGCCAGAAATTAGGACAGCAATTAGTTAATTAATTAATTAATGGTTCTACAGTCACAGCTGGGTGGATTGATTGGGTGTTGTTATACCAAAATTCTTGTAAAGCTTATATTCCTCAGAACGTCTTGGTCATGTCCTTGGTGAAGTTAATGAAATATTGCGTAGTTGTAAACGAAGTGAAGGAGAGAGATTACAGAATATTTTCTTAACGAGCAAGAAAACAATTAATCCATGAACATCTGTATGGAAAAACAGATTCCAATTGACTTTATTATCCTGCAGAGAAGCTTAAAAAACTCAACAAACCAATGAACACCTCTGAAGGTAAAGTAAACAACCTGTCTCTAATTAAAATACAGAGGTAATAAGAATAATTAACGAACGCAACACTGCCATCGTTAAATTATCCATAACGTTTTCATAGAAGTTAAATAAACAGAATATGGGAGAGAACCAACCATCTGGTCACCTTTGACCTCTGATCTCTGACCTATGATCTCTGTAACCTCTGACAGCAGTCTGATTCTAAAAGAATCAAATATTCTTACTGCAGTGAAGAATTATCAGCCGTGTGTATTGATAGTTTGTTAAATAAACTAATTCTTTGACCTTCCTTACATTCCTGTATGAATAACACACACACACACACACACACAACTCAATTAGATAAACTCCTTCTTATTTAACTAAACCAAATGTATTTATAATATAGATTTGTACCATTAATTATTCATTAGTTAATTGTTAATAATGACCAAGAAACATAGTAAAGTTTGACCATTTTATGGCTGACCACTCCACTCCCCAATTTGGTTCACTTTTTACCCTTCCTTTCCAACAAAATCATGGTCACAGAAACGTCATGTCTCTCACAATGCCATCCATCTTTTAATATCCCAGACATTTCATATAATTCTTCCTTGCCAAGTTCTTGACACCTTCTTTCTCTGCAGTCTTCACATCTTGGTCTGCAACCATGAAGAATTGTATTTCTTTTTTATAATTCCCACAAGACTTATTGCAGCAATAATGTCTGGTGTGTGTGTGTGTGTGTGTGTGTGTGTGTGTGTTGACTCACCTTAATGGTGTAAACTGTAGAATTATTCCAGCCACTTCTTGTATTGTTATCAAAAGATTCTGTGACAAAACTAGACAGATTTACGACAGAAGAATTGACCGATGTTGTCTAAAATTTAAGAAAACATAATTCTTTATCAGAAAAACCACACACAAAAAAAGAAAATGATTTTGAAATGTTTTCAATAATATGAAAGCAAAACACATTCATAAAAATATAAATATACTCAAAGATACGTTCCTAAACATGTATTCACCAATAAAAATGTATGTTAGATCTGCATCACTAGTCTCATACCACAGGTTTCATACAATCCGTATGCTATGTGTGTCAGATAAACTTCAGTAAATATTGTGACAGACACTGGAATGTCATGAAAACAATAAATATGAGACCTTGCCGTGATATTTACAATAGATTCAGGAGAAACATATTGGCCCAGCAGACTGTGGATCTACAAGTTATGGCCTGACACACTGTGAACCTACATGTTATGGCCTTATAGACAATGGACTACAGTTTATAGCCCTCCAGACAGTGGATCTACAGGTTAAGAACTCAGTGTCTACACTGTAGCCTTAACCCTTTAGTGTTTAAACTGGCCATATCCAGCCAAAAGTATTCTGCCTGTTTTATGTTCAAACTGGCCAGATCTGGTCTCTTACACCAACCCTACAATATCGTTTTAAAAATTAACAGCTACCTCATCAAAATCTCATAGCTACAAGATAAAGCATGATTAGTTCAAAACAATTTGGATAAAAAAGGATTAATTTTGGCAGAATAATGCAAACACTAAGGGTTAAAGACTATGATTTTGCAGTTTATGCATACACAGGTTATGTTTTAACAGGTTATGCTACTAAAGCTTAAACTCTACAAATTATGACTCTATAGGTTATGACCCCAAAAGTTATGACTGTAAAAGCTCTGAACCTATGTAAAAGTTATGAATCTACAAGCTACGACTGTAAGACCTTTTAGATTTGATGTAAGTTGTCACTTTATAGGTTACTACCTTCCAATTTAGGGATCTATAAGCTGTGATTCTAGAGATTATGACCTTGCAGACTTGGCTGTGAGATAGATTATGAAACTACAAAATCAGGTCCTACGGATTAAGGCTCTTGGGCTTTAATCATACATGCCATGACTTCAGAGTTTATGACCCCACACATATCATGGTTCTTACATGTTATAATCCTAAAGAGCTGTGGTTTTCGGCTGAGGCGTTGCAATAACCTAGTATGTCATAGAAAGTACTTAGAGATATCATCAGGTTTTTATGATTAAGCAAAATATAGGACCAAAAAAAATCATTGATGAGAGTGTCATATATACTAATCATAGGGAAAAGATATGTTTACAAGGGCCAGGGTGATTTGGGAGGGACAGAGTATGTCACTACTAGTTATTAATTAAGATTCATAAATATAGGGAAATTTGGGGGGATTTCGGAGAACAAATGGTATTTACCTCTGGTATATCTACTGACAAGCTTTTGACTGTGTATGAAGTGGCATCAACAACATCAGGAGAGGAAGCAGTTATGGTAAAGTCCTTTTTCACTTTTATCTGGTAAAAGGGAGAAGGAAAGGTTATACGTTGAAAGATTAGTCACCAATATACACATGCACAAATGTATCATATACATACATAAAAAACATCATTACACGCACATATATAAGTGGGTGTGTATATACATGCATACATATATATATTCTTTTATTTTCTTATTTGTTTTAATCATTTGACTGCAACCATGCACAAGGCTTTAGTCAGCCTGAGGCTATAGTAGAAGACACTTGTCCAAGGTGCCACGCAGTGGGACTGAACCCAGAACCATGTGGTTGGTAAGCAAGCTACGTACCACATAGCCACTCCTGCACCTATATATATATAAATGAAGTATATATAGGAAAAATTGTAAGTGTTGACGATCTTTAATTCATAATCCGGGTTGGTATAGATCCAATATAAATTCTACAAATTGTCTCAGAGTCTAATTAATTCCAAAGACAAAAATGAAAAACTCTTCATGAAATAAAAATAAGATTCTTTGTCAGGAATTACATATTGGTATACATATTTACGACCAACAAAAATGTAAGTATGCATATATATTTGTAATGAAAAAAAAACTGGAAATGGACTGAGAGTGTATAAGATTTATTTATATGTGTATTAATACACTTAACCGGTTTCGCATTTGTATAATTTTCAAAACGGTAAGATTTAAAGGATGTGGAGCTGTGTCAATGCACGTACATATATACATACACATACACACATAAAAACATACATACATGCACACGTGCACATAAACACACATACATCCATTGAGTGCATACACATACATATAGACATGTACACATGGGTGTATACACATAGATAAGTTTAAACAGAGATCCATTCATGTAATAACATCCATGTCTGTATACATATGTACATGGGCAAAAATATTCATACATGTTTGCATACATATACTGTACATGTATCTACACATACACACCCATGTGTGATGATGATGGACAGTATTCCCTGGGAGGTTCTGAGTCTGAATGAAACCACAATATTTATGAAATAGGCAAAAAGAAAACAAAAAAGAGAAAGGGGACAAAAATGAGACTTACTTTGTTATTTGTAGTACAAGTGAGTCTTAGTTTAAATCTTTTGGTCGGCTGCAAAGAGGAAAATAAAAATAAGCCAAAAATATTACTGGTATGTCTATTCTCTAGACTTTGTAATATATCTCAAATGTTATTGGGTCCAGTAAATGACTAAAGGTTTATGACTATTGGAAAATGATTAACTTGAATAGTCCAGTCATCTCAGCTGATAAAACATGCTACGTGTCTATGATTAAGGTTTCTAAGGATTCATGATTCTAAGCAGGTTGCCATAAACAGGAAGAATACACAACAAGGGCTCTTGACATGAAGGAACTTAGTCCACCTGTCTGTAAATATCTGTAGTATTTAGTGATAGTATGGCATGGCATGGTACTTTTTCAGCATTGCATGCAGTGGGAGCATCATAAAATTTACGTGAGTTTGAGGATGACTGATCTTATGAACTTAGTCTGAAGTAATAATCTTCTTGTCAGATCAACCAATTCTAATTACTCCAGTTGAACCCTACCATGACCACAACCAATTAACCTTTGACCAATATATAATCGTTAACAACCCTACTTACCTGAGAGTTCACCTGAATCCTGTGACGACAGAATAGTTTATTGTCCAACACATAAAACTCATTCGGTCCTTCAAGGATTGAAACGTGGCTGTCACTTGGGAAAGTAAAAATCTTTGAATCTGTAAAATATTGAAACAGAATTTTTCAAAACTGTTCTGAGTGTTGAATAAAATGTTATTATTATTGTGTATATATATATATATTATATATATATATATATATATATATGTGTGTGTGTATTTGTGTGCATATGCTTGTTTGAAAATTCTTGAATGCATATGTGTGTGAGCATATACATACATACATGTGTGTATGTGTGAATGGATATTTGTTTATTGTTTATTTGTATATATTAAGTAATACGTGCAGCATATTTAGTATATTAATATTATTATTATATTTTTAAAGTTAATTATAACCTCTGGTGAGGCCAATGGTTCTTTTAACATATAAAATATTATGTTTTTTTTAAATGCCTACAATCCTAGTATGTTGACATCTGTAGGCAATGAAAATTAGATTCACTTTTGACCACAGGCTGAAACAGCTGTAAGAAGTAATTTCTGGATTTCAATAATTCATAATATGACTATTAAAATCTGTATTTGTATTATTATCTTATCTATTGATTTATATAATATTTTTATATGCTTTTGATGTTCTCATTTGTAAAATGAATAAATAATCTAACATTATAATATCCGTAAGTTGATGAACAAACTAAATTTGTTTCTCCATTTTCTTATTTGTATTATATATATATATATATATATATATGGAGGCGCAATGGCAGTGGACTCACGGTCATGGGATTGCAGTTTTGATTCCCAGACTGGGCGTTGTGAGTGTTTATTGAGTGGAAACACCTAAATCTGCATGAGACTCTGGCATGGGGTGGTGGCGAACCCTGCTGTACGCTTTCACCACAACTTTCTCTCACTCTTTCTTCCTGTTTCTGTTGTACCTGTATTTTCAAAGGGGCCACTCTTGTCACACTCTGTGTCACGTTGAATCTCCCCAAGAATTACAAGATGACCAAGTGTTCACACGTGCTATTTGGGATGGTTTCTACAGAAGGATGCACCGCCCCCTATCATCAGCCATATCATAAAGCGCATTTTGTTGTAGCCTCAGAGATTAAATAATCTTTAACAAGAGGGGACTAGATGTGCACACACCCACACACTTACACTTATAACTATACACACATACATACATATGTAGGTACATACATTCATACATACATATAATTACACAAACGTTTGTGTATGTACTTATGTAGGGCTGTAAAGAGCTGTTATGCAATTTGTTATTTTTACTTTTCTTGTTATCTTAAAATATATTTCAAAGTTGGGTTTTTACAAGAGAAATGTATTTTGTTCTTAGCTAGAAACAGCCCCGCCCACAAAAAAAAAAAAAAAAGTGAGTTATTAAATATTTTTCAGCCTCTAAAATATATAAATGGTTTGCAGATATGAAAATGCTTAAAACACAATTATAATTAAGATTGCTTATAAAATTGTGATGTAATTAAAATTTCTGTGAAATAGCTACATACCAGGTGCCAAGGTCTCTTTGATGTGAACAGAAGACTGGAATGTACAATCTAAAAATAAAAATTAAGCAAAATAAAACTAGTATTTAATGAAACATATAAATGTCCATCAATTTGACAGTAATTATACAGTAATAATGAATAATATAATAACATACATTTTTACCTGGTATGTCGTTAATAAATAACGAGAGAGCATTGAGACTATCCGAGAGAATGCAATCTATTGTTTTAAGGTATTCCTTGTATAATATACGTTTATTCTCCCTCCTCCACCCCACCCCCACCTTTATTGGCTCTCTATTTGTGGTGGCCACTTCTGTTCAGGAAACTCTGGTTTTGGGAAGTATTGGGTTGTCCGGAAAGTTCTTGCCGATTTATAGTAGCTTACTTTTCAACTTAGTTTAGAACATGGTTGAGTCCATAAAATAGGATTTGACTACACCTCCATTTAGAGCACAATTTAAGCTATCTTTTCATGGAGGAAGGTTTATGTTCCTATAACCTGTGTTAATTTTGTAACCTGGAAGATAAGAAAGTTCATTTTCGGCACTTGATGCTTTTCTTTTTCCGTAAAAGGTAAAATGCCTCACAAGCAACCAAAGACCTGAATAAGACCTATTCTGCAGAGACCTGAATAGTCTTAATGGTAAAAATTTCAATTCTTTGGAATACATAAAAAGATAATTTGATGAATTCTTTGCCATGAAACCCCCTCAATTCTGGGAAGAGGGTATTTTCAAGTTAAAGGAAAGATGGAGACGCATTGTGCAACAAAATGTTTCATATTTGGTTGATTAAAAATGTAATGGCAAGTATTTATTGACCTTTTTCTTTCCTTTAAAAATCGGCATGAACTTTCCAGACAACCCAATAATTAGACATTCTGGTGTCTCAGTTTGCAGACCAGCAGTGGTCAGTTGTCTTTGGTTTCATTTTCACACTGATTCATTTTTATTTAGTCTGGCCACATACTGACCACGTAATAGGTTTGCTTCATCCTTTTTCTTTCGTTTTGTCTGCAGGTTTTGGGGTACTTTCATGTATTATCATTAAGTTTTGAGTTCAAATTCAACTAGGACCAAGTTTACTTTTTATCCTTTAGAGGTCAATGTAATCTCTGTAAAGTTGCTGGCCTTGTGCTCAAATTTGAAGTCATTGTTATTGTTATTGTTGTATCAAGAAAACTCTCAGCTTTATTCTGCTAGGTATGATAGAAAGTGTCAGGTGCCCACAGCCAGCAGTTTAAAGTGACACTTCTTTACTTATCACGCTTCAAGAACACTGCAGTTCTATCTTTACATTCATTCTGCTTGAGTCCAGATCCCATCTTAATATCTGCAGTAAAACAGTGGACCTTGTCCACCAGGGATTATTCAAGCTGGCAGAAACGTTAGCACACTGGACAAAATGCTTAGCTGTATTTCATCTGCTGCTACGTTGTGAGTTCAAATTCTGCCGAGGTCGACTTTGCATTTCATCCTTTTGTGGTCAAGAAATTAAGTACCAGTTATGCACTGGGGTTGATGTAATCGACTTGTCCCCTCCCTACAAATTTCAGGCCTTGTGCCTTTAGTAGAAACTATTATTATTATTATTGCTGTTGTTGTTGTTGTTGTTGTTATTGTTGTTGTTGTTGTTGTTGTTAAGGCAGAGAGCTGGCAGAATTGTTAGTGTGCCAGGCAATATGCTTAGTGGCATCTTGGCTGTTTCTATGTTCTGAGTTCAAGTTCCACCAGAGTCAGATTTGCCTTTTATTCCTCAAGGGACAAATAGAACAACAACAACTCATGTATTGAAATCCACTCATGTTGTCAACACTCCTCCCACTTCCCCTCTTCCCTTTCCACCTCCTCTTTCTCCCTTCCTACAGGGACTGGCCAAAAGTCACCCAACAGTAAATCAAAATTCCATAAATACTTAATATTCAATTTTATTTTATTCATTCCAATTATGAATGTTCATTAATTGAATGCCTTGAGTTAAAATCAGTTTTCTTTTTTCAACATTTGTCTAATTATTAGCAGCGTCTCATATAAAATAATTTCTTGTTTTAATCTGATTTACTGTCAGGTGACTTTTGGCCAACCCTGTATAAGAAACCATTCTGTTGTCTACACTTCTTCTCCTCCAACCCTTCTCTCTCCTCTCTCTGATGCCAGTCCAAAGAACTGTTTCTGTAGACTTACCTTCCAAGGAAAACTTGAATGTCAATAGAATTATAAACAGTAAATAAATTGTTTTAGAAGACAATCTAACATCCATTTCGGTGAGTTATTGTTTGGTCTTCAACCTTCCAGTCTGAGGAATCTGAAAGAGCAAAGAAAACAACCAATAAATATTAGGAATGTCATCATCATCATCATCATTTAATGTCTGTTGTCCATGCTGGCATGGATTGGACGGTTTAACTAAGGTTGGTAAGCTGGAAGGCTGCACCAGACTCTAGTCTGATTTGGCATGGTTTTCTATAACTAGATGCCCTTCCTAATGCCAACCACTCTGAGAGTGTAGTGGGTGCTTTTATGTGTCACCAGTACGTGTGCCATTTGTGTGCCCCTCTTATCTGCCACCTTTGTTACTTTACCTCAGCCACTTTACCTCCACAAGGCCCAACACTTGAAAGGAACTCAGCCACTTTGCCTCTTTGAGGCCCAGTGTTTGAAAGGAATTCAGCCACTTTGCCTCCAGGATGCCCAACACTTGAAAGGAACTCAGCTGCCTTGCCTCCATGAGGCCCAATGCTTGAAAGGTGTTCTTTATGTGCCACCAGCACAAGTGCCATTTAACATGACTGTGATCTCAAGCACAGCATATCACTTGAGTAGTTTAGCTATTGAGCTCAAAAGAAACTGGCCCTTATGAGTCAGTATTACTCAAGAAGGTAACTTTTACTAAATAAAGAATGCTTCAGAAATTTGATAAATAAATGGTGGATTAGCAAAGTCATTAGACTGGAGTTTGTTCCAGCTTTCTACACTTTGAGTTCAAGTTCTGTTGAGGTTAACTTCGCCTTTTTCCCTTCCAAGGTCAATAAATATAATACCAGTTAATTTCTCAGAGAGCAATTCCTTAACAACCAATCCATTTCTCTCTTGGAATCAACTGTGTTGTGCAATGAGAAGGGTTACAGGAAATCAGTCCCTGCACCAGTTTCCCCAGAGGTACCAATGGATTTAGCACAAAGGTAACCACATCTAGAAAAACTGATATGGTTCTGGAAACAAGGACAAGCCAATGCCTGGTAGGGGAATGAAATGGCAATAAAGAAAAGAAGAACTTGATGAATAATAATTCTGATAGCATTTCATAGAAAACCTGTGAAGACTGAACCATTTCAATCACAGACAATTGGTCGACAAAGGATTCTTTGTCATAAGATTTATATGGATGACTCAAGTCTTGTGAGTGAGTTTGGTAGATGGAAACTAGAAGAAGCCTGTCATATATATATATAAATTAGAAAAAAAATACCTTTTATCAATTCAAAATGAACAATTAAATTACACCATCTAGAAAATTACATATAATAAAACTATTAAAATCAAAATAACAATAATATACCGATGATTAAGTAAATTGCAAAATAATAATAAAAACGTTTTCTAGATGGTGTAATTTAATTGTTCATTTTGAATTGATAAAAGGTGGTTTTTTTCTAATTCATATATATATATTATATTTTGTGAAATTTGATTTAGTATTTCTAAATTGAATTTTTCCCTGTAAGTTAAGAATAATATTCCCTCAAATAATAATAATAATTATTATCAGTATATGTATATATATATCTATACACACACATACACACACACACACCACACACACACACATGTACATATATGTGAGTGAGTAACTTCCTGTCTGTGTTTGTCCTCCACCACTGCATGAAAACTGGTGTTGGTGTGTTTATGTCCCTATAACTTAGCAGTTTAGCAAAAGTGACTGACAGAATAAATACTGGGGATCGACTGTCTCGAAGGTGGTGCTCCAGCATGGCCACAGTCTAATGACAGAAACAAATAAATGATAATAAAAAAAAACAAAAGCACAAAGAAAATATTTCCGACAATGCAAAGCCTGTGAATGCGACCTACCCGATTCGTGAACCTCCAATCAAATTGCAGCATTCTGGTCATCTTTTTAAAGCGGGATGTTGCTATATAGACAAAGACAGAAGAAGAAAGATGATGAATGGTTAAAGATTGGAATTTTAATCAGAGGATTAATATAAATCCATTTGTTTAAACAAAACAATGATTGTTAACATCTGACAACGAAATTATTTCCTGTTTACATCGAAAGAAGAAATCTACAAAAAAAAAAACAAAAAAAAAACAAAAAAAAAAAACAGAAAAACCACATTTTTATCATATTTTTGTCTGAAACAGACTCACACGGCACCAAAGGCCCTCCTTCAATTCATTTCTGTTTCCCTTATTATTGTTATTATTATTATTATACCCAACCTTCTTATTTTTAGTATCCTACCCTCTTCTCCGCTTTTTGAAAAAAAAAAAAAAAAGATCCTTCCCCCCCGCCTCCATCACCCCCACCCCCCTGCTCTGTGGAAGAAGTATGAAAAAGTATAACTTAATAGGATTAGAGTGTTTGATGGTCTGTGTAAATTATTACGGGGTGGGGTGGGTCGGGCGGGGGAGTAGGGTAGTGGGAGTAGTGAGGGATGTGGGTGGTGGTGGTGGTGGCGATGGTGGTGGAAAATACGAGTGTAAAAGATGTTGTAGAACCGCGAGGAATGTGGTCGGTTGGTTTTTGTGAATGTGAAGTTTTTGTAATTTGAAAAGCTGACATACTTCTGGGACGAATGATGGGAAAAAAATATTTGGAGGAGGAGGAGGAAGAGGAGGAGGAGACACAATGAGGGTGACGGGGAGAGGAGGAGAGAGGAGAGAGGAGACGTGTCAAACGGTTTAGCTGAAGTATGAAAGGGGTTAAAGGAATTAAGAGAATTAGAGCCGGGTCTTAATGGAGTAAGCAGTGTGTGTGTGTGTGTGTGTGTGATGGAGGGGAGGGACACAGTTAAACAGGAAACTGCTGAAGTTGGTACAGAAAGATTTGGTAACTAGTGAAATGGTTTGTTCT
>NC_043015.1:39542911-39585411 GCF_006345805.1 Octopus sinensis
TGGAACCATGTGGTTGGTAAGCAAGCTACTTACCACACAGCCACTCCTGTGCCTATATTTGAAAAGCTTTCTCTTACTTTTTTTTTAATTGCAAAGTCTTTGATCAGGTCCTCACCATGAACACTTTGAAATTATATTTCAGGAAGATTAAAGTAATTTCTTTTGCACTGTAAACCATCTACCATTTCTGTGGTGCCCTCACTTTCCTTGGTGCCCTAAGCACATGCTTATTTTGCTTAATGAATAATCCAGCACTGATTTTATTCCTACAAAATGACCATTTGACAGACTAAAATGGTCATTAAACTATGAAGACAGGAATGGGGTTTTTTTATTATTGTGTCCATTCAGCTTCATGTCCGTTCAGCATTGTGTCTGTTGGGTTTCTTGGTTTTGGCTTCTTGACCTTCGGCAAAAGTGCATTTGGCATCCTGTCCACGCACAGTCAAGACAATCTTTTGCACTTCTTACAGGAATGGTAAGCTAGGGATCAATTCCTTTTTTGGTCATTCCTAGTGCTCCCACAATCACTGGTATTGTAACTACTCTGAGATGGCACTCCACTGAGGTCACCTTTGCTTTTCATCCTTTCAGGGGGGATGAAATTTACACTGGGGGTGATGTAATCAACTAGCCTCTTCCAACCAGCTTCAGGCCTTATTATTATCATTATTATCATTATTATTACCATTATTATTATTATTATTATTATTATTATTATTATTATTATTATTATTATTATTATTATTATTATTATTATTATTATTATCATTATTATTACCATTATTATTATCATTATTATTATCATTATTATCATTATTATTATTATTATTATTATTATTATTATCGTTATTATCATCATGATCATTATCATCATCATCATCATCATCATCATCATCATCATCATCATCATCATCATCATCATCATCATCATCATCATTATTATTATTATCATCATCATTATTATTATTGTTCTTATTATTATCATTATTATTATCATTATTATTATTATTATTATTATTATTATTATTATTATATTATTATTATTATTATTATTATTATTATCGTTATTATCATTATTAGAATGATGGCCAAAATGCCTTGCATTATTTATGATCTGTGTTTGAATCCCACCAAGGCCAACTTTTGTCTTCCTTCCCTCTGGGGTTAACAAAATAATTTCAATGAACCTCAGGGGTTGATGTACTCAGCTGACGCCCTCCCTTAAAGTTCTGGCTTTCAATTGACAGAAGCATCAGAGCATTGGTAAAAAGATGCCATATGTTATTTGTTTTGAGTCTTTACATCCTCACTTCATGTTCCCAGCTAAATAAACTCTGCATTTCACCTTTTTTGGGGTTGATAAAATAATATAACAGTCAAGTACTGGGGATGAGAATATCAATTAACCCCTCCTCTCAACATTGCTCCCCTTATGCCTCAATTAGAAGCAATTATTGTTATTAAATTGTTTATTATTTACATTATTTACATCATTTACAATTGACGGATATTTGTCCTCATCTTGTTTGTTGTTAACACAACGTTTCGGCTGATATACTCTTCAGCCTTCATCAGGTGTCTTGGAGGAAATCTCGAACCTGGATTCTCATTCCTAAAGTATTTTTCGATATTATTATTATTATTACTCATGTCACTGCCTGGAATCAAACACGGAATCTTGGGGTTAGTAGCCCGTGCTCTTAACCACTACGCCATATGCCATGGGCATATGGCGTAGTGGTTTGATTCCAGGCAGTGACTTGAATAACAACAACAACAACAACAACAACAACAACAATAATAATAATAATAACAATATGACTACCCATCATGACTGATAAGGGTACACCAGGCACATGAATCACAACCATATGTATGCAGCATGGTGATCTCATATCAGGATAAACAGCACATGACCTTGCAGGTGGGGCCCAGTCAGAGTTTTTTTCAGGCTGATTAGCCCATCCTGCTAAAAAGGTCCCTGAATAAATATGCCATGGGCATATGGCGTAGTGGTTTGATTCCAGGCAGTGACTTGAATAACAACAACAACAACAACAACAACAACAACAACAACAACAACAACAACAATAATAATAATAATAACAATATGACTACCCATCATGTCTGATAAGGGTACACCAGGCACATGAATCACAACCATATGTATGCAGCATGGTGATCTCATATCAGGATAAACAGCACATGACCTTGCAGGTGGGGCCCAGTCAGAGTTTTTTTCAGGCTGATTAGCCCATCCTGCTAAAAAGGTCCCTGAATAAAGTTTGTTTAAGGATGATGAACAAAACTCCCATGTTTCCAGAGGTGAATTATCCAAACCTCAAAGAATTCCTCTCAATACAAGGCTATGATGCTCCCCAACTACTTCTGGTCGTGACCAGAGATGCACATATCATCAGCCACTAAGGGACATGCTCAACTGGTTAAGGCCAAACAACTGACAAGCAATTCTGTGGTACTGAACAGAATATTTACTGCAGCCCATCTTTTATACCAAGACAAAACAATGTACATGATAACACTTCCAATCAGTTAAGATCAGAAGCCATGAGAGCCACTGCCTGGTACTGCATCAGGGCATTTATTATTATTATATTATTTATTATTATTATATTATTATTATATTATATTAAGTACCAGTGAAACACTGGGGTTGATGTAATCAACTGGTCCCCTTCCCAAAATCTCAGGCTTTGTGCCTATAGTAGAGTGGATTATCATTATTATTTGCAAGTCCCAGTTGAATGGTTTTTACCTTTTGTTGTATTTCTTGAAATCCTTGTGACTAATAAGAGATTATTATTATTGCTATTGTTGTTGTTGTTTAGCAGACCCATTCCAATCATGACCAACCAGCCATTTTGCAAGGAAATCACAATGATTTTTACCAGTATGAACTGTTTTAAGAGAACTGTGTGTGATTTAGATGACACTTGGCTGCTATTTCTTGCAGGTCATTGCTACACAAGCTTCCTTGTTGTTGTTGTTGTTATTGATTTATTCTTGTTGTTATTTAATCCCAAGTTATCCTTCATCAAGTAAACCTTTGATGAAAGACGTTCTAGCCATGACAATCCATTCTAACTAAATGCATCTGTGTGATTTCAGGGAATTCGGTTACTAGTTCTTAGTCACAGGAGCAATCGCGGTCAATAACCTTTGCTGTTGGGGGTGGCGGTGGTGTTTGTGGTGGTGGGTGTTTAGGTTGTTTGTGAAAAACATTCCAACTGAAATTGAAGTATTTTGACTAAAACCAGCGAGAGGAGGAGAGGGTGGAGGAGAAAGAAAACGATTGATAACAGATTAATAGATGAAGAGATTAACATTCCAATGGATCAACACACTTCTGACTCCAAGTGGCAGAATAGCAGAATAGAAGAATAACACTGAGAACACTGACAGAATGGCAGAATGATAGAATGACAAAACGAAAGAATACTCAAAGGAGGGAGTTGTAGAATCATAGAATAATAGAATAACAGAACAGCAATGTAACGGAATAAGATGACAATACATAAAAGAATAATAAGATGACAGAATGACAAAATGATACACTTTTGTGATAAAGGAATAGTAAAAGAGCAGAATAAGAAAATAGCAGAATAACAGAATAACAGAATAACAGAATATAGAATGTAGAAGGCAGCTTTATCAGAGAAGAAAACAAATTATAAATATGAAACGAATGGAGGGACACAAATCCTTCTTCATCTCATTATTAATAGTGTTGTCATTGCTGTTGTTGTCATCACTGCCACCAGTGCCACCACTTCCACCACCACCATCACCACTACTTCTTCAGTTCCACCCCAATTGTTCCAACCCTCTCTTACAAAATGGAAGGGCCCATGTATCTCTGCTTCAGCATGAAACTGGTTCTGAACCCTTTTCTCTCACTTTCAGCCCTCGTCCCACAGCATAAGTCCATTTCTCTCTCTCTCTCTCTCTCTCTCTCTCTCTCCTCTCTCTCTCTCTCTTTCTCTTTCTCTCTCTTGTAGTATCATTCAGTCAAAAGGTGCAAGCTGCAAGGTGACCTCATTAGTGCTGGCGCCATGGAAACAAAGAACCCAGTTAACTCCATAGAGTGGTCAGTGTTAGGAGGGGTGTCCAGCCATAGAAACCATAGCAAAGCAGAGACTGGAGCACAATGCAGTCCTTGGACACACCAGATCCAATAAAACCTGTCAAACCATTCCAGGATGGAAGATGGACAATAAAAGATGATGAGGATGAAGATGATGATGATGGTGGTGGTGGTGGTGATGACAATGATGATGATGATGATGATGATGATGGTGGTGGTGGTGGTGATGGTTGTTATTTCTATATAGGTATATAAATAATATCAATTTGTATATGTATTTGAAAAAGAATGTGACATATTCCTCAATGGAATGAATATTGAACCATAGTTCACTTATTAACAAAACGAGTTCCGATGGAGATGGAAACAAATCCCTGAGAATGTTATCCCACAATAATAACAAAAGTATCATTATATTGCAGCGTGGAAGGTGTTTGTAAGCCATTTAAGAAACACACAAAAACCGTTAGATTCACTTCAACATTTAAATTTAATTTGTCAAAGCGACGAAAATATTTTGGCAAATTAAATTTAAATGTTGAAGTGAATCTAACGGTTTTTGTGTGTTTCTTAAATGGCTTATAAACACCTTCCACACTGCAATCGTTTTCGTTCCAGCACACGATCTCAGATCAGGTCACTTGCTATGCAAGTACATCTCCGTAATATTATTATATTGCAATATGGAAATAGAGATGTTTAGCTTCAGCAATGGATTATTAAAATTCTCATACAATATCATATGAATTTTGTCGATGAACAGGTCACAGTTTCAAAGGATGAAAATATTTTGACAAGTTAAATTTTATATGTTGAAGTGAATCTAACACTTTTTGCGTGTTTTTAAAATGGCTTATAAACAACTTCCATGCTGCAATTGTTTTTGTTTCAGCACATGATCTCAGATCAAGTCACTTGCTATGCAAGTACATCTTCATAATGGAACATATAGTTTTTGTTTATTCATATACTATTAAAGCCACTTAAATGTACATCTTATATACTTGAGAACTAGAAAGAAACCTTAGTATCATTGCCCATACTCCCACAAATCTTCACATCAACATTCAGATTGGAGAA
The DNA here is from genome assembly GCF_006345805.1 of Octopus sinensis. NCBI lineage: Eukaryota > Metazoa > Mollusca > Cephalopoda > Octopoda > Octopodidae > Octopus > Octopus sinensis. The sequence continues at coordinate 39,548,100 of NC_043015.1, forward strand.
AAAATATTTAGTCTTTGCAAAATCAAAAATACATCTTGAAAAATATTTCTAAATGATGAACTATCAAGAGAGCCTTCATGTGGTCACAAGAGCAGCCAGAAATAACAGCTAAATTGTCACAAAAAAACATCATATTCATCATCATCATCATCATTGTTTAACATTCATCTTCCATACATACATGGCTAGGATGGTTGAGAGGAGGTGGCCAGGTAGAAAAACTACCCTAGGCGACTGTCCATTTTGGTGGGGGTTTTACAGCAAGAAGCCCTTCCTAACAACAACCACTCGACAGAGTGGACTCAGGGCTATTTACATGGCATTAGCACAAGTGAGGTTAGTTATTGTCTTATAAAAAGGATACATCATCATCATCATCATCAAAGTTTAACGTCTGCCTTCCATGCTAGCATGGGTTGGACGATTTGACTGAAGACTGGCAAACCAGGAGGCTGCACCAGGCTCCAATCTGATTTGGCAGAGTTTCTACAGCTGGATGCCCTTCCTAATGCCAACCACACTGAGAGTGTAGTGGGTGCTTTTATGTGCCACTGGCATGAGGGCCAGTCAGGTGGCACTGGCAACGGCCACACTCAAATGGTGTTTTTTATGTGACACCTGCACAGGAGCCAGTCCAGCGGCACTAGCAATGACCTCACTTGAATGTTTATTTCATATGCCACAAGCCCAAGTGCTAGTAAGGTGATGTAGGTAACGATCACGCTTGAATGGTGCTTTTTACGTGCCACCAGCACGGAGGCCAGTTTGTTGCACTGGCAACGATCACACTCAGATGGTACACTTAATGTTCCACTAGCACGGATGCCAGTCATCAAATTTGATTTCGAATTCAATTTCATTAGATTATATTTGATTTTAGACTGATGAGGACCTTTTTAACTAAATTAACAGCTGGTGATGGAGAGAAAAATGTTCAAAGAGATTACGTCCTGGGTTACCAATATGAGTTAAAATTCACTGTAGATGTTCTCCAGTATTCTGGGGTATTAATCAATTGTATGCTAGCTCAGTTCACTTGGCTGTTGAAACTAGTTACCATCAAATTGGAAATAGTTAGAAATGAATAGAAATGTAGAATTTAACTGGAAATAAGTACAGATGTAATTTAATCTCAGAATAGTCTTTTAATAACTAATTAACATAGGGAACAGAGAAATTATTCTAATGGAAATGTTATCATGTTTCATTAATAACATGATTACTTATTCTGTTGCTTTATCCTGGGTTAAATAACGACATGCCTAACGTGATATTATTCCAGGTTTAAATCTGAGACATTACACATGATTATTTCAGTAATTGCTAATAAACAGATCCAAACAGAAACATTAATTTATAATGTTGATTTCAAATTTTGGCGCAAGGCCAGCAATTTCAAGGGAGGGTGTAAGTCAATTACATTAACCTCCAATACTCAACTGGTATTTATTTTATTGATCCCCAATGGACGAAAGGCAAAGTCAACCTTAGTGGCATTTGAACTCAAAATTTTGGCACAAAGCCAGCAATTTCAAGGGAGGGTGTAAGTCAATTACATCAACCTCCAATGCTCAACTGGTATTCATTTTATCGATCCCCAATGGACGAAAGGCAAAGTCGACCTTGGTGGTATTTGAACTCAAAATATAAAGGCAAATGAAATATCATTAAGTATTTTTCCCTGTGGGTTAATAATTCTGTCAGCTTGGCATCTGACTTCAATAAGTCCTATTGATAGATTCACAGATTCTGGAAGATCAATTTTCGGTTGAAGAATTTCTGTTGGTTTTAAATTACTTCAGTATTCGATGCAAGAAGTAAAAAGTTCCTGAATCAATACTTACCAAATTCTTAGATAAGTTCAATAAATTAGTTTTGTTTATCAAGGAATGGTCTAATAACCAGAATAAGAATATAATTCCAAATTTAATGGAGTTTAGAGAGTTCAGACCAAACTCAGATTATATATTAAATTCTGTCTCTGTTGAGATAAGATATTCTTTTGGAAATTCAATACAGTCTTCAAGTGTCTTAGATTAAAAAGTTGCCTAAGATTTTGGCGGAGGCTTGTTTCCATGTTTCTTTTACCATTTTTAATGTTAAACTATAATATTTGGTGAAGTCATATTTTATTATGAGAACTGGCTGAAGGATAATATTTATGAGAATTGGGTGAAGAATATATATTTGTTATATCTTCATGATATATTGAATCTTTATCAGGTTAGTACACCCAGACATATTTATAGCAATTTGCTGAATCATCCAGATTGCTTTAGTTTCAAGGAGCCACACACACACACATGCACACATGCACACATGCATGCACACACACACATACATGCACACTGACATGCACACTGACATGCACACACATGCACACATATGCATACACACACATTCACACATGCATGCACGCACACACATGCACACATATGTGCACACATAGGAGCACACACATACACATGCATGCACACACATTCATGCAGACACACACACACACACATGCACCCCCCCCACACACACATGCACAGACACACACACACACATACACACACACATACACATTTACTTCTCTCTCTGTCTGAAATAAAACTTTCAGTGGATCTGCTGACCAAAGTCTGAAGTAAACATTCTGAGAATCACCAACAAACCTTATGCCATATATTTGACTTACTAGAAATAGCAGCTAAATCTCCTTAAAATCACAAGATATGGTTATATATATAAAAAAAGGGGGTAAGTTGGATAATATTGCTCAAGATACATTGTGGCTGATGGGGGCGCAGGGATGAATAACATATTTTTGTTCTTAATTAAGGTCAATCAGGACTGAATTGAGACAAAACAACTGTAACAACATTAAGAGTGGTGAATGGAGGTCAACCCAAGTAAGCAGTGGGAGCACTGTTTAATAAACGATGTTTAACGTGAAAGATGAAAGGTGAAAGGTTACTGACAAGTGGAGATTTTAGTTGCTGGAAAAGAGGCTGAGCTCATAGCCTCTGCAGGTTTTCCTACATTGGTGGGGGCTAGCGATTAAAGGGACCGGTTGAATGGGAGAAATTTCCAGAAATTGGAATTTAGAAAAGGAAAGATTATGTAAAATATTCCATTATTTTCTGTTTTTTATTAACTCGACCTGAATGAAGACACAGTGCCCAGAGCTCTGAGAATGGTAAAATTGATGGTGATAATGTTCCACTTGAACTGCGGTTCCAAGAAAGACATGTGTAAGGAAGACATTTCAGAGAGATGACATTCTTGAGCAGGTGGAAGGACTGGGAAACTTGGTTAATGTAAACAGCAGCAATAGCAAGAACAACAATAAATGCATGTCATGTGATAAAGAACAAGGGGTCAAAGACACTCACTATATATATCAAACCCGTATGCTCTGCTGGGTGCTCAATGTCAGTATATATGTGTGACAGAGTGCTAATTTTTTGAGGGAAAATTTGGGCTTAAGAGGAATTAGATGCTGTGTGTAAGAGAGAAGAATGCACTGGTTTGGTCATGTGATGTGCATGGATGTAGACGGTTGCATACAGAAGTTCTGATCACTGAGAGTGGCTGGAACCTGTGGAAGAGAGAGATCCAGAAGGACATAGGATGAAGTATTGAAGGCTGATCACAAGACACTGAACCTTACGAAGGAGATGACTAGGGACCAAGATCTCTGGTGCATTGGTGTATTCGAGAAGATTCATCTGCCACAACAGAATTAGTGTTGGTGCTGGTGCCATGTTAAAAGCAACCAGTACACTCTGTGGAGTGGTTGGCGTTAGGAAGTGCATCTAGCTGTAGAATCTATACCAGAACAATGGAGCCTGGTGCAGCCCTTGGACTTACCAGCTCTGGTCAAACCAGCCAACCCATGCCAGTATGGAAAGCAGACATTAAATGATAATGATGATGATGATGATGATGATGATGATATCTTTATTGTTTAATGTCCGTTATCCATGCTGGCATTGCTGGTATGGCTTGACTGAAGTCTAGAAAGCCAAGGGAATGCACCAGGCTCCAATCTGATCTGGCAATGTTTCTACAGCTGGATGCCCTTCCTAATGCCAACCACTCCGAGGGTGTAGTGGGTGCTTCTTACATGCCGCCAGCACAGGAGCCTGTCAGGCAGGCATGACATCGATCATGTTCAGATAGTGCTTTTTATGTGCCACCAGCATGGGAGCCAGTCAGGGGGTACTGGCATCGGCAACGTTTGCATGATGCTTTTTACATGCTACACACACACACACACACATATGTATGTATGTATATTACATCATATGTAAACAAACATAAGTTTGTTTTTGAAATGTTGGCTGGTTGCAGGCAAATTTTTCTGCTCTTAAACAGATTTTATCCTTTATATATACTGTTCAGTACTTACATGTTGAAAAAATATATCCTTCTACTTGTTATATATATATATATATATATATATATATATGTATATATGTATGTATATATGATTTGGCTTCTTTGAGTTTCCATCTACCAAATCCACTCACAAGGCTTTGGCTGGTCCATAGCTATAGTAGAAGACACTTGCCCAAGGTGCCACACAGTGGGACTGAACTTGGAACCATGTGGTTGGGAAGCAAGCTTCTTACTACACACCAACTATACATATAATATATTTGTTTACATGTGGAGAATGGACATTAACTGTTGATGATAATGACATATGATAATGTCCATAAATGATAATGTCCATAAATGGTGAAGGGTAAAGAACCCCCTTCAGTCATGACTGACTATGGGGTTGCACCTAGAAAGTTACCCTCCGAGGCACAAGTCTGGGCAACGTTGTTTATGGAAGACTAGCAGTCATTGCCCATGCATACCTGCTTCCTCTTTCCAGCCATCGATGTTACCCAAGGGAAAGGCAAAGGGGCCGATACAGCTTGGGACCAGAGACATCACAACTGATTTCCACAGCTGAGTGAACTGGAGCAATGTGAAATAAAGTGTCTTGCTCAAGAGCACAACACGCAGCCTGGTCTGGGAATCGAAATTACAATCTCACGATCGTAAGCTCGATACTCTCACCACTGTACCATGTGCCTTCACAAATTTATACATACACATATATATATATTTACACACTCAATAATACTATAAAAAGAGTCAAAATTCCTGCAAAAATTAATTCAATTTGAAGACTCCACTAGAATGGACGAAAGCGCTAATGTATGATATATGATATCATCATCATCATCATTTAGTGTCCGTTTTCCATGCTAGCATGGGTTGGACGGTTCTACTGGGGTCTGTGAAGCCAGAAGGCTTCATCAGGCCCGACATATAAAATCATGTAATATACAAATAAATATCTGTAAATATAAAACCATCCAGATTTCTGAGTACCTCATTTCTTCTAATGTATAATACAGGTACATCATCTCCAAACCTTCTAATATATATATTTACACACACACACACCACACATATATATATATATATAACTCAGATATATACATATATATTTATATATATGACATATATATAACTTATCCCAACCATTTCTCTATCTCAGACACACATCACCCATTACAGTTGACATGACTCAGTCACACACACACTACACAGTGCATACATATATACATACATATATATGATACATGTGTGTGTGTGCGCGTGTGTGTGTGTGTGTGTGTGTATACAGTGCAGTTGAATAGATTAGGGAATGAAACAACAGTTGTGTTTGAAAAACAGGAATGTAAGATTAAGCTAAGGACAGTTTTATCTAATCCTCCGCAATTTGTCACCAGAGGGAGCTTTCTTGGTTCAGTCATAAATAATTAAGATTTGGGTCAAAGACTTAAAATAATATTTCTCCCCTTCAGGTTATTATTGTCTTCTGCTCAACAATTATAGACACTCGTTTGACAGCGTTTTTGCTATTTTTATTTTTTTATATTATTAAACATAAATAAACAAGTAAATAAATCTATTACTATTAATATTGATTATCATCATCATAGTAGTCATCATCATCATCATCATCATCATATTCATCACATCCTACCCCTCCTCCTCCTCCTTGTTATCATCACCATCATCATCATCATCATCGTCATCGTCGTCATCCCCATCACCAACATCATCATCATTGTCGTCATCGTTGTTGTCATTGTTGTTGTGAACATCATCATCATCATCATCGTCGTCTTCATCATCATCATCATCATCATCATCGTCGTCGTCGTCGTCGTCATCATCATCATCATCGTTGTCATTATCACCCTCATCATCATCATCATCATTGTCATCGTCGTCGTCGTCATCATCATCATCATCATCATCATTGTCGTCATCATCATCATCATTATCACCACCATCATCATCATCATCATCATCATCATCATCATCATCATCATCATCATCATCATTGTCGTGGTCGTAGTCGTCATCATCATAACAACCGTAGGATTGGCAGACTCATTAGAATGTCTTAGAAACTGCATCTTGATATTTGTTCCAATCTCTTTACATTCTGTTCTGTTCAGACTCCTTTCAGGGTCATGTTTGCCTTCGTCCCTTTTGAAAGCAATAAAATAAAATACCAGTAAAATACTGGGTTTGATGGCATTGTGACTAAATTAGAAAATATTATTATTAATATTATCATTATTATTATTATTATTATTATTATTATTTTTATTATTATTATTATTACAACAATGTTTAATATTGTTATTTATGTAAATAGTGTAAATGTTGATTGTGAATGAAAGATGTATGTAACAGAAACCTTCCAGTGATATAATGCTGATAAAGAGTGTTAGGGGTCTAACAACAACCAAAGCATTTTGCCCAGATGGTGAAAGGGCTGCATAGTTTGTCTGAAGTCAAAAATAAACACAATTAAACCTGTTGATCAGTGCAGAGGTGATTAAAATATGGGTGCACCTGATTCCACCTGGGTGGCAGCTTCTCTCTTCTCTGTGAGGAAGTTATCCTTATTTATTTTATGTCAAAAAAATCCCCATTGTGTCTACATTAGATATACTTTATATTTCTGCCCTATTTTTTTTTTATATAAATATATATATAAATATATATATAAATATATATAGGCACAGGAGTGGCTGTGTGGTAAGTAGCTTGCTTACCAACCACATGGTTCCGGGTTCAGTCCCACTGTGTGGCATCTTGAGCAAGTGTCTTCTACTATAGCCACGGACCAACCAAAGCCTTGTGAGTGGATTTGGTAGACGGAAACTGAAAGAAGCCCCTTCTTATATATGTATATATATATATGTGTGTGTGCATGTTTGTGTGTCTGTGTTTGTCCCCCTAGCATTGCTTGACAACCGATGCTGGTGTGTTTACGTCCCCGTCGCTTAGCGGTTCAGCAAAAGAGACTGATAGAATAAGTACTGGGCTTACAAAGAATAAGTCTCAGGGTCGATTTGCTCAACTAAAGGCGGTGCTCCAGCATGGTCACAGTCAAAGGACTGAAACAAGTAAAAGAGAGTAAAAGAGAATATATTACCTTGACATGTTTTGTAGCATATTTTCTAATACACTTTATATGACATATATAAACACCACAGATGCTCAGAAAACAGATTCCATCACACTCCAGGGGTAGAAACTAGAAGTAGTTGATAGCTTCTGCTACCTAGGTGACCAAGTCTGTAGTGGAGCTGGATGCTCAGAGAATGTTACCATTAGAATTAGAATAACCTGGGCAAAGTTCAGAAAGCTTCTACCCCTACTGGTGAGAAAGGGTCTCTCGCACAGAGTGAAAGGTAGATTGTTCGATGCATGTGTGTGAACTGCCATGCTTCACAGCAGTGAAACATGGGCTGTGACTGCTGAAGATATGTGTAGGCTTGAAAAAAAATGAAGCTAGCATGGTCCGCTGCATGTGTAAGGTCAGTGTGTGCACACGACAGAGTGTAAGTGCTCTAAGACAAATGCTGGACATAAGAAGCATCGGATGTGGCGTGCAAGAGAGATGTTTTCATTGGTATGGTCATGTACTATGGATGGATGAGGAGAGCTGTGTGAAAAAGTGCCACTCCTAAGCAGTGGAAGGAAATCTGGGTAGAGGGAGACCCAGGAAGACATGGGACGAGGTGGTGAAGCATGACCTTCGAACATTGGGCCTCACAGAGGTAATGACAAAAGATCGAAACCTCTGGAGGTATGCTGTGACTGAGAAGACCCATCAAATAAAGTGAGATCACAGCTGTACCCTACACCAGTGTCGCATAACCTGCCCACCCAAAAGTTCCTTGGATTGTAGGGTGACATGCTGTGCTTGAGGAGACCTATTGAGTCAAGTACATCTAAATCAAATCAAATCACAATCAAATGGAAATTGTAGTTGTGATCCCTGTGCCAGTGGCATGTAAAATGCACCACCCAAACGTGGTCAATGTTTTGTTGCTGAATAACCTAACAGACAACAAGAGAATAATGGTTGAGGAATAAATTAGATGGTGTGTAGTGAGTACAACCAATCACCAAGTTGTAGACATTTGGTGAAGAAAACATCAAGAATGAGTCACAGGTTTTGGAATTATTTACCAATGATGGTCATGGTTAATTTTAGAGAATAGCCAAAGAAAAAAAAAACCGATCCTCCGAATGTGGTGGTATTTATGAGTTGGGCCCCTTATTTGATTTGAACCCCCAAATATTTAACCTATCTTGATGCTTTAAATTTATACTCCATCTCCTTTTTATCAAGTAACCCACCACCACCACCACCACCACCACCAACACCAACACCACCACCACCACCAACACCAACACCACCACCAACACCAACACCACCACCAACACCAACACCACCACCAACACCAACACCACCACCACCACCAACACCACCACCGCCACCAACACCAACACCACCACATTTTTGGTAACGCTTTTTCTATGAAATATTTAGTATTGTATGTGTGAGTCCTTGTGGCCAATAAAGGATTATGGTTGTTTAAGAGATCATCATCATCATCATCATCATCATCATCATCATCATCATCATCATCATCATCATTATTATTATTATTATTATTATTATTATTATTATTATTTTCCTATGGATACGTATAGTTCATTATCAGTGTAAATAACCTATTTCAAGTACTTGATCACACACACACACACACATACACTCATATACAGAGAGAAAGGGCTGTACATACACACATTCTTTCCCAGCCCTCCCACACACACACACACACACAATAACCTGAATAACCCGAAGGAGGACAAAGGGACAAAATATATATTTATAGGTGTGTGGATGTATGTGGATGTTGGCATGCAAATATATATATATATATTATATATATATATATATGTACACATGTGTCTATGTGTGTGTGTGTGGATGTGTATATATACGCAAAAACAAACACACACACATATAGATAGCTCTGTATGAATGCATGTATGTATATGCATGTATGCATATGTGTATATATATATATATGTGTATATATATATGCATGTACAATGTGTAGATGTGCTGTGTGTTCAATATTTATACTTCTATAATCTTTATTAATACATCTACTGTATGCCAAAAATACTTTGACACACGTGTTTGTATCTATATGTATGTGTATGTGATTTTGTAAGCTTATTTGTCTCTATATATATAAATATGTGTGTGTGTGTGTGCTTCTTAAAATACAATACAATATATATATATAGAAATATATATTGTATTGTATTTTAAGAAACAGATTAAAAACAAAGGAATTATGAGTATATATACACACATACATACATATATATATATATATATACATACATGCACACACACATACGTGTGTGTGTGTGTGAGTGTGTGCACGTGAAGAATTGAATGTCATGGATATATATATGTGCATGTGTGTGTACCATATACAATAGAGCTATAGTCATACAAATGCACACACACACACACGTGTGTGTGTGTGTACATATATACATACATGTAGTTAAGTAAATTTCTTCAATAGTAGATTTATACAATGACATCTACAATCATAAATCTATACACACACACATTCCTTTGTTGTATTTGCCTCTATGTTTATACATACATACACACACACATACATACATGTGTATATATATATATCTACACACGCACACACACAAATATATATATATATATATTATATATATATATGTATATGTATATAGTGAAAAAGTTTGAGAAAGACACCACGTGGTGAACAACATTAAAAATAAATATAAAAAAAACGCTGAATATGTTGAAAAAGTATTTTTATGAAATAGAATATATGCAGAGTTGACCAGTTTTGATTGTCAAATTAATTATTACTGAATAGTTAGTGGTGCTGTTATAATTCAATGCTGCATTAATTACTTGCAGTTATACAGTGTATATATATATATATATATAATATATATATATATATAATATATATATATATATATATATATATATATATACATATATAATAATTATTTGAGGGAATATTAATCCTAACTTGCAGGGGAAAAAAATTTAATTTAGAAATACTAAATCAAATTTCACACAATATAATATATATATATAAAAATTAGAAAAAAACCACCATTTATCAATTCAAATTGAACAATTAAATTATGCCATCTAGAAAATTACATATAATGGAAATATTAAAATTAAAATAACAATAAAATATTTCTATTATATGTAATTTTCTAGATGGCATAATTTAATTGTTCAATTTGAATTGATAAAAGGTGGTTTATATATATATATATATATATATATATATATAATATATATATATATAACTTGGAAGATGACTAGGCACGAACTTGTCAAAGTACATATGGGTTTTAAGATATTGGGAAGGCGAAAATTTATAAGGCAGCCATCAATGTTTGTGATCTCTCTCATCCTTAAAATATGAATATTTAGTTCCATAAAAATTCATCAGTCACCGGTTTAGAACAAATATCGTTAGGCCACCATAAATCAGAATAGATATAACTTTTTTTTGTTTTATAATGAATCTTATTTGAAAGATGGACAATTTTGTAATATATTCGTTTATCTCACAAACACATGCAACTTTTTCAATGTATTTGGGGGGGATAAATAAAAAAGCTAACATTCCCTTCTGTTCAGAGGTGAATGCTGGCTTGTTTGCTATCCAGCATTGTGGCATCATTCCAAAACAACAACAATGTGAGGAAGTGCATGGTGACCAGCAGTGTGTGGCTACATCCGATAGCCTGGCTGATCATGTGATACAAATTAAAATTTTTATTTGATTGTTTCTTCCACCACCATATTTTGAGAATTTAAAACATGAAATCCGGGGCCATGATTTGTGAAGTTCCAACTTTGAATAAATTTTAATATATCACACTACTACATTGTATTGAGTTCTTTCATCTCTGGATTATTTTGATCTCTTGCTTATTTCTTTTCTATGTATTGTTGATCCCTTTTTAAATCGTCAATAAAACAACTGAGGACACTAAACTCTGCTTGCGAAGAGTTGAATGATGATGATGATGAATGATGATTATTGGATTTCTTGACATAGAATTTTGCCATCCTTTCAAAGAAGCAGAATATCATAAGAAAAGTCAGTTTAAAAGATTGAGAAATTTATAAAGAAAATGCAAAAATGCATTGGGAAATGCTCCTCTTTGATAAAAAAATATTCTTATTTGTTTACCCACAAAAGTTTGGTTTTAAGGCCCAGAATTTTATTTTAGGACCATTCAATTCACTACTTTTTAATTTAATTAGAAAACAAAATGAAAAAATGATTAATAAACTGAATCAAATTTAAAGAATGATTTTAAAATTCTTCAAGATTCAAAGATTATTCTAATCCATCAGATAAAACCAAAATCCTGTTTAAAATTAAGAGCGACACTTGTGATGGGTTTATATTATAATATATAGAATAACAAATAGTATTTGTTGGGCAGAGAATATGAATGTTCAACAGTCACATAATCTGGAGAAGTTCATATAAAATTTCAGAGTATATTACAAAGAGACAATGGAAACCAAAGAATTAGAGATGTGTAATTCTCCATTCTTCATTGTGCTTTCTAATATACACATTTGTATATATGCATCCATGTATGTATTTCTGTGTACATATGTATATATATATAACCCCAGCCAATTCAAAGTACCTTGGACTGCAGAACAACCTGCTGTGCTTGAGGAGACCTATTGAGTCAAGTACATGAACATCGAAATAAATATCAAATGGAAATAGTAGTTGTGATACTTGTGCTGGTGGCACGTAAAAAGCACCATCCAAACGTGGACGATGCCAGCGACGCCTTGACTGGCTTCTGTGCTGGTGGCATGTAAAAAGCACCAACCAATCGTGGCCACTGCCAGCCTCCCCTGGTACCTGTGCCGGTGGCATGTAACAAGCACCCACTACACTCACCGAGTGATTGGCATTAGGAAGGGCATCCAGCTGTAGAAACACTGCCAGATCAGATTGGAGCCTGGTGCAGCCTCCTGGCTTCCCAGACCCCGGTCGAACCGTCCAACCCATGCTAGCATGGAAAACGGACGTTAAACGATGATGATGATGATATATATCATCATCAGGTCATTAAGAATGAAATGTCCAATTTTGAATTGAAAGTTTATTTTATTTTATCTCAACAAAAAGCAATGCAATTAATCAAAGAATGCACTTAAATTATCAACACAATTTTGCCATTTTATTGTTAGCGTATTTATGCTGGCAGCGAAGAATTCTGGAGAGCAAGGGGTGATGAAATCATGAAAGACTGTTTTTGCATCTTCTTCAGATTTGAAGTTTTTCCTTGCAAAAAGTTGTCTAATGCCTGGAAAACGTGATGGTCAGTTGGTGCAAGGTCTGGTGAATGTGGTGGATGACAGAGTACTTCCAAGTTCAGTTCCTGTAACTTGAGTAGCATTCTTTGTGCAACATGGGGTCAAGCATTGTCTTGCAAGAGAACTGGCCTGTCCCTATTGACCAATCTCGGTTGTTTAATTGCAAGTTCACTCATCATTTCATCCAACTGGTTGATGTATACATCTGCTGTAATTGGCTTACCTGGTCTCATGAAGCTGTAGTGGATGACACCAGCCATGGACCATCAAACAAACATTAGTAGCTTTTTTTTGGTGAATATTCTTTTTGGATTGTGTTTTGGTACTTCCTCTCTATCCATCCATCCATCATGCAGAATTCTTGATTTTGTTGGAAAGAATCCATTTTCCCTCACACTTAAACAATATGATGCAAAAATGGTTCTCTGTTATGCCATGACAACAAAGAACAGCAAGTTTCAAGACATGTCATTTGATATTTCTTCAGTTTATGTGGTACCCACTTGTCCAACTTCTTTAACTTGCCAATTTGTTTCAGATGGTCCAGTACAGTTGGAATCGAAACATCAAACCTTGCTGCTAACTCATGCATAGTTTGAGATTTATCTGCTTCCACTACAGTTTCCAGCTCATCATTATCCACCTTGGTCGCTGGTCTACCATGGGGCTGATTTTCAAGGGTAAAGTCACCAAACCAGAACTTCTCAAACCATTGACATACAGTGTACTCATTCGCCACATCTTCACCAAACTTCTCATTGATGTATTGAGCTGCCTGGATGCATTGGTTCCATGATGGAACTCATATTCGTAAACAACATGAATTTTTTATCTATCAATGGGCTCACAAAAATTGGTTTACAGGAGAAAACTCACAATATAATCAGACACCATGAATTGCATTTCGAAAAGTGACGGTGTAACTCTTCAATGTTGTAAAACAAAGAATTGTCAGGATAAAACATTAGAGTCAATGACTGTCAAACTTCGTGCATAAGAAAATTGGACATTTAGTTCTTAATGACCTGATATGTGTATATATATATGTGTGTGTGTGTGTGTGTGTGTGTGTGTGTGTGTGTGTGTGTGTGTGTGTGTGTGTGTATACACACACACATCTATTTTTGTCAGTAGTTCAGGAAGGAGAAATAACATCTTCTGACAATTCCAGATTCAGAATAATAGAATAACAGAATAATATTAAGATGCAGTTGTGCAGTTGGGATATCTGTTAGAAGATTAATAGAAACCCTTGATCATCAAGAGAAAAGCCATTTACGTAGTTTAAGATGTTGTATACAACAACAGAGCATGGCTGTTGCCAGTACCGCCTGACTGGCCCTTGTGCCAGTGGCACGTAAAAGCACCCACTACACTCTCGAAGTGGTTGGCGTTAGGAAGGGCATCCACCAGTAGAAGCTTAACCAGATCTGATTGGAGCCTGGTGCAGCCATCTGGTTCACCAGTCCTTAGGCAAATTGTCCAACCCATGCTAGCATGGAAAGCGGACGTTAAACGATGATGATGATGATGATGACCATATCAACACTTCTAATAGATAACAGGAAAATAACTTGCTGGTTATTTAAACCATCCAAATTGTTTTATTGTCTCTATTTACTATCAACTATAAAGACGAAACAACTAGGTTTTTCCAGGAGGAATTATATTTTCACACACACACACACACACACACACACATGTACATGCACATTAAACATCATCATCATCATCGTTTAACGTCCGCTTTCCATACTAGCATGGGTTGGACGATTTGACCGAGGACTGGAGAACCAGATGGCTGCACCAGGCTCCAGTCTGTTCTAGCATAGTTTCTACAGCTGGATGCCCTTCCTAACGCCAACCACTCTGAGAGTGTAGTGGGTGCTTTTTATGTGCCACCTGCACGAGGGCCAGTTAAGCAGTACTGGCAATGGCCACGCTCAAATGGTGTTTTTTATATGCCACCTGCACAGGAGCCAGTCCACCAGCACTGGCAACGAACTCGCTCGTATGTTTTTTTCGTGTGCCAGTAAGGCGACACCAGTAATTATCCAATTAGTTAATTATAACAATCTTTCACTGAACTTTGACCTTGTTGAACACTTTTTCAGTCATGCATCACAAAACACTACTGAAATAACTGTCAGTCATGCATCACTGAATATCGATACAACTCCTGCATAAACAGAAACTCTTCCATTATAAAATAATGTGCCAGATGCAGAATAAAAAGGTTTGCTGTAATGAATACAGGAACCAGGTTCGTTTCTCAGCTGGAATTAATTTGTTAATATTGCCAATATTCTTTTCTACTCTAGGCACAAGCCCCGAAATTTTTGGAGAGGGGCTAGTTTATTAGATCAACCCCAGTACGCAACTGGTACTTAGTTAATCGACCCTTAAAGAATGAAAGGCAAAGTCGACTTCGGTGGAATTTGAACTCAGAACGTAAAGACAGTCTAAAGACCGCTAAGCATTTCGCCTGCTGTGCTAACGTTTCTGTCAGCTCGCCGCCTTAATAATATTGCCAATAAGACAACAAACAGGCAGACCTTTTAGGAGGTCATGACCTGTTAGGAGGTCATGACCTTTTAGGAGGTCATGCAAAGTGCTTAGCAGCATTTCATCAGTTTTTGAGTTCTGACTTCAAATTCTGAGGTTGACTTTACTTTTCATTCTCTCGGGGTCAATAAAACAAGTACTAGTTGAGTACTAGGGTCGATGTAATCAACTTATTTCCACCCCACCCCACCCCCAATATTGCTGGCCTTGTGCCAAAGTTCGAAACCAATATTGTCTTAGGAAATTTGAACTTTCGAAGAAAAAGATATCTCCGTCTTCATAAAATGGAAATCAACCTTTAGCAATAAATATCATATCTACAGACATAGGAACATTGAGCTTTTAATCTGCTTCTGGCCTCCAGGCCATGAGTTCAAATCTAGTGCAGTCATTGTCTCTCGGGGTCTTACAGGGAACAGGCTTTCCTACGTCCTTATTTTTATGGCTGGGTGCACTCATGTGGAAGACTGAAGGAAAACTAGAATTACCAATATAGGATCACGAAGTTTCTACTATAAGCTAAACATACTGAATGTTTCGTTTTTGAATTTGGTTTGCAAGATTCTTTATATGAGTTCGTGTGTTGAAGCATATTCTGTTGTGTCTGGGGAGATTCATTTTCTTTTTGGGCCTTATAATGTAACACACTCACCGGTAAAATTTCCACTTATTTCTTATTTTTATTTTCCTAAAATTTTCTTTGCGTCTTGCAACATTTTCAATACTTTTGTCTATTGAAAAGGTTGCAAGACGCAACGAAAATTTTAGGAAAATAAAAATATGAAATAAGTGGAAATTTTACCGGTGAGTGTGTTACATAATAAGGCAAAAAAAGAAAATGGCTCTTCCCAGACACAACAGAATACTGAATGTTTTTTCCCCAGAAATCTAACTTCTTGAAAAGGAGGAGCAGAGCCCACAACTGTTTTAGATTTTCATATATTAAAAGGACAGGATAACTGGGTGAAATTAGTGTTATGGTGGGATTGTTTAACCGAGTTAAAAGGTGATTGTATGAAATGATTAGTTGAAGTTTCAATCCTTACCCAGACCCTACATTAAACACGGTCTGTTGTCTCCCTTCGTCCACCTAGCTCAACATTCTCTTCCTGTCTACTTTTAGAATCAACCTCTCTTAGAGGAGTTTTTATAGAGATTATTTGATTTTCCTCAGGGCAATAATCAGCCTCTCCTTAAATAGGATGGCCATAATTAGAAAACACTTTCGATGCTGATGTTTTGCCGGATCCAGCAGCCACTCAACCATTCAATTCCTTCATTTACGCCAACCAGTGACTAGTGTGAGAATTCTTGGGGCTATAATTAGGGTTGTAATAAATTTATGAGGGTCTGCTGAAAAGTTCCTGGCTTTGGGTAAAAGGAAAATACAGGAGGATCAGTTAATTAGGGTTTTATCCAACGAGTTCCCCTCTCAGATTCTCACTCTTACTGCAACGGTCCTTCAGTTTTTCTAAACCCTGTAAAAGAACTCACAAGGTTCGGCCTTCAACCAGGCCTTTCGTGACACCCTTAAAGCTAGGAATTTTTCAGCATCCCCTTTGTATAAGAGTTAAGGAGGGATGGTCGGAGAGGGATTGAGTAGTGACGATATTTCACGTCCACGAAGTGGTTTAGCGTAATCTCCCTTGTGGAAGCTATAGCAACAAAAATAGTTAAGAATTGGCTCTTAGGTTTCCTGGTATACATCATCAATATGATCAATATTTTGCCGATTGACAGGAAAATAAGAACCTGTTTGATCATCTACTGCATTGTTAATTGGTGACTCGGAATAAAGTCATCCCGACTACATGTGGACATGGGGCCGACTTCACTCTACGAGAAGTAAATATAATTGAAAACAGTCAAAGATATAACCACGAAATGGAACAATAGGTTAACTCAAGACTATACTATTGAATAATCCAAGGAAGGGCCAAAGAGAAAAGAACCTCCAAACAGGAAACAAGAACCTAGAAATGGACGAAGAGTTGAACTTGAAAGTTAAACCCAATTCTGGAAAATGGGTTAACTTGTAGCGTATCTGATATTGTCACCAACTCCTTACGTACGGTCGTATATTCCGACAAACTCTTGATCGGAAGATGGGTTAATCAAAAAGTGGAACTAAAAGGATACTCAAAAGCTAGAATAATTGTTAACCAAAGGCTAAACTCAAAGAGACGAGCCAAGAGTGGAACAATGGAGTTACGTGATTCTATGACAGAGAATTATTATAAACTGTCTGTCGATCAAGAAATGTCCATTGGTATGCAATGAAACCCACAACATCACAATAACAATTTCAACTTCAGACACTGATTTAGAGAGAGATAGAACTATTTCGTACCATGGGTGGCTGTATTAATGTGTGTGTGTGTGTGTGTGCGTGTGTATGCACGCGCAGTATTATGTGTCTCTTGGTATGCGTGTATGTGTGTGTGTATCTGTGAGTATATGCGTGTGTTTTTTTTTGTTTTTTTTACTTGTTTCAGTCATTTGACTGTGGCCATGCTGGAGCACTGCCTTTAGTCGAGCAAATCGCCCCCAGGACTTATTCTTTGGAAGCCTAGTACTTATTCTATCGATCTCTTTTGCCGAACTGCTAAGTTACGGGGACGTAAACACACCAGCATCGGTTGTCAAGCGATGTTGGGAGGACAAACACAGATACACAAACACACACACACATATATACGACGGGCTTCTTTCAGTTTCCGTCTACCAAATCCACTCACAAGGCTTTGGTCGGCCCGAGGCTATAGTAGAAGTCACTTCCCCAAGGTGCCACGCAGTGGGACTGAACCCGGGACCATGTGGTTGGTAAGCAAGCCACTCCTACGTGCGTATCTGTACGTATATCTGTATGTGCTTTTATGCGGGTCTGTATCCACATATATACGAACAAGAAATTTGTTTTTATGGTGAAATCTGTGAACGTATATATGTAAGTACGTGTGTACAAAGGTGGATGTGAGTGTGTGTGTGTGTGTTATGTGTGAGTGCGTATCATAGCAAATCTGCTGATATAATGCATCTGAAGAGATCCACCGCCAACAGCCACCCTTAACACCCTTACATACCAACAGTCATAGCTCTCAGCCCTCCAGACAAACGACAGCAGGCTCGTCCCATCCTTTGCACAGCAATTGCTAAATATTTCATATATCCTAAATTCATGTGATCCGCAGTCAACTCCTTTACACACACACACACGCACACGCACACACACACACACACACACACACACACATACACACACACACGCGCGCGCGCGCACACACACACGTATTATATACGTGCAGATATACAGGTGTCCTTACGAATATATTATGTGTGTGTATGTGTATAGATTTGTATGTATGTATTTGATATGAATGCGTGAGTGTGTTTTGTTTGTGTGTAGGAATATGTTTGTTGTATGAGAGAAGAGAGTGAGGGGAGAGGGAGGGAGGATGTGTAGAGAGCAAAAGGCAATGAAAAAGAAAGGACGTGTGTGTGTGTTGAATAGGTAACTGTTATGTAATACCCGTGAGTGAAAGAATGTTTGTGTATTCGTGTGTGTGAATGTGTGTGGGGGGATGTGTGTGTGTGTGTGAAACGACTTGGAAAGGCAAAAGAAGAAAAGAAAGAAGAAAAGGTTGAAATAGAAAGAGAGTGAAAAGAAAGAAGAAAAGAAAGAAGAAAAACGGTTGTAATAGAAAGAGAGCGAAAAGAAAGAAGAAAAGAAAGAAGAAAAAGATTGAAATAGAAAGAAAAGATTAAAAAAGAAAAAAAAGGAGAGAAAGGCGGGAGAAGATAAAGAAAGAAGGAATGCAAGAAAGCAGCAAGAAGAAGAAGCAGCAAGAAGAAGAAGAAGAAGAAGAAGAAGAAGAAGAAGAAGGAGAAGAAGGAGAAGAAGAAGAGGACGAGGCTGTTTAATTGCAGCTAAACTTGGCCGGAAGTAAAATGCGGAGAGGAAATAATTATATACTTGTCACTTTTACATTTCACAGCAAAGAATTTGCTAACCTCTCTTTAACAGACAACACCACACAACTAAATATTAACGATAACTTAAAATATTTCACTAAGATTTCTTCTATTCCAGTTGTGTGGTAAGGTGGTGGGGTAACGCCATAAAACACTCTCGGTTATAGTTTTGCCGTTAACTGGGGTTAAGTGGGGTATTTGATCTGTCTTGTTGCATAACAGATTAGCAGGGACCTAAAGGAAAACGATCGTATACCCTCAGCACATTCCTACACACGTACTCACAAATTTGAAATTAATTTAATCGTAAATAAAGCGGGATGGCCCTGTTGACTAAGAAAGCGCTTCCTCGTGGAGATTTAAAAACAAGTGTTTTCTCGTATTTAACCAGCAGTTTATCCTCTCAGTTAGATCGGTTAATAGGAATTGTTAATTGGGTTTTACGGAAGCAAAAATGATAGTGTGTAAACTGTGTGTGTGTGTGTGTTTGCCTTTAACGAAATTATTAAAAACGAATGGGGACAAAAAATAAGGGGTTTCGACTGCCCTTGACGGATTTAGGTTTGATGAGGCCCTCTCTAAACTACGCAAACCTTGGAAGCAACTTGTTGCAAAAATTTTGTCAGGTCTTACAAAACATAAAATAAAAATGCGCCATTTTAAAGCCTAGCCAGGCTCATGGGCCCGGTTTCCCGGTTTCAATGGCGTATGTTTCCCAGCTGGACGGGTCGCCAGTCCATCGCAGCATTACCCATTTTTGCCAGCTGAGTGGACAGAAGCAACGTGAAATGAAGTGTTTTGCTTAAGAACACAACGTGTTGCCCGATAAGCATTTCGCCCGGCGTGCTAACGTTTCTGCCAGATTGCCGCCTTACCATTCTGCAAATATTATAAGACATTTCCTCTCCTCCTCTCATTCACTTATATACCTGAAATATCTGTTTCGTATTAAAGACATGGAGCTGAGCCCTAGTTCTTATCGAGCTTTTTGTGATTGGTAAAAGGAAGAATTCATTTATGTTAATTAACCCCAAGAAGTTCCTGGCATTCTCTTTCTAGTAATCTTTGCCAATCGATGGAAAAGACGCCTGCCGAGCAAAGCAAAAACTATTGAAGAAAAAAATAAAAAAATCACTCACCCCTAATTCACCAACATCTCTTAACATATAAAATTCCTCCAACTTAGGGTAGAATATTTTGGGAAACAAGAACTTCTTATACGATATGTCAATGCAATATTTCCCACAAAAATATCGATAATGGACGATTATTTTCTCTAAAATATCGACTTATTGATGAACGTCTCTTAAATATTGGTTCGAAAGTAAGGCCCCCACCTTGACTGTGAGTTTCATATTGCAGCTGTTGTTTGATACTAAACGGGACGAGAAAGATGAAGAATGAGTTCTAATTTTAATTCCAAGTCATGTTTTTAATAATTTAGAACGTTGGTTCATTGGGGATGTGGAAGTTTGGGTTAAGATAGATTGCTGAGTGATTGACTGTGGTGGAGGATGGGATTAACGATACATGATGAGGTTACCAATGGTGGTGGTGGAGCTGTTCAGTAGGAGACAACTATAGTCAAATGAGAGAGTCATCAGTGATGACAGATAACTAGGTCTGTACTAGTCAGATAACTAGGTCAGTACTAGAGTCAGGTAATTAGGTCTGTACTAGAGTCAGATAGCTAGGTCAATACTAGAGTCAGATAACTAGGTCAGTACTAGTCAGATAACTAGGTCTGTACTAGAGTCATATAACTAGGTTAGTACTAGTGTCAGATAACTAGGTCAATACTAGAGTCAGATAACCAGGTCACTACTAGAGTCAGGTAACTAGGTCAGTGCTAGAGCAAGATGACTAGGTCAGTATTTGAGTCTGACAACTTGGTCAATTCTAGAGTCAGGTAACTAAGTCAGTACTAGAGTAGGTAACTAGATGGTACTAGAGTCAGGTAATTAGGTCAGTACTACAGTCAGGTAACTAGGTCAGTACTAGAGTCAAATAACTAGATCAGTACTAGAGTCAGATAACTAGGTCACATAAGTACATCATCAATAACTCGGTAACCATTGGGTAAGATCAGTGTGTATTCAATAAAGGTATATAATTAGATTAATATTGTCAGGTGTTTGTCTTTGGCTGCTAAGCTTAATCTGCCAGCTGGTTCAGTTCCACCACTCAGCGTCTTGGCTATCTTTGGTGGAGTCGATTGCGCTGCAAGCATTCCAGACTGGTTTACAATTTGCCGGTAACTTCCCCCCTCCCTTCATATCTTCCATCAGTCTCGAAGGCCCTATAACGATCTTGGGTACTGCCTTCTCTCCTCAATAAAATATTAGTTTCAAATTTTGGCACAAGGTCAGTAATTTCAGTAGGGCCTCAGTCGATTACATCGCCCCCAGAATTCAACTGGAACTTCCTCAATAAAGTATTGATATATCAGGAAATCTTTATATATAAAAGTGAAGTTGTATGTCTGTCTCCTACGATTTAGATTCCTAACTACTCCCACATTTTGCGGTGCAGTGTAACCAAAAGCGGGTATCTTATAGTCGTGATTCATATCGAGCCCTTCTGGGTATTAGCACGCATCTACGATGAGTCTACGATTAAAAAAAAAATTACCATAATTTTTTCCCATTTTTAATGCATTTTTTTGCTATTATATAAGGGAAGTAACTCTCTAAAAATGTATTATTAAATCTCAGAACGTAAAAAGCTACAGTAACACCCCCCCCTTTGTGGTTAGCCATATTGAGATGGCTATTATACTTTACATCTCTAAAAATGCTTATATAGTTATGTCCCTTACAAACCCGAGCAACGCCGGGCGATACTGCTAGCCGTCAGTAAAATGCCATTGCTATTGTTAATGGAGAGCTTTTCTAAAAGAGTTAATATTTCTTTTACCGTCAGATAGTTCCAGTTAGATCTAACCAATCCGAACAAAAGTTAATCTAAAACATGACATCCCATCATTTAATGTAATATGACATGATATCCCACACACCTATAATCACTGTCCTGTGCCTAAGGAAACCTATCCTCTATGTTGCTGTAATACTCGCTTCTAAGACAGGCACAAAGCCTGACCACATTGCTGTTATATAACACGATATCACAAATCTGTACACATTGTCTTGTTTTTAGCAAATCAAGCAATCTTACTGAACATCTATGCACATAGGCGCAGGAGTGGCTGTGTGGTAAGTAATTTGCTTACCAACCACATGGTTCCGGGTTCATTCCCACTGCGTGGCACCTTGGGCAAGTGTCTTCTACTATAGTCTCAGGCCGACCAAAGCCTTGTGAATGGATTTGGTAGACGGAAACTGAAAGAATCCCGTCGTATATATGTATATATATATATATATATATATATATGTGTGTGTGTGTGTGTGTGTGTGTGTGGTGTGTGTGTGTGTGTGTATGCGTGTATGTGTGTTTGTCCCCCCCCCAACATCGCTTGACAACCGATGCTGGTGTGTTTATGTTCCCGTAACTTAGCGGTTCGGCAAAAGTGACCGATAGAATAAGTACTAGGCTTGCAAAGAATAAGTCCAGGGGTCGATTTGCTCGACTAAAGTCGGTGCTCCAGCATGGCCGCAGTCAAATGACTGACACAAGTAAAAGAGTAGAAGAGTAAAAGAGATATATAGAGATACCGCAGTTTCAAAAACGCTTTCCAGTAGTTAACCACGACACAGACTTGGATTATTAAATACATGATATCTCACAGGCTTGAACCCACGGACGACGCTAATTAAAAACCTGATATCTCAGAGATATCTGTACATGCTGTCATAAGAAGAATAAACGTCGAAATGACCTCTGAAGTTGTGACTTAGATACATACAATACTAATTGTCCTAGAAAAAATATAATTGGATTGTTTCTATTGTTACTATATTATTGAGTTGAACAATTACATCGTGATAGAGTCATTGCAAACACTTGAAATGCACACAATCATTTTTATTCTGTTGTTGTTGTTGTTGTTGTTGTTATTATTATTATTATTATTATTATTATTATTATTATTATTATTGAGTGAGAGGGCAGTTCATGCCATCAAAGTGACACTGGGGTAAAATATACGAAGCCCAATATACCCATCATGACTACCCGTCTGATAAAGGTACACCAGGCACATGCATCACAACCATATGTGCGCGACATGGTGATCTCATATCAAGATAAACAGCACATGACCTTGCAGGTGGGGCCCAGTTAGAATTTTCTTCAGGTTGAGTAGCCCATCCGCTCAAACGGTCCTGAATAAGGGTTGTTTAAGGATGTTGAAAGAACCACCCATGTTTCCAGAGGTGAACTATTCAAACCCCAAGAATCCCTCTCAACACATGGCTATGATGCTCCTCCACTACTTCTGCTCGTGATCAGAGATGCACATATCGTCAGCCACTAAGGACATGCTCAACTGGTTAAGGTCAACCAACTGACAAGCAAATCTGTGGTATTGAGCAGAATATTTGCTGTAGCCCATCATCATTATTATTATTATTATTATTATTATTATTATTATTATTTATTATTATTATTATTATTATTATTACTATTATTGAGGGAGAGAGCAGTGCATGCATCAAAGTGACACTGGGATAAAATATACGAAGCCCAGTATACCGATCATGACTACCCCAGGCACATGCATCACAGCCATGTGTGCGTGACATGGTGATCTCATATCAAGATAAACATTGCATGACCTTGCAGGTGGGGCCCAGTTAGAATTTTCTTATGGTCGAGTAAACCATCCTGCTCAAAAGGTCCCTGAATAAGGGTTGTTTCAGGATGATGAACAAAACACCCATGTTTCCAGAGGTGAATTATTCAACCCCCAAAGAATCCCTCTCAACACATGGCCATGATGCTCCCCCACTACTTCTGCTCATGATCAGAGATGCACATATCGTCAGCCACTAAGGGACATGCTCAACTGGTTACGGTCAAACAACTGACAAGCAAATCCGTGGTATTGAGCAGAATATTTGCTGTGGCCCATCTTTTATACCAATACAAAACAATGTACTTATTATTATTATTATTATATTATTATTATTATTATTATTATTATTATTATTATTATTATTAATAATAATAATAATAATAATAATAATAATAATAATAATAATAATAATAATAATAATAATAATAATAATATTTTTAGATATATAGGTATGAAAGTACTCCACCAAGTTGTTGATATCGAATAAAAATCTTGTGCGGAAAGTCTTCCTGGGACTCAATCATTATATAACAGATCTTCATGTGCACGGTGGGCACCGAGAATCCAAGCAATGACCTGCATATTCCTTGTTAACACCTTACGGCAGATTCGAACATAAATAGGCTAATCGCTGTGCATTCCGTCAGAGGAGAACAGCTTTTTCTTTCAGACGAATATGTGTACACACACTCGATTCATTAGCTTAAGGAACTTTGCGACATTCAGTGTTTCGACATCTTTCTGTCTCGTCAGTCAACGATACTCCAGATTAATTAATCTAACAGAAGGTTATGCAAGGTGTCTTTCGCTGACGAAACTCAGCTATGTCGAAAAAAACGGGTGTCTTGAAGTGCCCTTACGCGAAGGCGGCGAGCAGGCAGAAACGTTAGCATCCCGGGCGAAATGCTTAGTGGTATTTCGTCTGCCGCTACGTTCTGAGTTCAAATTCCGCCGAGGTCGACTTTATATTTCATCCTTTCGGGGTCGATAAATTAAGTACCTGTTGCGTACTGGGTCGATGTAATCGACCTAATCCCTTTGTCTGTCCTAGTTTGTCCCCTCTATGTTTAGCTCCTTGTGGCTAATAAAGAAATAAGAAATAAGAAGTGCCCTTACGCCAATCAATCGAGTGCTATTGAGAAACATACATTTCTCTGAAAGAAACTTTTCTCCTCTAATGAAACACGACAGCGATTAGACTATTCACGTTCGCATCTAGCAAACGTATTAAGAATGAATGTGCAAGCTATTGTATCCATTCTGTAATTCATAACATACTAGCTTTTAAGCTGTTGACCCCGAATGGCAAGATCTGCAAACAGGTCGCTGACTTGTTTTTTGGAGAATTTGTTACAATTGCTTTCTCCAGAGTCATATCCCAACGATGATCATGTTCGTCGCCAAAAAATCCACCGAAAATAATCACTGGAATTCGCAATTAATTTCGATTATTCCCAAATTTCATTTCCAAGTTATAAAAATTGTTATCGTACAAAAAAATTCGTTGCAAAAAATCGCATAAAAAAATCGCCGTAAACAATCGCCGTAATGAAAACTTGGGAATCGGAGTCGGCCTGATTCCAAAATGGTTTGATATGTTGAGCTACGGCCTCTAGGAGTAAAGTTGAAAAAGTGTGACACACTGACACACTGATATTTGCATTTATTATATTAGAAGAGTCATTGAATAGTGAGAAAGGGCTAAAGCATCAGAAATAGTAGAAATGTCACTGAATAGTGAGAGGGGGGTCGGAAAAATAAAGCGGAAAAAGTGACACACTGACACATGGATATTCGCTTTCGCATTTATTATTAGAGATGTGTATCTTACTATATTTACAAATGAGAAAAATGCATATAAAGGGTATTATCTACTATACTTTTATCGTCAATTATCTACCACAAAGCAATTATTTTAGTGCAATGAGGTTTTTGTCCCAACGCACGATCTTAGAGCAGATAACCAACTCAACACAGGCATTCGTGTGTGTATTAATATATATATATATATATTATATATATATATGTATGTATGTATGTATGTATGTATGTATGTATGTATGTATGTATGTATGTATGTATGTATGTATGTATGTATGTGTGTGTGTGTATAAGTACATACATGTAATCTCCAGGGATACAGGCATCCAGCAACAGGACCTCCGTAATGCCATGATGGACCGTGAAGTCTGGCGTAGCATGGTAAATTCCATTGTCTCACATAATGCTTATTCAGAGAAGAAAGAACAACACCTATGACCCTTTAAAGGGCCTCTTGACCCTTTTCAAGATTGGTACATATAAGAAAGTTATCTTCAGACCTGGCTTGAGTAGAGTAGGAGAGCAAACGGGACGCGATAGCCAAGGTTTTATGAGGGTTGGCGGTTCATCACCACCACATGGATAACAAATTAAGTTTATCATGATGGGCTTATAGTTGTAACATGTGGCTTATAACTGCACCATTATAGATTATAAAAAGGTGGATAATGACGAATTGAGAGTCAGATCCATCTCAATGTGTCCGTGAATTATCGATGTTGTTTGGTGTTAGGAAGCAAACAATATTGACTCACCTAGTTCAAATGGGTAAAGTTCCACATGAACTCAATGAAAATCAGAAACAGCAACGTTTGGAAGCCTGCATTATGCTACTTTCTCGTCACAAAAATGAATAATTTTTTAATGGAATTGTAACGTGATGAGAAATCGACCCAATGCCACAACTGTAGAGGTTAACCATAATGGCTGGACAAAGACGAGCCACCAAAACACAATCCAAAAAGCATAATTCATGAAAAGAAGCTGATGGTGTGCTTTTGGTGGTCTGGCGCAGGTGTGATCCATTATGATTTCATTAAACCTGGCTCATCAATCACAGCCAAAGTATACTGCAGCCAGCTGGACCAAATGATACTTACAAAAAACAGCCTAGATTGGTCAACAGATCCACCGCTATTTTATTGCAAGACAACGCCAGACCACACATCGCAAAAATGACATTGGCGAAACTACAGAAGTTGGAGATGGGAGTTCTCCATCATCCACCATACTCACCTGACATTGCTCCCACTCACTACCACTTCTTCCAGAATTTGAATAACTTTTTGATAGGGAAAAACAAAATTTAATTCCGACGATGCTGTAAAACAGGCCTTCCAAGATTTTATTGACTCAAGATTGCCAAGCTTTTACAGTTCCGGGCTGGACAAGTTACCGCTGAAATGGCAAAAGAGTATCGACAATATGGGTGCATATTTTGATGAATAAAACTATTCCTTGTATTTAAAAAAGATTAGCAAACCTTTTTTTTCTTTTCTACAAATTTCATACTTGACGGCCTAGTAATGATATCATCATCGTCATCAACAATAATAACAAGTATGTAGGCACAGGGTAGAAGTTAGTCGATTACATCAGCACAATATCTGACTAGTACTTCCTATACTAATATATACTCGTATATACCACCGTATACCAGTGCATACCAGCATATCATTTGTACAATAGGCGCAAGGCCTGACATTTTATGGAAGGGGATAACCCGATTACATCGACCCCAGTGCTTGACTGCTACATATTTTCTCGACCCCTGAAAGGATGAAAGTTAAAGTCGACCTCGGCAGAATTTGAACTCAGAACGTAAAGACGGACGAAATGCCGCTAAACATTGTGCCTCGCGTGCTGACGATTCTGACGGCTCGCTGCCTTAGCATATACCAGTACATACCAGCATATACCACTATGTTTCAGCACATGCGTTCTCAACCAGTGACCCATGCTTGGATCCCCCACAACTGTTACATCGGCTACATTACACCAAGTAATACACCCATTGAGATATATAAAACAATAACGTAACATCAAGTGAGACACATCGCATGAAGCAAGGTGTGTGTGTGTGTGTGTGTGTGTTGTGTGTGTGATGTTGCACTTGTATCTAATCCTGTTTAAGAAGGGATAATGACATTTGTCAGAGAGATGAAGAAAAAGAAAACGAGGTCAGGCGTTAATGATGACTTAGATGATGATGATGATGATGACGATGATGAGGGTGATGATGATGATGACGATGATGATGATGATGATGACGATGATGAGGGTGATGATGATGATGATGATGAGGGTGATGAAGATGATGATGAGGGTGATGATGATGATGATGATGATGATGATGATGATGATGAGGGTGATGATGATGATGATGATGATGAGGGTGATGATGATGATGACGATGATGATGATGATGATGACGATGATGAGGGTGATGATGATGATGATGATGATGATGATGATGATGATGACGATGATGATAATGATGACGATGATGATAATGATGACGATGATGAGGGTGATGATGATGATGATGACGATGATGAGGGTGATGATGATGATGATGATGACGATGATGATGATGATGACGATGATGAGGGTGATGATGATGATGATGAGGGTGATGATGATGACGATGATGATAATGATGAGGGTGATGATGATGAGGGGCATTGATGATGATGATGACTTTCATGATGATGATGATGACGACAACGATGATAGCGACGATGACGACGACGACGACGTTGTTGATGATGATGATGAGAGCGATGACAGCGATGAAGATAAGGCAAATAATGACAAACATAATAATAATAATGATAATAATAATAATAACAACAACAACAACAAGAACAGCAGCAGCAGTAGCAGCAGCAGCAGCAGCAGCAATAAGTGAGATGAGAGAGGTGTTAGTTTTCCGTTCTGTCCTGGTGGTGAAATCTTTTTCTACAAGGTAGCACTGTTGGCTGCCATGACCTGCAGGTAAATATTTTAATTAAGTGAAAACTATTTGCTGAACTAAATTGTTGAGAATGGAAGGCGACTGTTGCAGGTTAAAAGACGACAGAGAAGCAGAGGGCTTTTTCTTTTTTTGATAAGTCTCATTAAAGTCTTTTGTTGAAATTTATTTCATAAAAACTGAAATATTTCGTTAAATCCTCCACATCAAATAAAACACTTCAACCCACAATAATGGGCTTGATGATGATGATGAGGGTGACGATGACGATGATGAGGGTGATGATGATGAGGAGGAGGAGGAGGAAGAGGGTGGTGATGATGATGATGATCATGAAGGTGATGATGATGGTGATGATGAAGGTGATGATGAGGGGCATGATGGTGATGATGGTTAGGGTTAGGGTTTAGGGTTAAGGTTTAGGGTAAGGGTTTAGGGTTACGGTCAGTGAGTTCGATTCTAGGAGCAGGCTGTGTGTTGTGTTCTTGAGCAAGGCACTTCATTTCACGTTGCTCCAGTTCAGTAAGTTGTAGAAATGAGTTGCGATGTCACTGGTGCCAAGCTGTTTCGACCCCTTTGCCTTTCCCTTGGCTAACATCGGTGACATGGAGAGGGAAGGCTGGTGTGCATGGGCGACTGCAGGTCTTCTGTAAACAACCTTGCTCGGACTTGTGCCTCGGAGGGTAACTTTCCGAGTGGAATCCCATGGTTATTCGTGACCAAAGGGGATCCACATACATTGGTGTGATGGTGTCTCCTGCTTGACCATTGACGACCAGAAGTATGCATCAAGAGTTCGATCGGTGGTCAACGTATTTATCCAAACAGACACATACAGACTCCAATGAGTATTTGCTTCCAAGAGGGAAAGCACTCCGTCGGTTACGGCGACGAGGGTTCCGGTTGATCCGATCAACGGAACAGCCTGCTCGTGAAATTAACGAGTAAGTGGCTGAGCACTCCACAGACACGTGTACCTTTAACGTAGTTCTCGGGGATATTCAGCGTGACACAGAGAGTGACAAGGCCGGCCCTTTGAAACACAGGTACAACAGAAACAGGAAGTAAGAGTGAGAGAACGTTGTGGTGAAAGAGTACAGCAGGGATGACCACCATCCCTGCCGGAGCCTCGTGGAGCTTTAGATGTTTTCGCTCAATAAACACTCACAACGCCCGGTCTGGGAATCGAAACCGCGATCCTACGACCGCGAGTCCGCTGCCCTAACCACTGGGCCATTGCGCCTCCACCATTGCTTCCAAGAACTCAGCAAAGAAAGGAACCGTAAAATAAAACATTCTGTTCCGAAACAAAATACCCGCGTCAGATTTGAACTCAGAATCTCTGAGTGAAGAGGTCCAATGACCTAGTTTCTTGGCTATTTCGTTTCAGCAGGAAATCCTGGTTAATAAATTCGGTTTCGTTTCCCCCCTGTCATTATTGATGTTGGCAAAAGCAGGAACAATATCTAATTCCATTTCTTGTTTCTGAAGACCTCGTCAGTCACTCGCATGTTGTTGTTATTGCTGTTGTTGTTTTGCTCCGGGGTCGTTCCTTTTCTAGGTACAGCGGTGGCCTTGAAACGGAATATAATGGTTTTGAAGGTTACATAAACCCGTTAATGACAATAATTCTATCCTCATAATTAAAAGTGGGAAAACATATTAAGACACAAATCTCTCTGTATTCGTTGACATTTCTCATATTTCAACACTAATTATGGATGTGTGTGCGTGTGTATGTGTATCTGTGTGTATGTGTGTGTGTGTGTGTGGTGTGTGTGTGTGTGTGTGCATGTATGCATTTGCATGGGTATGTATATATAGATATAGATACATATGTGCATGTGTACGTGTTTATGTATGTTGGTATGTATATACATATGTGTGTGTGTTTGTGTATGTTCGTACATACACAAACACACACACACACTTACAGGGGTCCCTTTTTCTTTTTGAAAGCTGATCTTCCAGAAAGTCTACATTGACTATAAACCAGAAATGGAAACGTTGTTGTTGTTATTGTTGTTGTTGTTGTTGGTGGTGGTGGTGGTGAGGGTTGCAGCAGGGTTTGTAGGGCGGCCTCTACTCACTGTTTCCTTCCATGACTGTTTTCTCTTAAATGTACTAAAAGACATCGTTGATGGCTGTTGTCGTGTTTCTACTTAACCCAAAAGAACAAGGAGAAGAGGGGGAATACTTGATGGGGCGCGGAGGTGTTTTATATCGATTTGGATTTTTGGCACAAGGCCAGCAATTTCGGAGAATGGGAATAAGTCAATTAGATCGACTCCAGTGTTCGACTGATATTCATTTTATCGACCTCGGAAGGATGAAAGGCAAAGTCGACATCGGTAGAATTTAAACTGAGAGAGCAAACACGGACGAAATGCCGCTAAGCATTTTGTCCGGCAGACTTAAAGATTTTGCCAGCTCGCCGATTTGGGTGGTACTTTATATTAAATCCACAAACAATAACTCATATATATATATATACATACATATATATATATATTAACCGGTATTAATCGGTGTTGTTCAAACGATGGTTTGTTCAAACGATGTTCAAACGATGTTCAAACGATGGTTTGTTCAAACGATGTGTTGTTCAAACGATGGTTTTGCGTAAACCATGGTTCGCTTTGTTCTCTTACTTTATTATCATCTTATAATCATCTCATAATAATGACTTTTATGACTCGTATTACTACCTCAGTCAATCTAAATGTATATATTTGTCGTTACCTGTCATAAATAGCCTTTTTCTATTTGCAAGGTGCATTTTCGTTGATTTTTCATATTTTACCCTTACCCACGTGTATTTTATATTTTCTTTTCGTAACATATTTCTACTATATATATATATATATATATATATGTATATATATATGGTACCGTATGGCATATGGCAGAACTTACAGAATGTAAAATATAAATCCTGAGTCCTATTTTCCAATTGAATATACCTCATTATATTACTGGTATTTAATTTCTCTCTGCTAAGCAGAAGAAAAGTAACCTTTACCATGGTGTGACACGAACTCAGAATCTTTTCATAAACACAATTCCAGACGTTATGGTTTTTAGACCGGTGTTATATAGTTTCCGTTTGTTTTATCGTCATCACTTTGTATCTAGAGTCTTTATTTGAGGCAGAAAGTAAACGGGAATTTATGGTATTGATGTTTTCTTTCCAAGAACAATGACATTCTAAAAACGAAAGTGTTTCAATAGGATAAAGAAAGAGCGAAATTTGAACTCAGGACGTAATAAAGACGGGACGTGAAGCCAACTAGGCTGGTTAGATTTACATTCACAGGGGCGGACCCAAGTGCACCCTTCTAAATAATGTTATTGCGCCCTTTTCTCCTGGAATTATATTCCCTTCAGACCTTGTGCCCTCTCTTCGAAAAATCACTCGGATTCACAATATAAATCAATAAAAACAGGGTGCGAAGAGTGTTTGGGGACACTTGGTTATTAGGATTTTACTGTCTTCAGACCAATTAAAAGGTTTATATTTCTTCCAGATTCCCCATGGCAGATAAAACGATAACACAAGAAATGAAAAGATATGCAATTTTTGTTGTCATACGAGCGAAACACTGAGATTTAGAAATTTCCAAATTTCTAAATGCTGCAAGATCTTTTGTACACCTAGTTCGGATGGAGTTGGAAGCCTCTGGCAGGAATGTTTCAATTGTTTCAAAAAGAAAAAGAAAAACATTCTGAACATCATTAGATGCTATAACCTTTTCTACTCTAGGCACAAGGCACGAAATTTTTTGGTCGGGGCCAGTCGATTAGATCGACCCCAGTACGCAACTGATGCTTAATTTACCGACCCCGAAAGGATGAAAGGCAAAGTCGACCTCGGCGGAATTTGAACTCAGAACGTAAAGACAGACAAAATACCGTTAAGCATTTTGCCCGGCGTGCTAACTTTTCTGCCGAAAAGCCTAACCACTAAGCCATTCACCTTCACAGATTGTGACTGTATTATTTCATTCGCTGACCCTCCCAACCCCCACTACACCTCTACAAAAAATTCGTCCAATAGATTCAAGCTATTATCGGTGATGATCTTGGAAAATCAATGAGGACCATCGTCAAAGAATTTCAGGTATCGGAGTGGATTATCAGCGAACATTCGATACAAGGCGTATGTACTGATGAGAAACCAACTCATGTCTGCAAAACCACATGATCTGTTCCAAGCAGTTACTTAACAAGCTTAAAAGCATTCACGAACGTGGTATGCTTTGGTTCTTCTCTGATAAGAAAAACTTTGACCGAGCGCATTAGTCTAGCAAGAGAAATGACAGATGGTTGGGAGCAGATCTTTCCGATTGATGCTCCCTGAATGAATGATGCGTACTAAGTTTCCAGCAACTCTGATGGCTTTCGGAGTATGGAGTAACGAAGGTCGCCAACACATTTCTTTATTGCCCACAGGGGGTTAAACGCAGAGGGGACAAATAAAGACAGACAAAGGGATTAAGTCGATTACATCGACCCCAGTGCGTAACTTGTACTTATTTAATCGACCCCGAAAAGATGAAAAGCAAAGTCAACCTCGGCGGAATTTGACGAAGTACCGTTAACCATTTCGCCCGGCGTGCAAACGATTCTGCCAGCTCGCCGCCCTGCTTGTGCCCATATTTGAAACCAATATTGTTGCTGTTCATCAATTATGTTTAAACGAGGAAGGAAATGTTTATTATTTATATGTCTGACATTTCCTCCCAAATCATTATATTTTGTTTTGATATAATGAATAGCTTCAACATTTCTATATCCAGTCTTGTTGTACTTATTGCCGTTGTTACTGTGGCTGCAGCTTCAGTTGCTGCTGTTACTGTTATTGCTGCTGCTGCTGCTACCTCAACTTTAGATGTTATCTGCTGAAAATTTCATCCAATTTCCACCGAAAAATATTTGCTGCTGCAGTGATTTATAACCATTTAAAACCATCAAATCCGTTAAAGTTATTACACGGAAAGTGCTCCACCGTTCAGCTATTGCATTCCCAAATACTGTTACACATCAAGTTCTGCAACGAACAGTTCATAAATCCAATCCATGAATATATTCCCAGACATCCAGTGATCCAGTGATGACTTCTTTTCTTGGAGATTAACATTTGAATGTCTAATTTGTTCTGTGATGCAAGATTTGTGTGTTTTAAAGAGGTCTCTGTTACAGAGCATTGTCATGTCATGTGTTGTACTGTCGTTGTGTTATATAACAATTAGTACTGCCATTTAGCCCCAGGTTGTCCCTGACTGAACAGACATATAACGTTCCAGCTTTGATTCAGTTATTATTCTAAGCTATTATTCGAGCTTAGCGGTATTTCGTCTGCCGTTACGTTCTGAGTTCAAATTCCGCCGAGGTCGACTTTGCCTTTCATCCTTTCGGGGTCGATAAATTAAGTACCAGTTACGCACTGGGGTCGATATAATCGACTTAATCCGTTTGTCTGTCCTTGTTTGTCCTCTCTGTGTTTAGCCCCATGTGGGTAGTAAAAAAATAGGTATTTCGTCTGCCGCTACGTTCTGAGTTTAAATTCAGCTGAGGTCGACTTTGCCTTTCATCCTTTCGGGGTCGATTAAATAAGTACCAGTTATGCACTGGGATCGATATAATCGACTTAATCCGTTTGTCTGTCCTTGTTTGTCCTCTCTGTGTTTTGCCCCTTGTGCGTAGTAAAAAAATAGGTATTTCGTCTGTCTTTACTTTCTGAATTCAAATTCCGTGTGCATGTGTATGTATGTGTGTGTGTGCATACATATGTACATACATACATATATATACGTGCAGGAACATGTATATATGCTTGTATTGAATGTTCATTCATTCCATAGCGGCTATCTCTGAAGACTGTAGGGTTACATAATCGGACTGTTAGCTAACATTCCGTTGAACCCCTAGAGCGAAACCGATCGGTAAGATCAGCCGTAATGGATGCTGTATACTTCGATTAATATATATATATATATATATATATGAACATACATGCACGCATTCAGACTCAACTTGTTACTGAAGTTCTCTGACGTTCTTCTTTACACAATGCCAAATATCACGATTCTGCATTGCATATAATTGAGAGGAGACATGTATCGATGTTTATGATGAAAATTACAAATCCTCCACTCACTTAAAAAGTCATTTTCGCTATGCAGCCCAATAACAAACAATGGTCCTACTCTCCCTCCCTCCCTCCCACATTCCCTCCCTCTGTCTCTCTTTCTTGCACGCGCGGGCAGACGTTGGGGTTATGTCGTTGATTTCCCGATCATGGGAACTGGTGCTCAAAGGAAAAGAAGATTAACGAAACAAGGACAAAGAAGGCAGCGAGTAGACAACGTTGTCTTTTGAACAATTAAAGACGAGAAGCAAAGATGTTCCTGCGCAACAAAGAATGGGTGAAATAAGAGAGCAAAGTTGAGTGGAAGTCATGAAGAACGGACGAAACTGAAAGCAAGAGAGAAAGAAAAAGCACGAGAGGAACAGGTAGAACAGAAAGAGCAACGCGAAGAATAAGAATCTGTTGAAAGAAATGCTGAACAGGAAATGGTTTGGTTTTCAGTTTTAGTCAATGCAAAGTGTTTTACAGCATTTTAGTAAAAAAAAAAACGGAGGTAGTCAATTGTTTATGTTTCAATTGTATTTTATAATCATTTTCTGTACATTTACGTAAGATAAACATATTTTTATGTTGACTCGGTGCGGAGAAAAACACACAAAAACGTGGACGTGCTCACCCCTCATCAGTCAGCGACCAAAAAGCTCCACAGTTTCGCGCCATCAAATATATATATAAAGTATATATATACACACATATATACACATACACTCATATACACTTACACACATACAGCCAACCCCCCGCACTTACTCACACACACACATACACACATACACTCACACACACGTACACACATACAACCAATACCCCCACGCATTCACATACACACATATACACATATACACATACACTTACATACACTTACAAACACTTACACACATTCAGCCAATCTCCCCACACATACACACACACACACACACACATATACACATACACTTACACACATTCAGCCAATCTCCCTACACATACACGCACACACATATACACATACACTTACAAACACTTACACACATTCAGCCAATCTCCCCACACATATACACATACACTTACAAACACTTACACACATTCAGCCAATCTCCCTACACATACACACACACATATACACATACACTTTCAAACACTTACACACATTCAGCCAATCTCCCCACACATACACACATACACACACACATACACTTACATACACTTACACACACACACACACATTGAAAGATGCTCATCATCGCTGTCCCTTCAATTCTATATTCTGTTTCACAAGTCGTCGTTCCTTTCTAAAACAATTTCTGCTTTCCTTTATTCCGTTGCATCTCGGTCCTGGCCCTGTACTCGGGGTGACATCACAACAGCACAGCTGCCGTTACATCAGCTCCATGATACGACGCATTAAAAGCACCTCATTACAGTCTACTAATTAATACCTTTGACAGGCAGGTGTAGTGTTTGTTGACACACAAACAAACCGTTTATTAAGGTCACATTACTTACAGCCTCTCTACACCAGCGAACTACTCCACCACCGTTAGGTTTCTTCCGCCGCTCTTAATTTGCAGCCAGCCAACAGGAACATTGACCTGTCTGAATAAACAATGGGACGGGCACGGTTGGAACGCTTTTAATAATGGTTTTGCGGGATCAAGGCTGGCCTGGGATTAGACAAAAAACAAGCTGGTGCTAGAAATGTTAACGCTTGTGTGTAGATGTATGTTTGAATATGTGTGTGTATGATGTGTGTTTGAATGTGTGTGTGTGTGTGCGTTTGAATGTGTGTCTGTATGTGTGTGTGTGTGTGTTTGAATGTGTGTGTGTGCATTTGAATGTGCGTGTGTGTTTGAATGTATGTGTGTGTGTTTGAATGTGTGTATGTTTAGATGTGTGTGTGTTTGTTTGTGTGTTTGAATGTGTGTGTATTTGAATGTGTGTGTGTGAGTGTTTGGATGTGTGTTTGAATGTGTGTGTGTGTGCTTGTTTGGATGTGTGTGTTTGAATGTGTGTGTATGTGTGTGTTTCAACGTGTGTGTATGTGTGTGTGTGTGCATGTGTGTGTGTGGTGGGCCTGTGTTAGGCGCAATATGGCCGAATGGTTAAGCAGATCGTTCGGCAAGCACTGCATGGTACCTTGGCTAACGGACATTTTCTATAGCTTCGAGTCGCCCCGTATCCTGTCAGTGAAATTGAGTCGTCGGACTCGAATTGTACACGGAATGGAATGGAAAAGATAGGCCTTGTTTCTACGCTGTGTAACGCTGACTTTGCTTGAGAATT
>NC_043015.1:39592911-39610411 GCF_006345805.1 Octopus sinensis
TCATGAAGATACACACAGCGCTTGTCATGCCTAATTTTATACTCTTTCTCATCTTGTACCACTCTGTGGCTGATACTCTCTCTATTAATTCCTCAAAGACGGTATTTCTCGCTTTCATCAAAACGATGAATACATTTAGTTACCGACTTAATATTCAAAGTTTGGTTGTCGTCTGCCATCAACAGTGTTTCAGCTCCCCAACCCTAACTCATTTATTAAATCAGTCTTTAATCTTTTAGCATTCAGATTACTCTGTCAAATGTAATGTTCATTTATTCACATTGTCTTCAACTATTCACACATTATCTCGTAGCTTCAATATTTCGATGATGTGATAATAACAATTGTTAGTATCCAGCATGCAAGTATGAAAGAGAAGGTTAGGAAGGAATGTTATAGAAGAGTTCGAGCAATCCTGAAGTCTGAGCTGAATGCATATAATAAGGTGTTAGCCATAAATTCCTTAGCAGTCCCAGTTGTTCTTTATAGTTTCAATGTGCTTAACTGGAATACCAGTGAAATAATGAAAATTGACAGGAAAATTCCCAAGCTTGTGATAAGATGCACCATCCAAAGGCAGACGTGGATTACCTTTACCTTCCCAGAGCTCAGGGAGGTCGAGGTTTGATCCAGCTTGAACTTACATACAAAACCACCACAATCGGACTGGCCAAATACCTTGAAGCAACCAACGATTGGATGCTAAAACTTGTTGAAAAACATGAAAGGCCGAAAATACTTCACCCTATTCTAAAAGAGAGCAAAAAATTCGCTACTGATCTCTTAGATACCCACCAGATTGATCAGGCTGAAGGAAATGCGCCAACTGCTCCTGCAAAGAAAATAAAATTAATTGCAAAGACAAAAGCACATGAAAAATTAGCTAGTAGATGGGAACAGAAACCTCTGC
Organism: Octopus sinensis; assembly: GCF_006345805.1. Taxonomy (NCBI): domain Eukaryota; kingdom Metazoa; phylum Mollusca; class Cephalopoda; order Octopoda; family Octopodidae; genus Octopus; species Octopus sinensis. Next base: position 39,593,822 of record NC_043015.1, read on the forward strand.
ATGGCAAGTATGTGGCCCGTACCAAACAAGCTGATGTCGACCAGAAATACACGCACCAATGGTTACGAAGCTCAGGGCTAAAAACAGAGAGTGAAGGTTTCATATTAGCTGCTCAAGACCAAAGCTTATTAACCCGGAACTACCAAGCCAATGTGATAAAAAAATGGAGCTGACCTAAAATGCCGATTTTGTAACGATGAGATTGAAACAATAGACCACCTAATCTCAGGGTGTAGAGTCTTAGCACCTGTAGAATATAAAGCAAGACATGACAGAGTCGGCCAGTATTTACATTGGACAATATGTCGGCATTATAAAATCAAAACCGCTGATAAATAGTATAAACACCATCCTGAAGCTGTGACTGAGGGAGAAAATGTGTCGATTCTATGGGACTTCCCCGTACAGACCGACAAAACAATAAAAGCTAATAAACCAGATATTATCATAAAAGATCAGACAAAAAGGATGTGCCTATTAATTACCATGAGTATTCCTTGCGATCACAATATATAGCGGCGAAAGAATTTGACAAGATCAGTAAATATAAAGACTTGCTAATAGAAATTGAAAAAATGTGACATCTCAAGGCGACTACAGTACCAGTGATTGTAGGATCTCTAGGAATGATAAAAAAAGGTACTGAAACCTATTTGAAAATGATACCAGGCTTACCATCCCTACAGGAAGTGCAAAAAATCGTGTTAACTGGAACGGCTCATGTACTGAGAAGAGCATTATCGCCGTGAAAACAACATCCATTCATGAATTTATTTATTTATTAATTTTTTAAATACATATTTTACCTGTGAATTTGCGTGTGTAATCTGGGAATGCATACAATGAGCTTCTCTGCCCTAGGTGTACGGAAAACACCCGGTGCGAAACGGAAGAAAATTTGAAGAAAGAAGGAAAATAATAATAATAATAATAATAATAATAATAATAATAATAATAATAATAATAATAATAATAATAATAATAATGATAATAATAATAACAACAGGAACTGAAATGATGATGATGATCATCATCATTCTTATTATTATTATCATCATTTGATGATGATGATGATGATGATGGCGAGCTGACAGAAACGTTAGCACGCCGGGCGAAATGCGTAGCCGTATTTCGTCTGCCGTTTCCTTCTGAGTTCAAATTCCGTCGAGGTTGAGTTTGCCTTTCACCCTTTCGGGGTCGATTAAATAAGTACCAGTTACGCACTGGGGTCGATATAATCGACTTTATCCGTTTGTGTGTCCTTGTTTGTCCCCTCTGTGTTTAGCCCCTTACGGGTAGTAAAGAAATAGATAATAATAATAATAATAATAATAATAATAATAATAATAATAATAATAATAATAATAATAACAATAATAATAATAATAATAATAATAACAATAATAATAATAATAACAATAATAATAATAATAAACCTCCCTGCAGCCAAGGAACAATTGAAAGAATGACTACAACTGAAGACCCAACGGCTTAGAAGGTATGAGAAAAAAAATCAAATTTTATCGACAAAACAATATATTCAAGACAGATGCTAAAACAGTTTATTGTGAGAATTCTTGCGCGTATCTGCGCATCTTTGTTTGCCAGAAGCCCTTGGACAAAAAGGAGGCACTTAAACATATCAGGAGTTTCTGTTTAAACCTTCCGTACATTCAGTTTACGGTCCCGGTATACGTGACAAAGTCTTCATCCTCTTCTTTTAACTAGATTCCAATACTCCAGTTCTCATCTAGTCTTCAGCTTCGCAAGTTCATAGGGCGGTCTAGCTGTGAAGAAAGGCTTCAGTGTCGTCTGCTTCTTACGGAATCCATTGCTGTTGTTACGATCAGTCACTGTCTCCTTCCATCTCCCTCACTGTCTATATTGGTTAGTGCTGGGGAAAGATGTCCCTCGGCTTCCTGATCTGGGGACAAAGCAATCACTTCTGGCATCTCCAGAGATACTCTTGGTGTTACCATAGAAGCCATAACTTCGTAGTTCGCTGTTTCAGTTCTTCTGGGTAGAAAGGCCCTTAAATAACTTCTATGCCACATGTGCAACAACTGAACTCCCCATTCTGAATGATGAGTCTCAGAGCCTTTCTCAGAGCCTACCATAAAGGAAGGATAATTTTTTTTGTGTGTGTGGTCTTGTAAGTCATGAGGACCTGTATGTGTGTCCCCCTTCTACGGGGTTGTTAGTGCAGACTAACTCACGACAGCTCTTTAAAGACCAATGGCAAGGTTCTCTTTTTCGCTGCTACACCAACCTGTTGCAGCGCCCACTTCTATGCCGCCGTCTTCCGATGACAAGATAAAATGCAGGAAACTAAGAAGGACAAAGTGTTGCTGGGGCACAAGAGGTTAAAAATAAGACTTCAAAAAGAGGAAGCTCAACAAAAGGCAGCGAAAAAATATGAAGTTCTCCCTCTCACCGCTCCTTGGGACAACGTTAGGAGATTCACAGTCATATGGCGATAGGGCGGAATGGTGTGGAGCTAAAAGACGTATATTGTAATGCGAATTTGGAGTTTGACGACGAATTCTTCAAGAGGATTTTGTTGCAGAATTTAGTTAAAAACAAATGACATGGATTATTGATAAAATATTAAGAGTATTTGGAAGAACCTGAACCGGAGAACATTTTGTACGCCATCCAACCGCAAGAATTTTCACAGGCGCTTTTGGGCACACCAGAGCTAAGTATAAACAATGGAAGAATGGCAAAGTTGTGAGTGCCTTGACCCAACTTAGCCAGCAGGTTCTCACCTGCGTGAGAGTTGGTAACTCTAAATGCTTTTCATATTCTAATTCTTGTTTTAATTACTGTTTTATGATATTTTTAATATTTATTTTGTTTAAATCCAATTTTAATCCGTTTATTTTGTAGCCTCCTCGCTACTCCCACCCTCACCTCACGCTTTTCTATAACTTTGTTTATCCAGCCCTACATTTATTGTAACCTTAGTCCTTAGAGCATTTACTGAGGTATATGAACGAGGCCCTTGCACTTAATGGAAAAAATGCTCAATATTCTAACTTTTTCTCTTGAACTCAGAACGTAGCGGCAGACGAAATACCTATTTCTTTACTACCCACAAGGGGCTAAACACAGAGAGGACAAACAAGGACAGACAAAGGGATTAAGTCGATTATATCGACCTCAGTGTGTAACTGGTACTTATTTAATCGACCCCGAAAGGATGAAAGGCAAAGTCGACCTCGGCGGAATTTGAACTCAGAACGTAGCGGCAGACGAAATACCTATTTCTTTACTACCCACAAGGGGCTAAACACAGAGGGGACAAACAAGGACAAACAAACGGATTAAGTCGATTATATCGACCCCAGTGCGTAACTGGTACTTATTTAATCGACCGCGAAAGGATGAAAGGCAAAGTGGACCTCGGCAGAATTTGAACTCAGAACGTAGCCGCTGACGAAATACCGCTCAGCATTTCGCCCGTCGTGCCAACGATTCTGCCAGTTCGCCACCTTCTCTTGTACCACCAGCTGCACCCCTGTCATCCCCAGGTGCACCTCTGTGCTTTCCAGTGGTACCTCCATCCTCCCCAGCCACACCTCTGTCGTCCGCGTTACCCTGGTGTGTGCACCTTTGTCATTTCCGAACGCAGAATTAAGTTTCATTACAACCGCGTATGTTGTGGGAGATATTTTGTTTTGTTGTTGTTGATTTAGTGTTTTGTCGGTTGTTTGAATTTGAGTGTAATGTGTGAGCTGAGCAGAAAGGATACACTATGCCTGGGAGCTGAGTAGAGAGGGTGGAGTACGTCTATGCGCTGAGTAGAGACAACAGAGTACGTCTGTCGACGACAGAGTACGTCTGGCGACGACAGAGTACGTCTGTCGACGACAGAGTACGTCTGTCGACGACAGAGTACGTCTGGCGATGACAGAGTACGTCTGGCGACCAGAAATTGGAGTATGGAGTTCGAACCTTTGGCTGGCTTTTCTTTCTTGCTTTTTTCTAAGATGTCTGTCTGTGTGTAACAGCAGCGCTATAAAAATGTTGAAGCTGTTCCCTGTTTGGGACCCAGCATGGTTTTACAGATCAGAATTCCATATGGGACACAGTAAGTTTTTTTTTTTTATAGAGGGTGAAGTCAGTCGTTGTTGAAAGCTGAAGAATTCTTTTCTGTTTTTTTTTTTTGCGCCTGAATGTCGAAACCAGTCTTTGAGACGCAGGAGCAACTGTGTCGAGGATGTGAATGGATCAGGAGAAATCTTCAATGAAGTCGAATTCTAACATGTGTAGTGACCTTGAGGGTCTTAATGGCGTCTTATTCATGAAAGAGAAAGAGAAAGAGAGAGACACAGAGAGAGACAGATACAGAGAGAGAGTGAGAGAGGTGGAAAGATATTGTTTGTTTATGTGTTATGTCTGTGTTGGTTGGTTGGCTGTTTGGTTGGTTGGTGTAGTTGAACGTAAGATTTGTTTGATCCCACTGGAGGATGTTTTCGAGGTATCTGTTCTCACAACACACACACACGCGCGCGCGCACACACATCTATATGCGCTTGTAAGTATATATATATATGTATATATGTGTGTGTGTGTGTGTGTATATATATATATATATATATATATATATATATATTATATATATATACATATATATATACACATGCACATGTGTATATATATATATATATATATATATATATACATATATACATGCACGTGTGTTTATATATTTATATAGAGATGCATGTATACATATATATAAAACATGTGAGTATATATGTATGTGTGTATGTATATGTATATGTGTGTGTATAAAATATTACTTTTGATATATATGTAAATATATATATAAATATATGTATGCATGTATATATATATATGAGTATATATATATATATAATACATATAATATACATGTATATATACATATAATATACATGTATATATATATATATAATATATATATATATATATATATATATATATTATATACATATATAAATATATACATACATATATATATATATATATATATATATATATATATATATATATATATATATATACATATATACACATACATATATAATGCGTATGTGTGTTGTATGAATGTGGGTATATTTACGTGACTGCTAATACAAAGTACAGGTAAAAATGAGAGGAAATAAAAAAAGTATTAAAATAGGTTAGAATCCATGTAGAAAGGTGAAGTAGATTTAGAATAATAGAGACGACGTTTTTTTCTTTTTTTTTTTTCGTGAGGCCTTTGGGGCAGTTGTGTGGCCGCTATTGTATAGGAAAGATTATGGAGAGTAGAAGAAGGAAAACATGAAATACCGAGTCAGAGAAACTGATGTGGGAGATTTACGTCAGCACATTCCATCTAAAGAATTTCGAATAATATTAAGACACAGAGAGAGAGAGAGAGAGAGAGAGAGAGAGAGAGAGAGAGAGAAGTGTTTAAATGGGTTATGTGTGGGGAGGGAGGTGAAGGGGGTGTGAGGAGGAGAAGAGAGTGTGTTGGAGAGGGGTAGGGAAGTGTGAGAGAGAGAGGGGGTGGGGGAGGGGGGTTAATATGGTGTGTGTGTGTGTACTAAAGCTGGATGGTTGTGAGAACGAAAAGCAAAAAGGAAGAGAAGCGGAAGAGGGAATTTTTAACTGTGGAGAAGGTTTTTTAGAAAGAGAAAAATGGTGGAGAGAGAGAGAGAGGGGGGAGAAATAAAGAGAGGGAGAGAGAGAGGGAGGGAGGGAGAGAGAGAGAGGGAGAGAGAAAGGGTTTGATAAGCGAAAGGAACAGAACCAGTGAGAAACTTAGAGACGGCGATTAAGAAAGGAAGAGGGTGAAGAGGAGGAGGAGGAGGAAGGAGAAGAAGAGGAGGGGGAAGAAGAAGAAGAGGGAAAAAGAAGAAGAAGAAGAGGGGGAAGAAGAAGAAGAAGAAGAAGAAGACGAAGAAGAAGAGGAGGGGGAAGAAGACGAAGAAGGAGGAGGAGGAGGAGAAGAAGAAGAAGAAGAGGGAAAAAGAAGAAGAAGAAGAAGAAGAAGAGGGGGAAGAAGAAGAAGAAGACGAAGAAGAAGAGGAGGGGGAAGAAGAAGAAGAAGAAGACGAAGAAGAAGGAGGAGGAGGAGGAGGAGGAGGAGGAGGAGAAGAAGAAGAAGAAGAAGAAGAAAATGAGTGTGTTTATACACACACATACACAGACAGAGTGTGTATGTGTACAGTTGTAATTAAGAAATTAATTAGAAGTCTTCAATTAAAGACATCATAATGAAGATAACATTTTCTATCTTCTCTGTTCATTTTTGATATTTTCTAAGTTTTGTTTTTGTTTGTTTTTGTATTCTCGCTTTCTTTCTGTATGATTGCGTCTGACAGACATTTTGGTTGGCTGCACTGCGGCAGAATCTCCTGTCTAAGAGTAAATCTTCTCTTTAGAAACTTGGTCAGTTGTTTTAAGCTTCTGAAGATTCCAACCACCCGTTGACTTCACTGCAAAACATTCATTCATTCACCTGATTCTGTGAGCAGCAACTCACCGCCGCCTCACCCCCCATCTCGAGGAACCCCCCCCCCGCCTTCGTTGCCCTCTTTGTACTCAGCTCCACGTAACATCACTTGGCAAACCTCCTCAAAGTCACTCCCTCTCCACCACACCAAGTTCTCAACGCCCCTCCACACACACGCTCACACGCTCACTCGCCAAGTGCAAATGTACGTCCGCTCACTTTAAACCAAGGCCACCGTCTCAGACAGTCTCCCTTCCATTATCTTTCCACATGGCATCCCAGAATTAAACTTTATGCTCTTCAAACTTTCCGGTCTGTCACTCTCGACACAGATAAACCTTCGTTTTTGGAGACACCTATCGTCCTAATCTACTCACTTCCAATATCTCTAACATAATGGACACATTAACAACGACCGTCTCCAACATCTCTCCCTTTCTATCTATCTATCTATCTATCTATCTATCAGTCGCCATGATATATCGTTAGCCACTACACACATTTTTTTCTCTCCTTGTTTTTTTTTCTGTGTCCCTTTCTGTAGAAGAGCGTAGGCTCGAAACGTAAAAGACTTTTCTATTCCTGAGCGTTATACTAATACATCTGTTTGCTTTCTACACCATCTGTCTTCATCTTTTGTTTTTTTCGTAAACCCTATCTATCTATCTATCTATCTATCTATCTATCTATCTATCTATCTATCTATCTATCTATCTATCTATCTATCTATCTGTCTGTCTGTCTGTCTGTCTGTCTGTCTGTCTGTCTGCCTGTCTGTCTCTGTGACTACTGTATGGTTTCCGTAAAGCCAAATCCATTCGTGACCAATGTTCCTCCGTCACCCATCAGTAGGCTCTCGTTTTACAGAAATTCGGTCAAAACGATTTAATCGACTTCGACATCAACAAAGCTTTCTAATATGTCTGACATACAAATCTCCTCTCGTCGCTGTCCGCCTCTGGGCTCAATTCGTCTCTCATCCTCTTGGGAAGTAGCTCCCCAAACAGATCGTATTGTGCTGACAGATCCCCATGTGCTGACAGAACCGTTTTTCTCTCCCCACCCCGCCGTCAACACTTGTGTGTCCAAGGTACCGTTTAGACACCTTACTCTTTTCTTTCTATACATCAAGGATCCCACTGCGGTCACGTCCAAGCAACGCTCACCCTTTTGCATGTATATGACCCTTAGTTCTCTAACCTTCGCCGGCCACGCGACTTACAAGAACTTCACACCAAACTTGTATTGAATCAATGAAAGGAGACCTCGACAGTATCCTCCTGTAGGGTGAAGTCAATCTTGTCTCTTCCAACGGGATCTCTAATGGCGAAAATACATCGTTATCGTAGCTAGGACCGCACCCAAAAGACTAGAACTTCTCTTCAGAGCCCGAGAATACTTCAGCCAGTCACAATTTTTGAAGCTAAAGAACACAGAGGAGTATTGCTTCAAGTTTGATGTTGTTGCAACACAGACAGACATCCTGGACCGTATCTAGGGAAGGGTGACTCAGCTGATTGACATAAAATCCCTTACAGATACACTCCAGTCCTTGCTGTCGTCTCTCTCTGTCTTTTCTACCACTACTATAATGGCCCCTGCTCCTTCCGGCCGACCGATCTCAAACCTCCTCGATTCGGGTACCTCCGACTTACTGCTCTCTCACCGTCTCATCAGTTACATTGTGCTTCCATCCCCACCTCACAAGCCCTACATTAACGACCGTTCTTCCTTCCCAGGACATTTGTCCTCTGGAATCTCCTCTCTGCTCCTGTTTTCTAAACAGGTGTTGACTGGCAACAATTTGAACGATGTTTTGATGGTATCAATCTTAGAAGTTTTGGAATGACTGCAAAGGCTATGGGCTCGACCTCTTCCTGCAAACGCGGCAAATAAAAAAGAAACCTTGCTCAAAATAATCGGCTGGAGAGGAGCCCCTGCGTGTTCGTTTACCACCAAGAAATAACAGCTAAATCCCCCTCAAAATACATTCTATAGTCTTGTAACACGTAATAAACTGACCTATGTTGTCATTGATATAGCAAAAGACAGGATTGACATGGCTGGAACGACTTTACTCATAGATCTACTGACTCCACCTGCTGGTGAAATACTTATAGCTACAGGTAGAGATGGTCTCTATCAGCCAGAAACAGCAGATTGATATTATCCGGCTACAAACGTCACAACTCTGTAAAATAAACGAAGATCGTCTGCCAGAAATAGCAGACGATCTTCATTTCTTTTACAAACATTATTTGTTTTATTCGGCTTCACAATTTAGAAATATACAGCTGCGCGCGAGCACACACACATACACTGTTTCCGTTATTCTCTGGGAATTACTGTCAATTTTGAGGAATTACCATTTTGTTCGGGTAATTACCATTTTGGGGTAGGAAGCAGAGACACATATCGGAAGCTAACGGATAGGACGGAAGAATAACATTGACCCAAGACAGACACAAAAATTATCAGACTTGCAGGAAAATGATGGAATATTACAGTTTAAATGTATAATTCGATGGTGGGAATATGTTTATGTGAGGGTTAAAGGTTAAAGGGTCGAGCTTATGGTTATCTTTGGAGATAAGGAGGTTAACGCTATCGTTTAGATTTAAAGTTTTGTCAAATCAAGAGGCTTCATTCGCTTAGAATTTTCCTTTCAAATGTTCGTTTATTGGAACGGTAAATGGTACTCCGTCTGTTACGACGGTGAGTGTTTCAGTTGATTCGATCAACGGTACAACCTGTTCATGAAATTAACGTGCATGTGGCTTAGTACTCCACAGATACGCATACCTGTGACAAGGCTGGCCCTTTGAATTACAGATATTTTTCGTTTTCTTGTCAGTTGAGTGAACTCGAGTAACGAGGAATAGAGTGTCTTGCCCAAGGATTCAACGCGCTGCCGAGAATCGAACTCGCGACCTTACGATCTTGAGCCGAAAACCCTAACCACTAAGCCATACGCCTTCATAGATTGTGGCTGTATTATTTCATTCGTTGACCCTTCCTGCCCCCCACGGCGATCTGGAAGAATCGTTACCGCACCGGGAGAAATGTTTAGCGGCATTTCTTCTGGCATTACATTCTGAGTTCAAATACCGCTGAGGTCGACTTTGCCCTTCATCCACTCTGGGTCGATGAAATAAGTAGCAGTTGGACAATGGAGTCGATGTCATCGACTTATACCCTCCCCCGAAATTGCTGGCCTTGAGCCAAAATTTGAAATCAATATGGACCCAACTTCAAATATAGGGAACCAGGTCAGCTCAGGTCTGAGCGCGTGTGTCGTTGCATCCACCATTTGTCGGTATCTGCTCGAGTTGTCCCAGGGAATCCTCTGAGCAGTGTCCCAATCAGTTCCCATCTCAATGAAATACTTCTTCATTCGCCGTAACCTATTTCTTTACTACCCACAAGGGCTAAACATAGAGAGGACAAAGAAGGACAGACAAAGGGATTAAGTCGATTATATCGACCCCAGTGCGTAACTGGTACTTATTTAATCGACTCCGAAAGGATGAAAGGCAAAGTCGACCTCGGCGGAATTTGAACTCAGAACGTATAGGCAGACGAAATACCGCTAAGCATTTCGCCCGGCGTGCTAACGTTTCTGCCATCTCGCCGCCTTCTATTCGCCGTAACCGTTTGGCAAGAAGTTGACCAACACGAATTGTCACTTCGACCGGAACTTCAGAGAAGAGAACACGTGACGCAGGAAGGACTCCAAGGTGATTCTTTCAGACATTTTTTTCGAGGGTTGTGGTGGGGCGAAACGCGTCTTAGATACCATCTGATATGGTAGATTGATTTGTCATGAAAAAAAAAGGAAGAAAAATCAAAGGATTCTGGTTGAAACTTGGGTCAAAGAGAAAGATGTTATCTAAAGTTGAGAAAAAACAAAACAGATGCTGATATTTAATTTGGTTCATCGCGATTCTAATATAAATAATTAAAAACCTATTAAGGAACCAAGCATTCTTATTATTTGCAGCTTCATAATTCTTTTGGTCTGGGGGTTCTCAACCACATTTTATCTATGGACCCCTTTGATTACTATTTTATTCTAGTGGACCCCCACCCCCTTAATCATTCGATCTTTAAAACCTAACTTTATGGATACTCCTTCCAAAATTCCTATTTAATTTTTGACACATCAACTTGTGTAGGCTGAACCAAAATGTTACAGAAAGAAACTTAGATGTTTCTTGCAATGCAACATTTTTTCAGGGGCCCTTAAAGTACCTTCCACCCCCACCTCCACAAAAAGCCTAATATGGACCCTAAGGGCCACACGGACTCCGGTTGAAAACCACTGGTTCAGTCTTTTCGTTAGAAATAGTTCGACCTTTCCAAAGCAATTTGAAAATAATTAAGAAATTTCAAATATTTTATAATTTTGATTTCGATAGGTAAGGAAAAAGATTTGACGATTCAAAATGCCTTAGAACTCTCTTTTTATAAATTACTTTCTACCGGAACGAAGGAAAACAAAACTCTGCTCCTGCGAGATTTGAACTAAAAAATCGAAAACCTTAAAATTTTTTACTTTTACGGCAAAGCGAACCTTTGCGTTACTGAATTACCTCCCTTGTGCAATTAACTCCCTTCACGAGTTATCTCCCTTACATTACATTCGCGCAAAACTTTCTTAGCGAGTTTTGACTTTTTCCAGAATTCTTTGTCACCAAAACTTCTTTATTGTCCATAAAACAATTAATGGGAATGTAATTTGGTAAATATATTGCATGATAAGCTACTGTAAAAAGGATGAAAGGACGGAATAAATCATTTAGAACAATCGAAATTTAACTTGGTTTGACGGATTAGTCCAGAAATTTACACAAACGATCATTAAAAAAATGTTTTTTACATAATTGATATTTCAGTTTGTTGATTAGAGTAAGATAAGATGGAGTTACCTGCTTCTGGAAGCGCAAATTTAAGTATCAATTACACCTGTAGCTACACACACACACACACACACACACACACACACACACACACACACACACACACACACACAAACACACTCACATAAACACACATACAAACACACACACACATATACACACACACAAACACACGCACACATACACACACACACAACACATTTACTTCTTGGCAGCTCAATCAATACAAATTTTGAGTCCAAATTTCCAGTTGCCAATCAGCAATCGATTTGTGAATAAATATATTCATCTTTATCCCTTTATTTGTTTATTTGTATGAGTTAGGGGTTAAGAAACCCTCTAAGGGACATTAAATATCCAACATACTACAGGATGTGTACCTGCGTATTTTAAACCAAGTGCTTACTATTGCATGGTAATAGTGCAATTGAATGCTAGGTATGGGTGGGGGTCAATTAGAAATTTACCCAGGATTTTTAAGGCAAATAAGAAAATGGAGAGGATAAACAATCGACAAACATCATCCTGTGAACATTCTGTTATATCTTTTTTTTTATTAAGTAACAAACGTGTTTAAATGGTACAAGTAAACGAATGAGATCAGCCAATAAATACGTAAACACACACCACACACACATATATATATATATATATATATATATATATATGTATATCCCAGAGTAAGCACATGAATAATTTATTTATATATATATATATATATATATATAGTAATGAGTGTAGAGATACATTCGTTTACTTGCACCACTTAAACACATGTTTGTTTCATGTAATAAATAGGTACAATGGAATGTTTACTGCTGATGTTTGTCGATTTTATATCCTCTCCTTTTTTTTTATTTGCCCTATATATATATATATATGTATATATATATTATGGATGAATGAATTATCCTTTGTTTACTGTTAACATGGAAAATTCAATAAGCAGTTACCAGGGTATCAAAATTCACACAAGTAACAAGGATGTAGCGACCTATCAAGGTAGAAACTCCAGGTTAATGTGCAGTAATTGTGTAGTATAAGTAAATAAATGGAGTTAGCATCTGCATTCAACTCCATTTATTTACTTTATAATATATATATATATATATATATATATATATATATATATGTTACATATATGTAAGCGCATATATGTGAAACATGGTGGAAAAAATAGTACTCGAATACCAGAGGTAGAGTAATATACTTTGTTAATAAAACTGCAGAGATATCACAAAAAACCCCCCAGTTTTTTTGTTGTATTTTTGTGATGTCTCCGCAGCTTATTAAAAAAGTATATATATATAATATATACTTGGTGCCATGTAAAAAGCACCCAGTACACTCTGTAGAGTGGTTGGCGTCCAGCTGTAGAAACCTTACCATCAGAAAACAGAGCCTGATATGGCTCCCAGCTTTACTCAACTCCTGTCAAACCACCCAACCCATGCCAGCACGGAAAACTGACATTAAACAATGATGATGATGATCATATGCATGTATATATATAGACATGCATACACACATGCATGTATGCATTCATGTATGTATGTATGCATGCATGCATGTATGTATGTATGTATGTATGTGTGTGTGTGTGTATGTGTGTATGTATGTATGTATGTTTGTAATGTGAGTGTTGTAAAGTATACAAAAATGTATTTTAAATAATGCAAACATGATCTAATATGGAACTTAATGTGTTGGGTGGGATGGACAGATATATTTATTATAGAAATATTTTGCCAGTACCACCTGACTGGCCCTCGTGCCGGTGGCACATAAAAAGCACCCACTACACTTTCAGAGTAGTTGGCATTAGGAAGGGCATCCAGTTGTAGAAACTCTGCCAGATTAGATTGGAGTCTGGTGCGGCCATCTGGTTTGCCAGCCCTCAGTCAAATCATCCAACCCATGCTAGCATGGAAAATGGACGTTAAATGATGATGATGATATATAGTGACATCCTACTGTTTCTGACACTACTGCTGCTAAAAACGAGGTCCTTGTGTACCATTTGGCTTGGTCAGTGTGGCTTGATGTCATGCCCGTGGCTAAACACTTTACGCATTCTGCTGGATGTATTTTCTCATGGAACCAACAATAGAAAGACTGAGTAGTCCTTAGCAAGATACTTTACTGTATGAATGGCTGATGGAAGGGGCCTTATACACAGTAAATATAAATTTGGAGAGGGGAACAATGGTGATAGAAGGGCCAGAAACGGGTATTTGGGAGGTGAATTGATAAAGATATAAGTATAAGCGTAGGGAAGTGACACGGGTATATTAGTTCAGGGGAAACAAGAAAAGGGGCTGGAGAGAAAGAAGAGGAAGAACATTGGAAGGGCTAAAATGGAGGGGAGGATGGAAAAAAGGCAGGGATATGGGGGGGAGGAGAGGGATTGGCAATGGTAGAGGTGGTCAAAGGTAAGGACCAGTGGGTGAATAGAGAAGGGGTATAATAGAAAAAGGTGGGATTACTTGGGTTGAAGTCAGGAGAGAAGGGTGATGAGATAAAGGAAAGAGTAGGGGATGGGAATACACACTCACACACATGTATATGTGTGTGTGTATGTCTGTAAGTGACATGTAAAAGGTACCCACAACACTCTTGGAGTGGTTGGCCTTAGGAAGGGCATCCAGCCATAGAAACCAAACCAAAATCAGATTGGAGCCTGGTATACCCCTCCAGCTTCCAACTTACCAGTTCTAGTCATACTGTCAAAGTGTCTAACCCATGCCAGCATGGAAAACGGACGCTAAATGATGATGATAATGATGATGATTTTATATATATATAGTGTGTGTGTGTGTGTGTGTGTGTGAGTCTAGCTTGTAACCATGCATCTTTCAATTCCATCTCAAAATGTGACACTCTCAGAAAATGTTTTCTATTTTAGCCCTGGGCCTAACCCTAACCCTCACTTACAAGTGAAATCGCTAACTGGAAACTGGATGGAAATGCATCATGTGTGTATGTGGTGTGTGTGAGTGTGTGTGTGTGTGTGTGTGTGTGTGTGTATAGATATATAATGTTAATCCAAACATGAAAACACAAAGAGAAAACACAACAATGCGAGGATGTTGAACAAGTATAGTGTTATTGGACGCTCAGGAAAGGAAAGAAAGAAGGAGGATTTAATGTTTTCAGCGGAGCTCTTCATCAGAAATATAGGAAAAAGAAAGATCCAAGGAAGGGAAGACGGTGGAAAAAAAATCGCCAACGGTACACACGCAGTCATATACTCCATCCTTTTCCATCAGCTTTCCATGCTGGCATGGGTTAGACAGATCATCCCAGTCCAAGTCAGTTCTTATTGGGAGCCACTTCCTTCATAAACTGATGTTTGACAGTTTCATTCTGACTCATTTTTTCCACAGCCGGACGCCTTTCCTGTCACCAACCAATTTACAAAGTGTGCTGGGCGTATTCTATTGTGTCATGAGGTACTAGAGATGCTCTCAAGTCTTGGGAATAACCAGTGAGTTTAAGGTGGCAAGCTGGCAGAAATGTTTGCATGCCAGGCGAAATGCTTAGCGGTATTTCGTCTGCTGTTACGTTCTGAGTTCAAATTCCGCTGAGGTCGACTTTGCCTTTCATCCTTTCAGGGTCGATAAATTAAGTACCAGTTACGCACTGGTGTCGATATAATCGACTTAATCCGTTTGTCTGTCCTTGTTTGTCTCCTCTGTGTGTAGCCCCTTGTGGGTAGTAAAGAAATAGGTATTTTGTCTGCTGTTACATTCTGAGTTCAAATTCTGCTGAGGTTGACTTTGCCTTTCATCCTTTCGGGGTTGATAAAATAAGTACCAGTTATGCACTGGGGTCGATGTAATTGACTCAATCCTTTTGTCTGTGAATCTAATAGATTTTGTGTGTTTCTTAGATGGCTTGTAAACACCTTCTATGCTGCAATTGTTTACGTTCCAGCACACGATCTCAGATCAGGTCACTTGCTATGCAAGTGCATCTCCATAATAATAATAATAATAATGGTTTCAAATTTTGGCACAGGGCTAGTAATTTCGGGAAAGGGGTAAGTTGATTACCTTGACCTCATTGCTCAACTGGTATTTATTTTATTGATCCCCATAAGGATAAAAGACAATGTCAGCCCTAGCAGAATTTGAACTCACACCACAAAGCATTCAAACTCAGACCACAGGTTATTTCCTTGCTCAGTAACGATTCTGTCAACTTGTTGCCTCACAATGCTGGTATATATATATTTCTTTACTACCCACAAGGGGCTAAACACAGAGAGGACAAACAAGGACAGACAAAGGGATTAAGTGCGTAACTGGTACTTAATTTATCGACCCTGAAAGGATGAAAGGCTAAGTCAACCTCGGCGGAATTTGAACTCAGAACATAAAGACAGACGAAATACCTATTTCTTTACTACACACAAGGGGCTAAACACAGAGAGGACAAACAAGGACAGACAAAGGGATTAAGTCGAATAAATCGACACCAGTGCATAACTGGTACTTATTTAATTGACCCCGAAAGGATGAAAGGCAAAGTCGACCTCGGTGGAATTTGAACTCAGAACGTAAGCGCAGACGAAATATGGTTACACATTTCCCCCGGGATGCTAACATTTCTGCCAGTTCGCCGCCTTCTGGTATATATTTGAGCATAAAATGCAGTTATTGCTGGGTGGGGATAGAGAAACAGGATGGAATCAACATGAATGGTTTAATGCTACAAATGTATATAAAATAAGTTTGCCATGTTAAACTAATGAAGCGAGATATTTATAAAATACGGAAGAAACTGGAAATAGCGTGGAGCAATGCAGGAACGTATTGTGAAGACAGGCAGAATGTATTTTGGTTAATGTTGTTGTTATTTTTCATTAAACTATTTTAATAATAATATTCTCCACTCGCAGACAATATTTATAAGTGGAGGCCATTCATGAACCGACCATTAGTGTAGGAAGAATCACTGATTAGTTGAAATTCTGTGTCAGCGTTTGATCTGCTATGCAAATGTGTTATCAGAAGTAGTTTGGTTGACTTAACGAGTTATTTTAGAAAGCTGTTTATCTGCTCCCCTCCCCCACTCCTTCTCACTCTCCTCCTTTCTCTCTCTCTGTCTTTCTCTCTCTCTCTCTCTCTCTCTCTGTTGCTTTCTCCCCTCTCTCTCTCTTTCTCCTCTCGCTATCTC